>NC_056747.1:845023185-845153185 GCF_019279795.1 Protopterus annectens
GGCACCCAACAGGCAGCTGACAGTAACCTTCTCCTTGTTTAGCCTGGTGAGTGGGATGTCAGTGTGTCTGACTATTGAGTCAACTATGACTAGTGTGTTGGGTACGTTGTTTTGCCTTATGGGCTGTGGTTGAGTGGCACACTGAGTCTGTGGGCTATGTGTCATTTGGGTTGTGTTGGGGGGTGTAGGTTGCTTGTGTTTCTGCTTTGGAGGTCTCTGTTGCTTGAGCAGATTATTATTGAGAGCCTCCGCAAATGTTTTTGTGTTTCTCTGTTAGGATTTTGGTGGTGTAGGTTTAGTGGGACTATGTGATGAGTGTGGTGTGGTACAAGTGTTTACCTTCTCCTCTTGACTGTCAAGTTCAGTCTTTGTTGGAGAGAGCTTTACCTCCAGTTTGGCTAGATAAGTGCATCTCTCACAGGTTGTGGTGTTGGGTGGTAGGAGGAGAGGGTTGTCTGTGTACATGAGGCAATTGCAACATTTCCCCAAGATGGCCAGATTCATTAGATAGAATGGAGAGAACACTGGGAGTTGACCCTTGGACATGCCTGAATAAAAAAATACTTTCCTCTAGACAAGTGAGGAAAGTGAGTATAAGAGCTGCTTTTCTCTAAGCAAGTGAGGAAAGTAAGTACAAGAATTGTTTTCCTCTAGGTAAAGAGGAAGGTTGAGTGTTGTAGTAATTTGTAGCTTATTTAGTGCTAACAAAAAGTTCTGAACAAGTGCTGAGCATGAATAAACAAATTCAAGTGCTAAAACTAAGAATCTGTACCTGGATCTTGTGGTAGATATGCTACCTAGTGCTTACCACTCACACTGATAAGCTAGAAGGTTTTCCTCAAACACAGAAAGGCTTGGGGGGCTCAGAAGCTTACAAGCAGTCCTGGATACAGCAAATCTGTATCTGGACTAGACTAGTTACAGGAAAGGTTGGAAACACGTGCAAATGTGGGCTTTTAAACCAGAAAGTTGAAAGAGATGGAGAAACTGACAAACGGCCAATAAACTACAATTTCTGGGCCAGAAACCACTCTTGTGGTAGATAGGCTACCTAGTGCTTACCACTCCCAGTGATAAGCTAGAAGGCTTCCCTCCAAGACAGAAAGGCCTGGGGGGCTCATAAGCTTACAAACAGTCCTGGATACAGCAAATCTGTATCTGGACTAGACTTGTTACAGGAAAAGTGGGAAACAAGTGCAAATGTGAGCTTTTAAACCAGAAAGTTGAAAGAGATGGAGAAACTGCCAAACGGCCAATAAACTATAATTTCTGGGCCAGAAACCACTCTTGTGGTAGATAGGCTACCTAGTGCTCACCACTTCCACTGATAAGCTAAAAGGATTCCCTCCAACACAGAAAGGCTTGGGGGTCTCAGAAGCTTATAAACTGTCCTGGATACAGCAAATATGTATCTAGACTAGACTAGTTACAGGAAAGGGGGGAAACAAGCGCAAACACAGGCTTTTAAACCAGAAAGTTGAAAGAGATGGAAAAACTGCCCAAATGGCCAATAAACTACAATTTCTGGGCCAGAAACCACTGTTGTGGTAGATAGGCTACCTAGTGCTTACCACTCCCACTGATAAGCTAGAAGGCTTCCCTCCAACACAGAAAGACTTTGGGGGCTCAGAAGCTTACACTCAGTCCTGGTTATAGCAAATCTATATCTGGACTAGACTAGTAACAGGAAAGGCAGGAAACAAGCTTAGAATTTTTTTTATATACACAAACATATATGTATATATATATATATATATATATATATATATATATATATATATATATATATATGTATGTGTATATATATATATATATATATATATATATATATATATAAACACATATACACACACACACACACACACACACACACACACACACACACACACACACACACACGGATGAACTTGAGACCTCCCAAGAAGAGCTATTTCAAAAAGTAGTAGATTTAGAAGACAGAACATGCAGCGAAAACCTTAGATTTTTGCTGTACTAGAAAAACTGTAAAGAAAGAAAACACTAAATTAATCTTATACAAGTTTTGATAAGCAACTGGGCTGGTGTTTCACAACAGGATTTGTTATCTGATAAGGCACCTTATGTGTTTGCCCCAAATCTGGCCGTGAGAATGTAGCCATGACCTATACAAATAAAGATGCAGGCATACCAGCAGAAAGAGCTGCACCAGCTAAGACTGTGATAAAAATATGGACACCAGAGTGTTTGTGAAAAATTATTATTCATTGTACACCAGGTAGAATAGATGCAAATGTATCCCAAAAAAATGTAGTATGTCAGAGAGGCAGGTATGAGATTGAAGCTTCAATATCCAACTGTCTTCTAAATATTTTTCCTGGAGGGCCAAAGACATTTCTGGATAAAGAAAAGGCTAAGAAGGAAATACAAATGTTTTGGCCACAAAGAATAAGCCAGCAGGTTGAAGGGGTTTTACCACAAAGAGTAAGTCAGTAGGTTGAAGGGGTTTGACAACAAAGAGTAAGCCAGCAAGTTGAAGTGGACTCTGTTTTTCAGTCTTTTGACAATAACAAAGTGCATAGATAGACTCTGCCATTGAATAATTTCCATTGTTCCAAAGGAAAATGCTTCAGCAACACTAAAAGATTAGGAGCTAACCAGACAAATCAGGGGTATCTTAGACATGAACCAATGGCAAGTGCTGCAGGATGGAGATGCTTGGGGATAATATCAGCAACAGCAATGTGAAATTAGTGAATAAGACCAGAAAAGCATGAATACCATTACTTATAATTTAGACAAGTGAACTGTTGTTCTGCAAGAAAACATGTCTGAGAAAGACTGGAAATGTGTTGACTGTGTTAAACTGGTAGGGAAACTATTAATCATAAACTCAACTTTATGTCATTATTGTTTAGAAGGACACTGAAGGGGCCTTAAGAGGTAACTATAAGTAAGCAGTTTTTGTTCTTACAAAATATTTGTATAAATATTTCATAATGTTGTTGTGTCTTTCGGCTTTTCCTGGTTAGGGGTCGCCACAGCGGAACTCCGGTCCGCTAATGATTGGTAGTTGATTCTTACGTGCCGCGTTACCAGCCCTGACGCACAACCTTCAATGAAGGTATGCCCATTCATGCATGTCTCCACGCAGAAAACGCTCTAGCTGAGAATCGAACCGGACAGCGTCTTACTGTGGGGCTACAACGCTACCGCAGCACCACCACCGCGGGTATAAATATTTCTTATATTGTAAAGCACTCCTGTATAGTATGCAGTCAGACATATGTTAAATATTATGTGGAAGAGTTTTATCAGTGCATGCTGTATATGCAAGTGAAATTAAAGAAAAAAATACTAATTCTTACTTTTAATGTGCCCAAGCTTTACATTATAGCAAAATAAAAAGTCTGGAAAGAAGAAATTTAAAGTTAACATAATGTTGTGAGCTTTGGCTGCATGAGGAATATACAAAGTGCAGGGATCGTGTTATATGTAGAATTAAAAGCTATTTTCCCTGCCTTAGTAGAGCTGGATGCCTTGACCAATGTCTTTAGTTTAATCTGTAGGCATGCTTTTTTTAAGCAAATATGTGGGAAAACAAGATGAAAGGCCTGAAAAACCATAATTAAAAAAGTATGCTGGAAACCCCTAAGGAGAAGATAAAAAAATCACCAAGAAGCTATAGCTCAGATGGAAAACAGGATAATACTAACTATTGTTAGTCAAATTATATACTTTGAACATAAGATAAAACACTTGCTCAAGATCAATGCCAGGCAGTTAATTCTTACGAGACACTATTCAGGTTCAAATAGCAATAAAGTTCAATTCTCTTCAGACCAATTAATTCAACATAGTTATCGCAACGATGGTAGTAGTACAACACATTAAAAGTCTCTTCAGACCTTAGCGGAAAAAATGTTCCAAACTAGTGTCTTGAAAAACTTTCTTTGAAATATTAACAGGTTACCAAAAGTCTCTTTAGACCATAAATTCAGAAACTCAATACCATTCTTAGATACTGGATATAACAAATTCCTTTACTGACATATGTCCGGTAAGCGCTTTCGCCAAGTGGCTTTTTCAAACCTTTAAAAATACAATGTTACAAAAAGCACCTTATATATGCTTCAACATCATTAATTAATAAACATAATCAGCAATCAATTAACTAAATAAAGAGATATACTGAAAATGTATAAAAACATTAAATTAAAACAAACTGTGAAGATACATATCAAAAAACACATTAAAATATTTAATAACTGTGTACTCATAAATAGAAAAAACACTTTATATAAAATTATCTATGGCAAATTATCCTATTCTTAAGTGCTGGTCTTAATGGAACTTTCTGTTTGTTCAGTGTGATTTTTAAGGTCACCACCTCTCATACTAGGTACATTGACACAAATATAAGAGCAAAAATAAATAAAAAGAACTTACATAGACTCCTATGCTATCCTAGTCGGGAACCCCCTTTTGTAAGTAATGATTATATAGGCACCAAGTCATGTAATAGATGTAATTTTTGCTCTTATAGTTGTGTCACTAATATGTTTATACATCCTATTACATCTAAACTGTTCAGTTTTAATGTTAATGCCAACTGTGATACAGAACATGTGGTCTATCTTGCTATATGCCTATCCTGGCCTGCCTTTTATGTCGGCAAAACCGACAGAAGGCTTAAGGACAGAATAAGGGAGCATTTATACCAAATTCGTATCAAATCTAACATTAATGCACTTTCAAAACATGTTTTAGAGAATGATGACACACATACATTTACATTTTTAGTTATGTTTGTTAATGTACTTAGAATGAGAGGTGGTGACCTTAAAAAAATCACACTGAACAAACAGAAACTAGTCGGATCATTAGGTTACAAGCACATACTCCTCCTGGCCTTAATAACAAAGTTCCATTAAGACCAGCACTTAAGAATAGGATAATTTGCCATAGATAATTTTATATAAAGTGTTTTTTCTATTTATGAGTACACAGTTATTAAATATGTTAATGTGTTTTTTGATATGTATCTTCATGGCTTGTTTTAATTTAATGTTTTTATACATTTTCAGTATATCTCTTTATTTAGTTACTTGATTGCTGATTATGTTTATTAATTAATCATGTTGAAGCATATATAAGGTGCTTTTTGTAACATTGTATTTTTAAAGGTTTGAAAAAGCCACTTGGCAAAAGCGCTTACCGGACATCTGTCAATAATGGAATTTGTTATATCCAGTATCTAAGAATGGTATTGAGTTTTTGAATTTATGGTCTGAAGAGACTTTTGGTAACCTGTTAATATTTCAAAGAAAGTTTTTCGAGACACTAGTTTGGAACATTTTTTCCGCTAAGTTCTGAAGAGACTTTTAATGTGTTGTACCGCTACCATTGTTGCGATAACTATGTTGAATGAATTGGTCTGAAGAGACTTGAATTTTATTGCTATTTGAACCTGAATAGTATCTCGTAAGAATTAACTGCCTGGCATTGATCTTGAGCAAGTGTTTTATCTTATGTTCATTCTGTTTTATCGTTTTTTGCTCAAGATCATTCATTTGTTGGTGGTATTGGTTTTTATTTAAATTATATACTTTATTGAAACAAAAAAAATGACACTAAGCACTTTCATCTCTAAAATGCCACCAGGGTTGAAACTTCAGACTGTGTAAAATTCAGACTACCTGAAAACTTTTAATACAACATCTAAAACAATTCTACTGGGTATGATGTAACACATGCGTTATACTTGATAGGTCCTCAGGTGTTTTAAATGACATTTAAAATTAACAAATGCATTCAGTCCAAAACCTACTGTAGAATTTAACATAACCTGCCACTTATATTCTAAATATTTCAAATAATCATTTCCACTTTCTTCTCTTTCTTGTACATCTGCAAAATCTAATACATTGCAAATGAACGTTTTAAACTTCTTATACACAATACTGATTTGATTTACAGAGAGTTGCAGAGCTTAAATAAAATAGAGATCTATGATCTGCTAAGATAGTTAACAGTTAAGGAGTGAGTAGTGTGGTCATAAATGAATGTTTATTTAGGTTCATAGGTAGGTACTAGGCTATTGGCCCTAGGGCCTATACAAGCCTAGCCAAAAAGGTACCCTGGCTTTCGTCACCAAAGAAAATTATTTTGCTGTGCCCCTGTCAAGCAGAACCACAGAAGTGATTCCCATGGTGAATTTCCTATTACCCATCCAATCATCAAGATTTTTCTTGAAGAGTGCTAATGAGGAGCTTTCTTTGATACAGATAGGTAGTCTGTTCTAGAGTATGGGAAGTCTCTGGGACAGGAATCTATCTTTCCAGCATGTTCTGTTTATTGTGGTGACAAGGTTTAGGTCCCTAGAGCGTGTAGCTCGGAGGGATTGGGATTTCTTTATGTTGAGCATGTCCAACAGCTCTTGGTTTGACATAGCTTTGTATGTTAGGCAGAGATCGCCTCTGAGTAGGCGATATGCGACAGAGTAAAGCTGGGGTTTATTGAGACGGTCTGCATAGGTCATCTGTTTGAGGCCAGTAATCCTCTTTGTGAGGTATTTTTTCGGCCTTTCCAGTTGTTGCAGATGTCTTGTGAAGTACATACCAAAAGGGGTGTTGTACTCTATAATTGGTCTAATGAGTGATGAGTAGAGGGGAACAATGACCTCTTTTTTCTGGATGAGAAACCTTTTGTGATGAGGTGTGCCACATAGAAGGATTTCCTGACCACTGTGGCCATGTAATTATCAAAGGAGAAACTACTGTCCACCTGTGTCCCAAGGTCTCTTATCACACTTTCGGTGTTAAGTAGACTACCGCCTATGTGGTAGTTCATGGGTACAGGGTTTTTACCAAAGGGGATGACAATGCACTTTTTGGCATTGAGCTTGAGACCATGGCTTTGACACCAGACATCTGTCTCAGTGAGGATCTTTTGTAGGATGTCCACATCATTAGGAGTTTTGATTATGGCTCCTAGTTTGCAGTCATCTGCGAAGTTAGTTAGCAATAGACCTTCTGTGTTAGCCTGTACTTCAGAGAAGTAGATACCAAACAGGAGAGGACCCAGGACTGAACCCTGTGGTACTCCACTTGTCACTGGTCTGATGTCTGATTTGGAGTCTGCTACTTTCACAGTGTGGGTTCTGTTAGTAAGCCAGTTGGTAACCCATCTTGGCTTTATACCTAGTTTAGTGAGTTTATCTATAATTCCAGAGTGGGGGATGGTGTGGAATGCCTTGGCGAGATCTAGATAGGCTGTGTGAACCACCTTACCCTTATGTATGGCTTTGGTGACTGCTTCAAAGAAGTCTATGAACTGTGTGGGGTCCAGAGTTTGGAGATCTCCAATGTCTTTCTTTATGAGTTCCATGATGATACATTCCATGGCCTTGCAAACCAGGCTTGTCAGGCTAATGGGGCATTTGTTTCCAGGGTCTGTTGTGGCCGCCCCTTTGCGGAGTGGGATAACCATTGCAGTGCGCCATTCAATGGGCACAAAGTCTGTGGTGAGGCTATGATTGAACATGGTACTTAGGTGGGGTGCCAGTTCATTCTGCAGTTCATGTAGAAGGCAGTCTGGGATGTTGACAGGTCCCATGGATGCTGTGTTTTTGACTTTGGAGAGTGAGGTTTTTACCTGTGCAGCCGTGATTACAGGAACTTTGCATTCTTCCGGTATAAAGATGGGCCCTTTAGGGGGTGAGAGGGGGGTAAAGTTAGCACTAAACCTATCTGCCATGATGTTGGCAATATCAGCTGGTTCTGTATATTTAGTGTCATTGTGCAGTAACTCAGAGCAGATATGAGTGTTGCCATTGAGATTCTTGACATAGTTATAGAATGCTTTGTGGCTATCTTTAGAATCAGTGGCAATTTTGTTTTCATAACTAGCTTTGGAGGATTCTATGAGGGATCTCAGCTTCTTACTGAGACTGAACAGGGAGTTCCTCCAATCATGGGATTTTACTCTTTTTTTGGAACAGTTTCTTTCTTCTGTTGTAGAGTTTGTTTATGGCAGAAGACCACCAGGTTGGCTTCCTTTTTTTGGAGGATAGCATCTTGGTTCTGTTAGAGATAGCACAATCCATGCACTCGTGTAAGTGCTTATAAAGTGCATTTGTGTAGGATTCAGCAGTCGTACCTCTATTGTCCATCTGCATGGGTGTTGTGAAGTTTGCCACTTCTGTCTTAAGAAGTGTGAAGTTGGCATTGGAGACATTTTTTACAGTTGTTTTCCTAATGGGGGGGGGGGCGGGATGTGGATGTCTAGGGTGATTAGCTTGTGGTCGGATCTGATCAACGAGGAGCTGACCTCTGGTGTGGAACACCGACCACCCATGTTGGTGATGACCAGGTCTAGGATATTGCTGCCCCTGGTGGGGGTGTGGATAAGTTGATCCAATGCATTGGAATAGATGATTTCCAGAAAACGTTGAGCAAAAGAGTTGGTATACGAGTAGTTTTCCCAGTTAATAGTGGGGTAGTTGAAATCACCCATTATTAGGGTGTTGGGTTGTACCTTAATATTTTCCAGTGTATCAAGAAAAGAGGAGTGGGGATCCTGGGGCATGGTGGGGGGTCTGTAGCAAGCTACTATCTGGTCTGCGGTTTTGCCTAGAGTTAGTTGAACTTGGATAATCTCGGATGCATTATGCTGAGCAACTAGCTTGGAGGTGTGGATATCCTTAATGAACATGGACACACCTCCACCTTTAGTGTTTCAGTCTGGGATTGGTGACCAGAAGTTGTGGTTTGAATTATAGCCTGGTAATGCAGGGGTGCTCTCTGGAGCTTTGAACCAGGTCTCTGTCACTGCACAGATGTTGATGTTCTCCATTTTAAGGAGTGCCTCGAGTGAGTGCATTCTGAGGTTTAGACCTCTAGCATTGACTAGTATTACCCTCAGATTTTGCTTGCTTGTACTTGTTACGGTGGTGAATTTGTCATTTGAACCTTGCCTAAAAAGGCACTATAGGGGTGGCAAGAGCCTTTGCCAGTATCCGGAATCCCATGGGCGACAGGTGCAGACCATTTGTGGCAAAGCAGTGTGGTCTGTCGATCATGTCATCCCAGGCAGACAGATACTGGATTCCCTTAGAATGACACCAGAAGCTCAGCCAATTGTTAAAGTCAATCATATTGTCCTTGTACTGTGGTATCATTCTGGGTGATGGCAGGATGCTACTCAGGGCTAGGGTCATACCTGCCTGGGCTACAAGATCGGAGAGCTCCTCCATGTCTCTTTTCATGTAGTCCAGGGAGGTACGTCTCAGGTCATTCACACCAGCATGGACAATGATAGAGTCATATTTGTACTTGTTGTGGAGTGACCTGAGTGCGTGCGTTATGTGGTGGATCCTGGCACCCGACAGGCAGCTGAGAGTAACTTTCTCCTTGTTTAGTCTGGTAAGTGGAACATCAGTGTGCCTAACTATAGAGTCACCTATGACTAGAGTGTTGGGTACGTTATGCCTTATGGGCTGTAGTTGAGTGGCACACTGAGTATGTGGGCTATGTGTCATTTGGGTTGAGTTGCGGGGTGGAGGTTGCTTGCATTTCTGCTTTGGAGGTCTCGATTGTTTGGGCAGATTTTTACTGAGAGCCTCCATAAATGTAGGTGTGTGTTTTGTGCTTCTGTGTGTTTGTGTTTTGGTGGTGTAGATTTTGAGGGACTATGTGATGAGTGTGATGCAGTGCAAGTGTTTACCTTCTCCTCTTGACTGTCTAGTCCAGTCTTCGGTGAAGAGAGTTTTGCTTCCAGTTTGGCTATATAGGTGTATCTCTCACAGGTCGTAGTGTTGGGTGGTAGGAGGAGAGGGTTGTCTGTGTACATGAGGCAATTGCTGCATTGTCACAAGATGCCCAGATTCATCAGGTAGACAGGAGAAAACAACGGGAGCTGACCTTTAGACATGCCTGGATAGGTGCTTATTTATTAAGTACTAAAAACTGTTTTCCTCTACACAAGTGAGGAAAGTTGAGTGCTGTAGTAATTTGTAGCTTATTTAGTGCTTACAACGAGTTCTGAACAAGTGCTGGGCTCAAAGAAACAGATTTGAGTGCTAAAACTAAAAAGCTGGCTAGTTGCAAGGGAAAATTTGAAGAGCAGACTTTATGGCGCCAGGAATAGTATAACCCTAGTTAAGTCGGGGGGGGGGGCTCAGTAGCTCACAAACTGTCCTGGGCACAGCAAATCTGTATCTGGACAAGACCTGCCACAGGAAAGGGGGGAAACAAGCATAGAATTTTGTTTTTCAGTAAACATTTTTTTTTCAGTAAAGTGGAAATGGAGAAAGCTGGAACAGAAGTTAATTCAACGTTAAGAATCTGAGTGGGTTGGCTTTCACAAATGTTCTCTATTAGATTGAATGAACTAATGACACTAGACTGGGAGGAGTGTCACAGATCAAATACACAGTATGGGTGGGCAACTGCAAAGCCACCAAGTATAAGAACACCACAACACTAGGGAGGGTGGGTAGGAAAATTACACTTCTACAGTTCCTAGCTGTAGCCACTAAATGAAAGTTTTAAACAGATCAAGGAGCAAGCAGACTCTAGAGGATGTTTTTAACTGTAAACAGACAATTATAGTAATGCACACTATTACAGTTCCTAGCTGTAGAACACAGAAACCTTAAAAAATCAAAAATGCACAGAAAAGCTCGGATAGAGCACTCACAAACAGAAAATACTACTCTCAGTATGAAAAAGCAGTTTACAGTTATGTAATTCAGTAAACGTGCAATTGGAGTAATGAAACAGTATCTGGCAATTAAAAATACAGTTAAAACAGTATAAAACAGTACATAAATGCAGTGAAACAATAAAAAAGCTTTTTAACAGTGCAAAATGTAGTAGATCAACTGTATAGCACAATTATAAGCGTTTCAGAAGTGCAGTTCAGTGAAATAAGTATAAGAAATAACTTATCATGCTCTTGGAATCTTAAGGAATTAATGCTTAGTTTCAGTAATGAAATACAATCCACAGCCTGATCAATACAATAGGTAAATAAGTAGGTTCATAGGTTCATAGGTGGGTACTAGGCTATCTGCCCGAAGGCATTTATAAGCCTAGCCAGAATGTGTTGACTTTGGCCGCCCCCTAGATTAGTTCTCTGTGCCTCTGTTCAAAAGATCCACTGAAGTGATCCCCGAGGTAAACTTTCTGTTTCTCATCCACTCGTCAAGGTTTCTTTTGAAGAGTGTTAGTGAGGAGCTCTGCCTAATGTAGATTGGAATCTTGTTCCAAGGCATGGGAAGTCTCTGGGACAGGAATCTATCCCTCCAGCATGTCCTATTTATTGTTGTGGTGAGGTTTAGAACCCTAGAGCGTGTGGCTTGAGGGGATAAGGTTTTATTTAGGTGGAGCATGTCCATCAATTCTGGGTTGGACATGGCCTTGTATGTCAGGCAGAGATCACCTATGAGTAGGCGGTATGCAACCGAATACAACTGGAGTTTCTTCAGTTGGGCTGCATAGGGCATCTGTTTGAGGTCATTGATCGTCTTGGTGTGGTACTTCTGTGGTCTTTCCAGCTGTTGCAGGTGTCTTGTAAGGTACATCCCAAATGGGGCTTTGTACTCTAAGATGGGTCTGATGAGTGATGAGTAGAGGGGCACAATGACCTCTTTTGATCTGGATGTGAACCCTTTTGTGATTAGGTGGGCCACGTAAAAGGATCTTCTAACCACTTTGGCAATGTGATCATCAAAGGTGAGATTACTATCTACTTGGGTCTCCAGATCCTTTATTATGTCTTCTGTATTTAGGGGGCTACCATCTATGTGGTAGTTTGTGGGTACTTTGTTTTTTCACTTGAGTTTAAATGGTACTGTGATAAGCACAGCTCAGGAACCTTCTACAACAGCAGTGTTGATATTATTTGTAGTGACTGTGGGTTACGTTGCACAGTGTAGTACCACAAGGGCTGGTGAATACTACATTAGGGTACTAGGTACTCAGCTCTGCATGTTATGCCGCTATGCACAGCTTGTTCTACCTGTACATAACAAGAGCCTATTTAATGATAGGATTTGGGGGAGTTGGCTATATTAGGAAACGTTGCAAATGAAAGTACCTACATCTGTGATGTGCATGTTCCAACCCCACTGCGCTATGTGCAGCTCCACACAATATAATAATAAGCAGAGAAAATGAAAGAATAGATGAAAAACAGCTAAAGCAATACAATAGTGTTTATCTCTGCCAGAACTGCAGCAATTATACTGCTACCACTAGGAAAACCACTTTAAGATTTAGATGGCTCACACACCTGGCCACAACTGGCAGTTTGCTGTAACTTTAAAGGTGACTAAAGCAGAAATAAATGTAGTAACACTGATTAATTCACTCAGCAGAACAGGAAATACTTGAAACGTACTAAACTGATTTAAATAGCTAGGCAATCATAGAAACCATTTTATAATGCACTGCAAATATTAAAATCACTTCAGTTAACAGCTGTAACATCAAATTCAGAGAAAACACAGTAAAAATGCAGAAACGTGCAGCGAAATGACAGAAAACATTCAAAACTATAGTTAGTCACAGCATATAAACCATTTGAAGTATAGTACAAACTATAAAACAACTTTGGTTAATAGCCTTAACTTCAAATTCTGAAAAAAAAAACATTAAAATGCAGACAAAATTATAGATATTGTTTTGAATAGCAAGGTGACTTTAAGTGCTGTAGAATAAATGCAATTTCAAATTTGTTGGATGCAACATGGAATTAAAATCCCACATTGTTTGCTTTTAGCTTGTAGCTATAAGACAGCAACAACTCCTCTTCTCATGAAATATAAAATAAAACCTCTAACAGTGTCTGTGTTCCCCAGAACTGTAGCAATTACCTTCATCCAACTAGGATAACTACTACACATTCTAGATGGCTCACACACTTGGCCAAAACATGTTGTTTGCTTTAACTTTGACTTCATTAACCCACGTCTTTAAATCAAAACAGTTATTCTTATAGCATACCTTTTAAAATAAGCAGATGAACATACAAGATGCACAAAAATATATTTTGTTATGACAAAACATAAATTCTTGGAGATGGGAATTAAAAATCAGCCTTAACTGTGTAATACAAGATTACAGTTTTTATAAGAAAAACTCATCTTAATAATATATTAGTCCACCTTTTGTGACTTGTGAATAACAAATGAAAATCAAGCTGTACGAGGCCACTTTACACAAACAGTTGCATCTCACTACAATCCAATGCATATTTTCTAACATTCTAGTCCATAAATGAACTTTAGAGAATGGGTGACCTGTAGATTGCATGCTGATTGGAGAACAAATGTCCTTCAACAGGATGTTAATCTACAGGTAATGTCTGCTGAAAAACAGGTCCTTTGCTTCATGGCAACATATCAAGCTGCCTTGGTGCTCAGAATGAAAGTCACCTAATGGCTGTCATTATTTTGCACTCGCTAAGCATCACTTTTGCTGTTTAGTGAGTGCAAAATAAAGCAAAAAAAAAAGAAACAAAATTTAAAATAAAGAAGTCTGTGTGTATGTGTTTATGCAAGAGTGTATGCATGTATGAGAGTGAGTAAGAGAGAGATTGATCGAGGTATTCTTTTTCACTCGCTAAGCAGTGCTCTTGCTGTTTAGCGAGTGTAAAAATAAAATGAAACAGAAAAAGTGTGTTTATGTTTTTGCCTGTGTGTGAGTGAATGCATGTTTGCATTCACGAAAGTGGAAAACTGTATATTGTGTGTGTGTTTATCATAGGAGGTTACTAGGCTATCGACCTGGAGGTCATTTCAAGCCTAGCTGTTTCATGCCAATGTAATAACATAGATACTTTAGTCAATACCCAGGATTGTATTTAGTAATGACTGCCCATGTCTAGGAGGGTTGTGGGTGCTATCCCCAGTAAGAATTTACAGTGCACCATCCATTCGGCCAGGTTCCTTTTGAACAGTGTCATACAGGTGCTCTGCTTCACATGAACTGGCAGCCTATTCCAAAGATGTAGCAGTCACTGTGAGACAAATTTGTCCATCCAACATGTCCTATTCAAGTCACAGGTTTGATTTATGGATGTGCAGTAGCTTCATTAGGTTTGGTTCAGAGACTGCTCCATAAGCCAGCATGTCTCCCATAAGACATCTATACGATACAGAGTATAATGATGGGGCCTTTAGTTGGTTTGTGTAAGTCACGTGCTGGAGTCCCTTGATCTTCTTTGTTAGAAACCTCTGAGGTCTCTCCAATTGCTGCAGGAGCTTTGTATGGTACATCCAAAAGGGACATTATACTCAACTATGGGCCTGCTTAGTGATGAGTATAGAGCGGTTAAAACCTCCTTTGCTCTAGAGTCGATGCCTTTGCTAATCAAGTGAGCTACGTAGAAGGGCTTCCTTATTACAGTAGACACATGATGGTCAAAGTTAAGATTGCAGTCTACTTGTGATCCCAGATTCCTTACCACTTTGTTGGTTCATTGGGTATTGTTGTTAATTTGGTAGTGTGAAGGGACATTGTTTTTACTGAAGAGAATGATGATGCATTTCTTTGCGTTCAGTTTGAGACCATAATTAAGACACCAGTGTTGGTCTGCTTAAGACCCTCCTGAAGTATACTGACATAATTTGGGGATTCAATAATTGCACCCAGTTTGCAGTCATCCACAGACATAGTGAGCCGCAGCCCTTAGTTTTTGCCTAAACTTCTGAGAAGTATATAACAAAGAGTAAGGGGCCCAGCACTGACCCTGGTCCCACCCCACTGGTGACAGGTCTGCTGGTTGATGTACAGTCACCAACTTTGATAGTGTGTGATTGGTTTCTGAGCCAGTTAGCAACCCATCTTACAACAAAAGGGTTTACATTCAGTTTGCTAAGCTTATCAGTAATCCCTGAATGTGGGATTGTGTCAAAGGCCTTTGTCAAGTCGAGGCATGCTCTGTGCACAGATTTGCCCTCATCAATGGCCCTGGTCATGTTTTCAAAGAAATCCACCAGATTTAACAGGCAGAATCTACCCCTTATGAAGCCGAATTGGGTCAGATCCAGGGCTTGGAAGTTTCCTGTGTCTTTATTTATGAGGTCCATGATGATACGTTCCATGGCTTTACAGATGAGGCTGGTCATACTTATAGGGCTATAACTCCCGGCTTGTATTGCTAAGCCACCTTTGTGAAGGGGAATAACTGTTGCTGTTCTCCATTCTACAGGAACAACACCTGTGGATAGGCTATGACTAAATAGGGTACTTAATGGTGATGCTAGTTCATGTTTTAGTTTGCTTAGAAGACAGCCTGGAATGTCATCTGGTCCCATAGAGGCTGTGTATTTTGCCTTAGACAAGGCTTTGATGACCTGCTCTTCGGATATATAGGTTCATAGGTTCATAGGTTCATAGGTTCATACTAGGCTATCTGCCCGAGGGCATTTACAAGCCTAGCCCATAGTTTTGTGGCTTACGCCACCCCTTTAGTATGGGGAACTATACCCATTATTTTGCTGTGCCTCTGTTGAGCAGTGACACTGAGGTAATCCCTGGGGTATATCTGCGATCTCCCAGATAGGGTAGGGGGAGGAATTGAAGGTAAGGTTTGTAATAAGTTTGGAGGGGAGAGGGGAGTGAAATTTTCACCAAACCTGCCCACTAGTAGGTTTGCTATCTCTGTGGGATCAGTGTGTGATACCATAAGTCACTACTTCAGCACATGCTTGGGTCCTACCTTTTATTTATTTATTTATTTGATGTTTGGTTACCAGGAAAGTCCAACTGGGCAAACAGAGCCCATTTTCAGTGGAGGCCCAGGGAGAAAAGCTCCATTACAGAGAGGGAAAAAAAACATTCAGAATATTACAATAGCATATACAAAGTTTTATACATTTCATGAGAGTTTTAAAATTTCAAAAATTAGCAATTTAAAGGAACAAATATAAACACAAGTTAGTAAAAATCCAAATTCAATTTAGGCTACATACATAGCTGTAAAAGTCCTTATGGTTATCCTTGCATATGATTGCTAGGTTTTTCTCAGAGTTACCCTTGGAGGATTTTACATGTTGTCGTATTTGCCTGTTGAGGCTGAAGAGGGTCTTTTCATTGTTAGGTCCTTGCCTTAGTTTTCTTAGACAGCAACTTTTTGCATTTGTTGTAAAGTTTGTTGATGCCGGATGTCCACCAGGATGGTTTGTTTTTACTTGGGGCTCTGGCTTTGATTGTCACTGGAACAGCCTAGTATACTGTATACACTTGTAGAAGTGATTGTACAGGGTTTCAGTGTAAGCTTTGGTGTAACACTTCCAACTGGTGGTGGGGTTTAAATGCATTGATACCTTCCCCTAGGAGGGTATAGTTTGCCTTGGTGAATATTTTTAGTCTGACTTCACCTTTTGTGAGTTCTGGTGTTAGTGTCAGTTTGAAGGCAAATGATATGTGGTCAGATTTAACTAATAAGGGTCTGACAGTTGTGGTGGTGCTTTTGTTTGTCATTTTAGTGAGGACCAGATCTAGTATTTTTGTTCATCTTGCTGGGCTTTGAGCAATTTGTTCTGGAGCATGTGAGTTAGCAAAGTCAAGGAACTTTTGCAGAAGTGAGTTAGAGCTAAAGTTGGTTTCCTAGTTTTGTTTCTGTCTGCATGTGTGAGTGAATGCATGTTTGTGTACATGAAAGCGGAAGAGTGTGTCTGGGTGTGTGTGTGTGTGTGTGTGTGTGTGTGTGTGTGTGTGTGTGTGTGTGTGTGTGAGTGACAGAGTGAGAGTCTGAAGAGTGAATGCACTTGCTCCATGCCAACAGCAGCAGGTTTGCATAGCTCTCGACCTCTTCTTAGTTCATGATATCTGGATAAAGACTAAAATAAAGGGTGAACAGAGCGCTCAAAATAGCAACAGCTTTCAAATAGTGTTGGTGTAAAAACTGCAAAGTTACTTGAATAATAGAATTTATGTTAGCATGCATTTTCTGAAGCACAAGTGTAAGTGAGTGATATCGACCACTGGCAACAGCAGTAAAGGGATTTGCATACCTTTCAACCTCTTAGCCGAAGAAATCTGGATAAAGCCTAAAATAATGGGGAAACAAAGGCTAAAATAGGAACATATTTAATTATTGCTGTTATAAAATTATAAAGTTGCTTAAATTACATGAATTGTGTTAGCATGCATTTTTTGAAAGAAATAAAGTCTGAAATGCAAATATATGTCATTATTTAGTGACTTCTTCTCCAATGACTGGCAACAAACCAAACATTTTAGGAGTAAGGAACCAAAAATAAAAGAAATAACTGGATATTTTAAAAAAAATGTTATATTTTGGATGTAAAATGCTTTCTCCAGCACCATTACATATACTGCAGCAAGTTTGAAACATTAGTCAGAGAAACTATTTTTACTTCAAAAATATATAAAAAAATAATAATGTAATTAAACAAATACGTAAGTAAAACAACAATTTTACAGCTAAGCACAATGTATCAAACTGTATAAAACCAATGCAGCTGTGTCAGTGAAGAAGAAATGAAACATTGAAAGCCACAATATGTGTACATTTTCTGTTTTTAGAACTAATTTCATTCATTTTTAAGCAAAGCCATTTACCTAATAGAAATACTGTTATTTCTTTATATATTATGCAGTTTAAAACAGTTATGCAAATAAGATAAAGGATATACATTAGTTAGTTTGCCACCATTATTTATTATTTATTAATTATTTAACATTTGTTTACTAAGATAATCCGAATGGACAACTGGTGCCCATTTTCAGCTAGGGAGAAAAGCTCCATACAGTACAGCGAGTAAAGTAATGGCAACAGTTTGGTTACAGAGTTAGAAATGATAATAACAAATTAGGAAACATGCTATACATAGTAGATACAAGATTTACAATATAAACAATGAGCATAGTTAGAAGACAGTATTTCAAGGCATTTACCAAGTAGTAGCAATATATACAATATGTACAGTGAGCATTGGTGGAGAATAATAACAGTGAACACCAGAAGCATAAGGGAATAAAGCCTTAGAGTAGGGTGAGTGTTAAGAGAAAAAGTTTTAAAAACATACTGTTATTTGTCTTTTTCCTGTTCTTGCAAAGTGAACATATTATTTGTTGGGATATGCCTATCAAAGATGGGCCTCATCTGTGAACAAAATGCAGCATTACTTATGAACCTGAATGATATCTGTTTTCTGCATTTCAGAATAAAGAGATTTGGTTATAGCTCAGTGAAGCCTGGGATAAGGACGCACGGCCGAGTAAGAGTTAATTTACTAGGGCAGGCTGTGTGTCCTGGAAAATTTGAGCTACCGTTGTTGAATTGAACATTTTGTACTTCTTGAACATTCTGTACTAGCTGTGGGTTTGAGGTAATTTGTGATAAACATGGTTTTCCTATATGTTTTTCATAGCCAACTGTCAACGGTCAGAAATGTAACAAAAAGTTGTTTTGCTTGCAGTATAAAAGTTGATGTCAGTAAACAAGTTGATCAGATCACAGGAGATCAGATCAGTCCAGACCGGACATCTTGTTCAACATGCTGTGTAATCTGGTTAGCTGCTAATAAAGGAAAATTCATCGCCTGAGGCAGATGCGACTCGTTTGAACTTTTTCTTCTGACATTTTGGTCCTTCGGACCGGAAACCTCTACGAAGATACGGATCAGACCGACAGAGAGACCGAAAAACCTGTGCAGGTGAGGGTTTCTCATCTTAAGATTCCCTCGACTGAAAGCCCTCTGACTGATTTGTCATTGAAAAGAGGCCGGCCGCTCTCTGATCCCTATCTGAGGGACGGTTTCTGAACGAAAAGGGGAAACGGAGTCTCATCTGGTTCAGGTAGGATGAAAAATAAATTTCTTTTAATTTAAATTAATCTTGTCGACAAGGTTTTATTTTTAGTTAAGGATGGGTAGGATTACTTGTTAGGATTATTTTGTTAAGGTCACCTGTTAAGGTAGTCCCATTTTATAATAAGCCCTGTAAAATAATTTTGATACAGTCCTAAATACCTGAGGCAAAAAAAAAAAGGGGAAGGTAAAATAAGAAATCTAGGGGAAACATGGGTTTGAGTTGCTGCAAGTGTGAGAGTGATGCCTGTTTAAATGTTGATGCTAAGTATATGAAAGGTTTAAACAAAAATAATGTTAAATTTTTGAAAAAGTGGAAGTCGAGATATGATTTTGATGGTACACTGAATAAGAATGCCTGTGCAAAATTGGTTAGAGATTTGAAAAGAGATGCGGGAACTAGAACTAGAACTAAAAAACAAAGACAATTGGGATTTACCCAAGCACAAAAATGGTTAGAAGAGGCAAATAAACGAGCTATAAAAGAAAAACAGTGCCAGGAAAAAAAAAAAATAAATCAAAAGGGATCACTGGTGCCAAGTGGAAAAGTAGCTTTATTTTTAGATAAGGAGGATGAGCATACAGTTTGTGCGGTACAAAGGCAGGCAACTGCCCCACCGTATGGGGAAATTGCTGCTGCTGTACTGGCGGAACCTCCTCAATATCAGTCTGAAGATGTGGTATCTGTACAGCAGGGTGGGTTATTGGCTGCTCAAGGAAACGTTGTGACCCCTCCAATTTACCCGCAAATTCCCGTAGTACCCAAGGTTGCTTTGCAACAGGTAGACCAACTTATGCAGTTAAGGTCGGGACCAGCAGGGCAAGGACGTTGGGCCATTAAACTTTCTGACCACTCAGAAGCCCTTCCCTTAATACAAGTTGCAAACCCACAAGCAGGGGATGTTGGACAAGAGCCAACTATTTTAGTTTATCGTCCCTAGGCTAGAGAGGATATAAAACGAGCTACGGATGGTATTCCTCATCCCAAGGTTAATTTTTAAAAATTTTCTGAGGACATAGTTGGTATGCGTTTAAGTTATCATCTAAATGGTTTAGAAGTAGAACAAGTAGTGCGACAAATCCTGGGTCCAGACTGGCACTTAGTTTGTGGTACTTGGACATGTAAGGCAGATGACGGCACTACATTAAAGCATAATTCTGGGGTGTTAGACACGCGAGTCACTGATCTGTTGAAGAGAATTTCTGATAAGTGGCGTCCAAGAGCAGATTGGACAGTAATAAATCAGTGCATCCAAAATGATGATGAATCTGTAGATCACTATATTGTAAGATTGACAGAAGTGTTCAATAACCATTGTGGAATGATGATTCCGCAGGATCAGACTACTGATAGTCCATACGAACAGCAATTGAAAAACGCTTTTCTTAAAGGTTGTAAGGCTCCGATAAATAGTTTTATAACTAAGCATATGGTTGATCACAGAACATGTAGACTGCAACCTTTGTTTGAATATGCACGGCATGCTGAACAACATTTCAATTTAAAAAAAAAAGAAAGTGCAGGTGTTAGCAGTAGGGGATGATGGTGGTATATTTTTGGTACAGGACCAAAGGGGGCAAGGGTGCCACGGTGGCGTACAAAAACGTGGGGGCCCGAAATGGGACACGTTGTATAAACAGGGTGGACATTCAGAGGAATATGAGGGGAGGTTAAAACGTGGAGAATGTTTTAAATGCAGTAGACGTGGGCACTTTGCTGCCGACTGCAAAGAGTGGCAACATCCCCCACAGCTTACGAACAAGGGGTCCGCATGACTATATGATAGTAAAGGAAGGCGCCAAATTCATTATTGTGATTATTGTAGAGAAGAAGAAAGCGAGAATGATTGTGATGATGATGAGGCAGACACTCTCTGTGATGAATGTCAGGACACCCAGGAAATTAAGGAAGGGCGGGATTGTGACTGTGAAGTCATAAACCTGGCACATTTGGGTATTGCTATGCATCTGGATCAAAAACCCATGATAGAGTTTTTGGTTGAGGGACAGAAAGTGGAGTTTTTATGTGATTCAGGTGCATCGCGTACACTTTTGGGTCCAGCAGTTCTACCCCCAAACTGCGAAACAGATGAGTTTGTCCTTGTGAAAGCGGCAAACGGGAAAATCTATAAGGAACCACTGTCTCATCCTCTATTGTTCACAGATCTGCAAACAAACTAAACTGTTAGGTGTAGGGTAATCATATCGGAAGTTTGTCCAGTTAATTTGCTGGGAAGAGATTTGATGCATTTGTTTGGAATAGCAGCAATTCCCACACCTAAAGGCATTGAGGCGAAAAGGTTAGCGGATGGCTTGGTGGTACAAGGAGTACAAGACTTGTTTTACTGGTATAGCCAGGACTTGATTTCAAATGGGCCGGGGAGGGTTGATACAGATTTGATCAACCTAGCTTTAAGTAAATCTAGGAGCGGGTCACCGCAGGTTGCGGCACACTTACATTGTACTATGTACTACAGACAGGCCCCTGGTCCAGATAAAGAATTTGAAAAAGAATTCTTTAGGCACAAATGTGCAAGGATAATTTTGAATGATATGTTTTGGGATAAGCAAGGTAATACAGTAGTGACCTGTACTTTGACCAAGGAAATGAATTCTTTATATCGCTCAGGTTATAGCCCACATATTTCAATTACTAAAGCGGTGGGGACACTTTGGGTAGATTTGGCGAAAAAGGTAACAAATTGGGACACAATGTCCGAAAGTCAGTTGAAGGATCAACAGATCCAGGTACAAAGATTAAATTGGGTGACTTGGGCACAACCAAGTGTGCACCTCAGGGATGACAAAACAGAAATGGCATGACAAATCCTCCTAACTCAAGAGGAAGATGTGCGTTAAGTGCCTTACCTGTAGATTTATGGTCAAAATGTAAAGGGGATGTAGAACTGATAAAGACAGCAGGTGAAGTTTGTATAACTCCAAAGTCAGGTTTTAGACCTCGTAAGCACCAATACCCACTAAATAAACAAGCAGAGGAAGGAATTAAGCCAGTCACTGAGCAGCAAAAACAGGTAGGAATTATTGTTGAATGCCCAGATTCGCCCAGCAATACTCCGTTGTTTCCTGTAAAGAAACCGGATGGGTCATGGAGGTTGATTCAGGATTTACAAGCAGTTAATTCGGCTGTGATCCCAAGAGCACCGGTGGTCCCTGACCCCTATAAATTACTTAATGATTTATTACCTCAGCACAGATATTTTTCTGTCATAGATATAAGCAATGCCTTTTTCTCCATACCACTACATAAGGAGAGTAGATTTTGGTTTGCATTCACTTATCAAGGTAAAAGATACACCTACACCAGATTGCCACAGGGCTATTGTGAGAGTCCGACAATATTCACACAAGAAATGGCTGCGAATTTAGCTCAGTTTGTTCCCCCAGAGGGAAGCCAGGTTCTGTTGTATGTAGATGAGATTTTGTTGGCCTCACCCACGCAGGAAAGTTGTAGAAAGGATACCCTTGCCCTTCTTAGATTTTTAGCTGAGCAAGGACATAAGGTAAATAAAGAAAAGTTACAACTGTGGAAAGCACAAGTAAAGTACTTGGGTTATTTAATTTCGCAGGTGGGTAGACAATTGGAGAACAAAAGAAAACAAGCAATTCTTGAGGCACCTATGCCTACGACTAAGCGGGAGATGATGTCGTTTTTAGGTGTGACTAATTTTTGTAGAAGTTGGATCCCTAACTATGCTGAGGAAGTAGGGCCATTGACCGCACTGATCTATGATACTGCCATGGTGGCTAAGAATAATATACAGTGGACAAATAAGGCAATACAGGCATTTATTAGAATTAAGCAATTGATAGCAGGATCCTCTGTTTTGGGTTTTTCCGAACTATTCTAAGCCGTTTGTACAAATGGTTGATTGTAAGGGAGGCTATATGACTTCGGTTCTGGTACAAGTACATAGGGATAAACAGAGGCCGATAGCTTTCTACTCCTCCAGATTAGATCCTGTTGCAAGGGCATTGCCACATTGTGTTCAAGCTGTGGTGACGGCCGCCATGGCAGAACAAGCCTCAGTATCATTAGTTTTGTTTCACCCATTACAATTGCGGGTTCCACATTCAGTAGCTACTATACTTTTGCAAGATAAGATAACCTTTTTATCTCCTAGTCGACATTTGTCGTGTATGACAGTGCTGCTGACACAGCCTCATATGACCATAGAAAGATGTACTACTCTTAATCCGGCTACACTTTTGCCGACTCCAGAAGAAGGTACTCTACACGTTTGTTTAGAGAGCATTCATGACAAAGTACTTCCTCGACCAGATTTAATGGATATTCCGTTGATAGATTCTGATCTCATTTTGTTTGTAGACGGATCAGCAAAGAAAGACACTGTAGGAAAAACACTAGTAGGGTATGTTGTCACCACAGAAACTGAAGTTTTGGAGGCAAAAGGATTGTCAAACATTTATTCTGCACAGGCAGCTGAGTTGGTGGCTTTGACTTGAGCTTGTACCTTAGGGGAGGGTAAAAAAGTGACAATTTATACAGATAGTCAATATGCTTTCTCCACTGTACATGTTTTCGCTCAACTATGGAAGAATAGGGGAATGGTTACTGCGACAGGCAAACCAATAAATCACAGAGATTTAATTTTACAGTTGTTAGATGCAGTGCAACTACCACTTCAGATAGCGATATGTAAATGTTCCGCACATACCAACAGAAAAGATCCTGTCTCCAGGGGAAATGCCCTTGCTGATATGGCTGCAAAAAAGGCAGCTCAAGAAAATGATTTGCTTTTACATGATAATGATTTGTAGCCCGGACACCTCTTAGACTTAGAGACACTAAAAGTAATGCAAACATTGATGACACAGAAGGAAAAATGTCGTTGGGTAAAATATGGTATCACTCAACAGAGTGGGTTGTATAGGGCATCAGATGGCAAAATGGTATTACCCTCAAACCTTTTTAGGTATGCTGCATTGGTTAGCCATAGACCTGCCCATGTAGGAGTACAGATGATGATTCAAATAGTGTCTAAGGTGTTTTGGTGTAAAGGGTTTTCAACTTATGCAAAGCAATTCTGTTTATCTTGTTTATTATGTGCAAAGTATCATGCTCATGGGGGAGTTAAGAAGTCTCAGCAGGCATTCCCTACCCCTCCGTATCCATTCCACACACTCTGTATGGACTTTATTGAATTGACACCCTCAGAGGGAAAAAGGTTCTATTTGGTCATTATTGATGCTTTTTCTAAATGGGTAGAAGCTTTTCCAGTGAAGCATCTGAATGCACAAACAGTAGCAAAGCTTTTGACTACAGAAATAATTCCCTGATTTGGCCTACCAAGATGCATTTACAGTGATAATGGGTCTCATTTTGTTAACCAGATTGTTCAGAAATTGGGTCAAGTGTTTCAAATTGATCTCAACAATCATTGTGCTTACCATCCCCAATCAGCTGGACTGGTGGAAAGACACAACGGTGTCTTGAAGAGTAAGCTCCGCAAACTAATGGCAGAAACACATAGGTCATGGACTGCGTGCCTTCCGTTGGCACTCCTGTACATGCGAATCTCACCTTCCTACAAAGGACTTACACCATTTGAACTTTTGTTTGGGAGACCATATTACGTCCCACGGTGGTAAGGATTGTTGCCAGCGGAACGTGAGGGGGGTGAGGATCTAGCGGATTATATGAAGAAGCTGCTAAATGTCAAATCTCTTGTAACCAATGACTCCTTTGCAGATTCCAGAAATGAAACCTTGTTAAGCATGGCACCCGGGGACTGGGTGTGGATCCGAATTGTGAAGAGAAAGAATTGGTCATCCCCCAGGTGGGAAGACCCATACCAAGTACTTATCTCGACACCTATGGCTGTAAAGATCACTGAGAGGACTTCATGGATTCATATCACCCACTGAAAAAAACTCAAGGCTCTTCCTTCTGCCATTGATATTGGTCAAATTCCACTGGACCTCTGAGCGCAAAGTCTGGCTACAAAGGGGGATTAGCCCAATAGGGGTTAGTTCGTCTCAAACCCAGTGAAGAAACCAACGGCGCGAGGTAGTCCTTAGGGAGGATGGCCATGTTCAACTGGTACTTGAACTGACACATGATGATGATTTTGGTGGCGAAAGTAACTATGTCCATACGAGAAGGAACAGCTGCAAGAGAAAAAGGAATGGTGGTGCTGCAAGCACAAACAGGTGTTACTACTGTGTTTAAGGTGAAACTTTGTGAAGGAATTTTGGACTGTTCTAAATGGAACAATAATAATTTCTTGACTCGTGCAAAATACTTGTGCAATAGAGACTGTATGTCCTGGTCAAGTGTTTGGTGGTCAACAGATGTGAATGGATGGGAAACAAGTGGTGCAGTGATACCAGAGAAAGATAAAAGCAGGCAACAAAGAATAAAAATTGCGCATTTCCGAGGTACCAAAGTAGTTACTATAACCATTGTGTCACCACAAGAAAGTGATTCAGGAGTTTATGGAATCGGAGTGTCTCTTCCAACTAGAACTGATCCTTTGGGGACCCTCCAACTTAAAGTACAAAGCCTTAAGAATGCTACAAATAAAGCAGATTTTGCCTTCACAAAAGAAGAACAATTGTTACTCGAGATGGGATTCGTACACCATAATGAATGGTTATCTTTGGTTAGATATAGCACCCGAGAAGCACATCGTGAGAACTGTATTTCTTGTGCTGAAGGTAAACAGCAATTAGCAACAGTCCCATTGATGCAAGATGAAGGTAACCTAATGTGTCTCTTGAAATTATTCTTCAACAAAACTGAAGATAAATGCAAAGATGAAACTCAGCGTTTTCCGGTCATAAGCAAAGTTGAGAAACCGCCTGCAGCGATTTTCTATCCAGGTTCGTATATGTGCATTTCCAGAGATGGCACAGGGAAAAATTATGGCAATATGGGACAGAACTATTGCAATGTTACTGTGAATGGCAATGGTAATCCATTTCTGGAGAACCAAACTCATAGTTTAGCAGACGTATGGTGGTTATGTGGAGACAACAAACTCAGATCAAGGCTTACGATTCCCTGGAAGGGAACTTGTGCACTTGTAAAGTTAATTCTGCCATTCTACATTTTCCCAGTTCCAGCAAGCAATTTCGTAAGAGAACTCTGGGGTAAATAATCCCTTTACAGATTTTCTACAAGCGTGGTTTGGAAAATGGAGTCATCTCATCAGCAGTTTCCTGGTGTCCGTTGGAGTCGCTGTGGCTATCGTGGTGGTATGTGGTTGTTGTTGTATACGCTGTATCAGAGGTCTTCTACAAAGACTGGTTGATACTGCTGTTACGAAGACGATGTACCAGCAATTGCAACAGACTGGTGAAAGTGAATACATTGAAATGTGACTCTTTGCAAATGTTTTTGAAGTTTAAAAATTTGTCTTGCCAATGAAGTAATGTATGCAAATAAAAACTTAGTTTTTACCATATATTGCTGAAATAAAAGACAAATAAAAGTGTTTTCAGGGGGGAAATGTTAAGAGAAAAAGTTTTAAAAACATACTGTTATTTGTCTTTTTCCTGTTCTTGCAAAGTGAACATGTTATTTGTTGGGATATGCCTATCAAAGATGGGCCTCATTTGTGAACAAAATGCAGCATTGCTTATGAACCTGAATGATATCTGTTTTCTGCATTTCAGAATAAAGAGATTTGGTTATAGCTCAGTGAAGCCTGAGATAAGGACGCACGGCCGAGTAAGAGTTAATTTACTAGGGCAGGCTGTGTGTCCTGGAAAATTTGAGCTACCGTTGTTGAATTGAACATTTTGTACTTCTTGAACATTCTATACTAGCTGTGGGTTTGAGGTAATTTGTGATAAACATGGTTTTCCTATATGTTTTTCATAGCCAACTGTCAACGGTCAGAAATGTAACAAAAAGTTAATTTGCTTGCAGTATAAAAGTTGATGTCAGTAAACAAGTTGATCAGATCAGAGGAGATCAGATCAGTCCAGACTGGACATCTTGGCCAACATGCTGTGTAATCTGGTTAGCTGCTAATAAAGGAAAATTCATCGCCTGAGGCAGATGCGACTTGTTTGAATTTTTTCTTCTGACAGTGAGACTTCATGGGGGTGGATTGCAGTTGCAGGAACGGTTACTGTAAAGGTATGATTTAAGGAGGTATTTGAACGTGGAAGTACAGTTTTGTATTCTGAGTTCAGGGGGCAGGGTGTTCCATGTTTTTGCAACTTCATTAGGGAAAAGAAATTCGCCAGAGCTATTTTTACATGGAATTGTATTGATCAGAGCTTTATTACTGGATCGTAAATGTCTATTTGAATTGTAGGAGTTTAGAAGACCTGTCAGGGCAGGGGTTCTCTCAGGATAGTATAGTATTTGATGGGCTAGGTTGAGTTGGTGGTAGTTCATAGGTTCATAGGTTCATAGGTAGGTACTAGGCTATCTGCCCAAGGGCATTTATAAGCCTAGCCAGAGTGTGTTGGCTTTCGCCACCCCATTGATTAATTAACTGATCCTCTTTCAAGCAGAGCCAATGAAGTGATCCCAGGGGTGTATTTTCTGTTACCCATCCACTCTTCAAGGTTTCTCTTGAAGAGTGTTAGTGAGGGGCTCTGCCTAATGTAGTTTGGAATTTTGTTCCAAGGCATGGGGAGTCTCTGTGACAGGAATCTATCCCTCCAGCATGTTCTATTTATTGTTGTGGTGAGGTTTAGCTCACTAGAGAGCGTGGGCTCGCAGTGACTTGGATTTCTTTAGGTGGAGCATGTCCATCAATTATAAGTTGGTCATGGCTTTGTAAGTCAGGCAGAGATCACCTCTGAGTAAGCGATATGCCACTGAGTACAGCCAGAGTTTTTTCAGTTGGGCTGCATAGGACATATGTTTGAGGCCAGTAATCCTCTTGGTGAGGTACTTTTGTGGTCTTTCCAGCTATAGGAAGTGTCTTGTGAGGTACATCCCAAATGGGGCATTGTACTCTATGATGGGTCTGATGAGTGACGAGTAGAAGGGCACTATAAGCTCTTTATTTCTAGATGCAAACCCTTTAGTAATTAGATGGGCCACATAGAAGGATTTCCTAACTAATTTGGCAATATGATTGTCAAAGGAGAGATTACTATCTACCTCGGTCCCTAGAAATCTTATTACCTCTTCTGTATTAAGGGGGCTGCCACCTATGTGGTAATTCGTGGGTGTTTTGTTTTTCCCAAACGGGATGACTATACATTTTTTGGCATTTAGCTTGAGGCCATGACTTTGACACCAGGTGTCCATCTCAGTAAGGCCCTTTTGGAGGATGTCCGTGGTCAATCGGAGAGTCAATTATGGCTCCCAGTTTGCAGTCATTGGCGAACTTGGTTAGCCACAGTCCTCCTGTGTTTGCCTGTACTTATGAAAAGTATATGCCAAACAGTAGGGGGTCCCAGGATTGAGCCTTGTGGGACACCACTTGTGACTGTTTTAGAGTCGGACTTGTAGCCCACTATTCTTACCGTGTGAGTTCTGTCTGTAAGCCAGTCGGCAACCCATCTCGTGACGTAGGGGTTTATGTTCAGGCTGGTGAGTTTTTCTATAATACCTGAGTGAGGAATGGTGTCCAAAGCCTTGGAGAGGTCAAGGTAAACTGTGTGAACCACCTTTTCCTCGTCTATGGCCTTGGTGACTGTCTCAAAGAAGTCAACCAGGTTTAGTAGGCATGATCTGCCCTTAACAAAGCCGAACTGGGTTGGGTCTTGTGTTTGGAGGTTCTCAATGTCTGAGTTCCATGATGATGCGCTCCATAGCCTTGCAGACCAGGCTAGTCAGGTTTATGGGGCGATAGTTACCAGGGTCAGTTGTGGCCCCTCCTTTGTGGAGAGAAATAACCATTGCTGTGTGCCATTCTATGGACACGTAGCCTGTGGAGAGGCTGAGGTTGAACAACATGTTTAGGTGGGGGGTTAGTTTGTTCTGTAGTTCATGCAAGATGAAGCCTGGGACACCATCTGTTCCCATTGATGCTGTATTTTTGGCTTTTGAAATGGCTGTTTTCACCTGTGTGTCTGTGATTCTTGAGACACTACACTTTTCCAGTATTGTTGTGAGCCCTTTTGGAGGTGAGAAGGGGGTGAAATTTGCAGTGAATCTATCTGCCAGGATGTTAGCAATATCAGTAGGTTCAGTAAATTTTGTGCTATTTTGCACTAGTTCAGTGCATATCTGTGCATTGCCACTTAGATTCTTAACATACCTAAAGAAGGCTTTGTGGTTATCTTTTGAATTCTTGGCTATTTTTCTTTTGAAGTTAGCATTGAATGATTTCATGAGAGACCTTAGTTTCTTACTGATACTAATCAGGGATGTCTTCCTTATTGGGATTTGCTTTTTTTCTGAACTAGTTTTCTCCTTCTATTGTATAGCCTGTTTATTGCAGGGATCCACCAAATTGGTTTCCTTATCTTAGAGGAGTGAGTCTTGGCTTTGTTAGGGATGGCAAGATCCATGCATCCTTGTAGGTGCTCATAGAGTGCATTTGTAAAGATTTCTGCATCTGGGGCAGCATTATCCTTTAGCGTGGGGGTTGTGAAACTTACCACCTCTGTCTTAAGTAAGGTGAAGTTTGCTTTAGAAAAGTTTTTTTACTGTGGTTTCCTTAGTTGGGGGTGGTGGTGGGGTGTGGACATCCAGAGTGATTAGTTTATGGTCTGATCAAACCAGTGATGGGTTGACCTCCGGTGTGGAACACCTGTTGCCCATGTTGGTGATGACCAGGTCCAATATTTTTTCACCTCTGGTAGGGGAGTTTACCAGCTGATCCAGGGCATTTGAGTTGATGAATTCCAGGAAGCGCTGGGCCTGGGAATTTGTACTCGAGTAGTTTTCCCAGTGAATGGTAGGGTAATTGAAATCGCCCAATATCAGGGTGTTCGGTAGGGCCTTCATGTTTTCCAGTGTCTCCAGAAAGGTGGAGTGGTGGTCCTGGGTCATGGAAGGTGATCTATAGCAGGCCACAATTTGAATTGCAGATTTGCCCGATGTTAGTTGCACATGGATGATCTCAGAGGTATCATGCTGCGCCACTAACCTGGAGGTGTAGGTATCCTTGATGAATATGGATATACCCCCTCCTTTTGTGTTGTGGTCCATGTTCTGTGGCTGAAACGTGTGGTATGAGTTGTAGCCCGGTAGTGCTGGGGTGCTCTCTGGAGCCTTGAACCAGGTTTAAGTTACTGCACAGATGTCGACATTCTCCATATTGAGGAGTGCTTCGAGTGCGTGCATTTTGAGATTTAAACTCCTGGCGTTGAGTAGCATAACCCTCAGTTTTTTGTTAATTGTGCTGCTTACAGAGGTGGGTTTGACTTTTGAGCCTTGCCTAAAAAAGGCACTATGAGGGCAGTGAGAGCCTTGGCCAGTATTCGAAAGCCTAGAGGTGACAGGTGCAAGCCATCTCTTGTGAAGCAACGCGGCTTGTCGAGCATGTCGTCCCAGGCTGACAGACACTGGATCCTCTTTGAATGACACCAGAAGCTTAGCCAATTGTTGAAATTGATCATTTTTTCTTTATACTGAGGTATCATTCTTGGTGAGGGCAGGATGGTACTCAGGGTCAGGGTGGTACCAGCCTGGGCTGCATGATCAGAGAGCTCTTCCATTTCTCTTTTCATGTAGTCCAGGGAGGTACGTCTCAGGTCATTCACACCAACATGAACAATGACAGAGTCGTATTTGTACTTGTTCTAGAGTGACCTGAGTGCTTGTGTTATGTGGCAGATTCTGGCTCCCGACAGGCAGCTAACAGTAACCTTCTGCTTGTCCAGCCTAGTGAGTGGGACGTCAGTGTGCCTGACTATAGAGTCACCTATTACTAGTGTGTTAGGTATGTTATTTTTCCTTAAGGGCTGTGATTGTGTGGCACACTGATTTTGTGTTTTATGTGTTGTCTGGTTTGTGACGGGAAGTGCAGGTTGTTTGGGTGTCTGCTTTGGAGGTCTCTGATTGTTTTGCAGGTTTTTATTTAGAGCCTCTGAGTATGATTTTGTGTAATTATGTGTATTTTTTGCAAGTGCTGTTTAGTAGGTTTGTGTGCGGCTGGAGGTGTGGTGCAAGTGTTAACCTTCTCCTCTTGACTGTCTGTTCCAGTCTTGGGTGGAGACAGCTTAGCTTCCAGTTTGGCTGTATAATTGCATCTCTCGCATATGTTAGTGTTTTGTAGTAGGAGGAGAGGGTTCTCTGTGTACATGGGGCAGTTGTAACATTGCCTCAGGATACCCAGATTCACCAGGTGGACTGGAGAGTGCACCTGAAGTTGCCCTTTGGTCATGCCTGAATAGTAGGGTGAGCTGGTTAGTCGCTTGGTTGGTGAGGGGTGAATAAAGAGCCTTGCTCTGCTGGGCAATCAGTGTCAGGGTATATTAGTGCTTGCTATTAGGTCTGACCAAGTGCTGGGCTGTAAGATGCTTTTTGAGTGCTTAGGTTGAGAGTTAGACTAGTTTCAAGGGAAAAACTGAAGAGGAGACTTAATGGAGCCGGGAATAATTTAACTGTAGCTAACCTGCACTGCCCAGTGCGCAAAACCGTGCAAACACAGTTTTTATAGTAGGGAAATGAAAGAGATAGAAATTAGCCCAAAATGGCCAATAAACTACTAACTTCTGGGCTGGAACCACTCCTCCAGGGACAGATAGGTTGCTCAAAGCTCCCCTCTCTCACAGGTGAACAGAGAAACTCCATTCTATCCAAGTAAGGTATGGGCAACTCAGAAACTAGTATCACAGCCCTGAATTCAGCACAAGCCTGAAAAGCGGACTATACTAGCTTAGAAAGGCGGGAAACAAGGATTTTTTTTTGTTTTTTTTTTGAAAATATAAGGCAAAACAGTAAAAAATACACTTAAAACAGCTTTAAACGACTACAAATGATCAAAAAAGGCTATTGCACTTTAGTGTATAGCCTACAACAGTTAAACACATTATTTAAACAAAATACAACTTTTTAAAAGTGCAGGCAGTCAAATAAGTACAATATGTAAAAAAACAAGCTTTTAAATCACAATAAACGCTGGAAAATCTGCGTTTAGGCGGAAAACAGTTAAGTACAGCAAGAAAGTACAGAAAGCTGATACTTAATCACTCCAAAGTCTCTCTTCTAAGCTAGAAGGCTTGTATCAGTTTAAGGCTTTCTAGTGCTACCCAGTAGGTTAGTTACAGGAAAGATGTGAAACAAGCACACATGTGGTCTTTTAAACCAGAAAGTTGAAAGAGAAAGACAAACTGTCCAAATGGTCAATAAACTACAATTTCTGGGCCAAGAACCTCTCCTCTCATGGTAGACAGGCTACCTAGTGGTTATAAACTCAAATGCCCTGGATCAACTGGTCAACACCCCCACCAGAGGTGACAACATATTGGACTAACATGGGCTACCGGTGTTCTAAACTGGAGGTCAAAAGCTCACTGGTTAGATCAGACAATAGACTAACCACTCTGGATATCCACATTCTGCCCCCACCCCCAATCAAGGAAACCACTGTGAAAACTTTTCAAAAGCAAACTTCATGTTACTTAAGACCAAGGTGGAAAGGCTCACAGCCCCCATGCTAAAGGACAATGCTGTCCAAGCTGCTGAATCCCTTACAAAGGCACTCTATGAGCACCTGCAAGAATGCATGGATCATGCTATCCCAAGCAAAACCAAGACTCACTCCTCCAAGAAAAGGAAACCAGTCTGGTGGATCCCTGCCATAAACAAGCTGTACAATAGAAGGAGGAAACTAGTACAGAAAAGAGTAAAATCCCAAGAAGGAAAGACATCCCTGATCAGTATCAGCAAGAAACTACGATCCCTCATAAAGTCATCCAAGGCTAGATTTGAAAGAAAAATTGCCAAGAACTCCAAAGATAACCACAAAGCGTTCTTTAGCTATGTCAAGAACCTAATTGGAAACACTCAGATCTGCTCTGAGTTAGTGCAGAATGGCACAAAATACACTGAACCAACTGATATTGCCAACATTCTGGCAGACAAGTTTAGTGCAAACTTCACCCCCCTCTCAACCCCTAAAGGGCCCATAACCATACCATGGCAATTTGGATATATATATATATGGTTCCCTATCAGAAGCCTGAAACACTATAAGCCTGAAAATCAAAATCCTGAAAACTATAGACTGAAAGTTCAAAATCCTGAAAGACCAAAATCCTGAAACTCAAAATCCTGAAAACACAAATAATGCTAATATGTCACTATAAAGACACTAATATCTACCAACTGACCCTGACCCTAACCCTAACCCTAAGGTCCGTCACTATCGCACACTCACCTGACCCACGCCCTAACCCTAACTCACTTAAACCACCCCTAACCCCAATATTTGTCACTATTGCATACATGCCTAACCTGCGCCCTAACCCTAACTCACTTAAACCGCCCTAACCCTAACATAAAACCAACCGCACACTTACCTGAACCCAACGCATGACCCAACACCACAGGGCTAACAATAGCAAAGCCACAATGCCGCCAGTATGTCCATTTTGTGTTTTCAGGATTTTGAGTTTCAGGATTTTTGTCTTTCAGGATTTTGAACTTTCAGTCTATAGTTTTCAGGATTTTGATTTTCAGGCTTATAGTGTTTCAGGCTTCTGATAGGGAACTATATATATATATATATATATATATATATATATATATATATACATATATATATATATATATATATATAATAAATACACAGAGAAGTGTGTATATATATATATATATATATATATAGATATATATATATATATATATAGATATAGATATATATATATATATATATATATATATATATATATATATATATATATATATATACGTGTGTGTGTGTGTGTGTGTGCGTATATATATATATATATATATATATATATATATATATATATATATATATATATATATATATATATATATATATATATATATATATATTTCTATGTATATATATATATATATATATATATATATATATATTTCTATGTATATATATATATATATATATATGTATATATATATATATATATATATATATATATATATATATATATATCTATAGGTAGGTACTAGGCTATCGGCCCAAGGGCCTACGCAAGCCTAGCCAACAAGGTTCCCTGGCTTACGCCACCCAAGAAAGTTATTTTCCTGTGCCACTGACGAGCAGAGACACAGAAGTGATCCCCGGGGTGTATTTCCTATTTCCCATCCACTCATCAAGATTTTTCTTGAAGAGTGCTAATGAAGAACTTTGCTTGACATAGATGGGTAGCCTGTTCCAGAGTATGGGAAGTCTCTGGGATAGGAATATATCCCTCCAGCATGTCCTGTTTATTGTGGTGACAAGGTTTAGGTCCCTAGAGCGTGTAGCTCGGAGGGATTGGGATTTCTTTAGGTGTAGCATGTCCAACAGCTCTGGGTTTGACATAGCTTTATATGTTAGGCAGAAATCACCTCTGAGTAGGCGATATGCTACGGAGTAAAGCTGGAGTTTTTTGAGGCGGTCAGTGTTGGACATTTCTTTGAGTCCAGTAATCCTCTTTGTGATGTACTTCTGTGGCCTTTCCAGCTGCTGCAGATGTCTTGTGAGGTACATTCCAAAAGGGGCGTTCTACTCTATAATGGGTCTAATGAGTGATGAGTAGAGAGTAACGATGACCTCTTTTTTCCTGGATGAGAACCCTTTTATGATGAGGTGTGCCACGCAGAAGGACTTCCTGACTACTGTGGCGATGTGACTATCAAAGGAGAGACTACTGTCCACCTGGGTCCCAAGGTCTCATCACGCATTTGGTGTTAAGTAGATTGCTGCCTATGTGGTAGTTCATGGGTACAGAGTTTTTACCAAAGGGGATGACACTGCACTTTTTTGCATTGAACTTGAGGTCATGGCTCTGACACCAGGCATCTGTCTCAGAGAGGCCCTTCTGTAAGATGTTCACATCATTTGGGGACTTGACTATGGCTCCTAGTTTGCAGTCATCTGCGAACTTCGTTAGCCAGAGGCCTTCTGTGTTAGCCTGTACTTCAGAGAAGTAGATACCAAACAGGAGCGGTCCCAGGACGGAACCCTGTGGTACTCCACTTGTCACTGGTTTGAGGTCAGATTTGGAGTCTGCAACTTTTACAGTGTGGGCTCTGTCAGTGAGCCAGTTGGCAACCCATCTTGTGACGTAGGGATTTATGCCTAGTTTATTGAGTTTAGCTATAATTCCAGAATGGGGGATGGTGTCGAAAGCCTTGGCGAGGTCAAGATAGGCTGTGTGAACCACTTTACCCTCATCTACGGCTTTGGTGACTGCCTCAAAGAAGTCGATCAGGTTCAGGAGGCATGATCTGCCTTTCACAAACCCAAACTGGGTGGGATCCAGAGTTTGGAGGTTACCAATGTCTTTGTTTATGAGTTCCATGATGATACGTTCCATGGCTTTGCAGACCAGGCTCATCAGGCTAATAGGTCTATAGTTCCCGGGATCAGTGGTGGCTCCCCCTTTGTGGAGTGGGATAACTGTTGCTGTGTGCCATTCAGTGGGCACAAAGCCTGATGCGAGGCTATTATTGAACATGGTGCTTAAGTGGGGAGCCAGTTCATTTTGAGGTTCGTGTAAAACGCAGCCTGGGATGTTGTCCGGTCCCATGGATGCTGTGTTTTTGGCTTTAGAAAATGCAGCTTTCACCTGCGTGGTTGTGATTACAGGGACTCTGCATTCTTCCTGTATAGATATGGGCCCTTTAGGGGGGGGGGTAAAGTTAGCACTGAACCTATCTGCCAGGATGTTGGCAATATCAGTTGGTTCTGTAATTTTCAAGCCTTTGTGCTATAACTCAGAGCAGATCTGGGTGTTGCCATTGAGATTCTTGACATAGCTGTAGAATGCTTTGTGGTTGTTCTTGGAATTAGTGGCAATTTTATTTTCGTAGCTAGCTTTGGAGGATCTTATAAGGGATCTCAGCTTCTTACTGAGGCTGACCAGGAAGCTCCTCCACTCATGGGATTTTACTCTCTTTTGCAACAGATTCTTTCTTCTGTTGTACAGTTTGTTTATGGCAGTGGACCACCAGATTGGCTTCCTTTTTTTGGAGGATAGCGTCTTGGTTCTGTTTGGGATAGCACGATCCATGCACTCATGTAGGTGCTTATAGAGCGCATTTGTGTAGGATTCAGCAGTTGTAACTGTATTGTCCATCTGCATGGGTGTCATGAAGTTCACTACTTCTGTCTTAAGAAGCATGAAGTTGGCTTTGGAGAAATTTCTTACTGTGGTTTCCTTAATGGGGGGTGGGGGTGGGATGTGGATATCAAGGGTGATTAGCTTATGGTCGGATCGGACCAACGAGGAGTTGACTTCAGGTGTGGAACACCGGTCACTCATGTTGGTAATGACTAGGTCTAGGATATTGTTGCCCCTGGTGAGGGTATGGATAAGTTGATCTAGGGCATTGGAGTTTATGAATTCCAGAAAGCGTTGCGCTAAGGAGTTAGTACATGAGTAGTTTTCCCAGTTAATGGTGGGGTAGTTGAAGTCGCCCATTATTAGGGTGTTTGGTTGAACCCTAATATTTTCCAGTACATCAAGAAAAGAGGAGTGGGAATCCTGGGGCATGGTGGGGGATCTGTAGCAAGCTACAATTTGGATTGCAGTTTTGCCAAGAGTTAGTTGCACTTGGATAACCTCGGATGCATTATGCTGAGCAACTAGCCTGGAGGTGTGGATATCCTTAATGAATATGGACACACCCCCACCTTTGGTGTTTCGGTCCAAGTTAGATGGACGAAAAGTGTGGTATATATATATATATATATATATATATATATATATATATATATGTGTGTGTGTGTGTGTGTGTGTGTGTGTGTATTGCTTACAGAACAGACAAATTGTTTTGGGTGCTAATGGGCATGCACCCAATCTTCTTAGCTGGTTAAACTCTTACTAGTGAAGGTCACTCTTATTTCCAGGACATTAGGGTTTTTGAAATGTTTGCATTGCTTATGGTTTGTTTCACAGAACAATTGTCTACCCTTTGCTTCAACAGACTTGCCATATTTATTTGTTTTCCCCAACTACATAATTTATTGCAACATCATTTCCATTGGCAGTTTGAGAAAGGCTGAATGCATACATCCAAACAGGTATGAATATGATTTTAGATTAAAATTGTTGGTGTTATGATATTTGTTAATTACAGAGGATGCAACCACAGAAAGGAGCAGATCAATCCTAGGTCCATCAAGTCTCTGCAGCAAAAGGACAACTGAATGCTCATTAAAATCCATATTTGTAGAAACTTAGATGTTTATCATATAAAACGTTATTTCCATCCTGCAAAAGAATTGGATTCCAGTAGTCACATGACTGATGCTGAGGATGCTGACATGGGAGGTTGGCATAACTGTTAACTGTTAAAGTATTTACCTTACAGAGACAAGGTGCAGGGTTTGATTCTCACAAGGGGTAATTGGCTAGGCTTAAAATGTCCCACAAGTGCAGTTATCCTAGTACTAATCTATTAACCTATAATCAATATGACGTGTAAGATATTGTCATCCCTATTTGGGTTTCCTACTGTTTGAACCAGGTTGTTTTGATTAACATAGTCAAATTAATATTTGGGCGTATTTATTTGATGTTGAACATTTTACCCATTCAGAAATTGGGTAATTAAAATCCTCATTAAGGAATGTATTTCCACTGAATTTTACATCCTGGAATTTAGTTAGGAAACCCTCATGCTTTGCAAGAGGATATCCACAATGTAAGGTAGTATCATGTGATATTATAGTTTGTACCACTGATATTAAGAATTATTTGAGCAGTTCTCAGCCCGAGTTTTTTTTTTTTTTGGCTTCTCAGATTTAGGCATTCTGCAAAGACTGAAACACTGCCACCTATCCAACCGAATCTCCAACAATGAAAGGAGTTATACTCTGAAGTATGTGACACTCATGTTAGAGCTTTAAACCATGTTTTATTAATAATTCAGATATCAACATTCTCCAAGCAGAGGAAAGCTTTTAAATCACTCACTTTTTGTTAAGGCTTTTAGCAGTTAACAAAGCCACCTTCATCTCAGGTGAAAAAAAGGTGATCCCAAAAGGTAAAATTTCCTTGGGAAGAGAGGACTCTTCCACAGTTTAATGTAAAGTGCGTATCAGTCAGGAGGAAAGACGGAAGGGGAAAGTTTATAAATGTATATGAAGCATATTAAAAAGTATGAAAGTAGCCAGTCATGCACAGGTTTCTGAGAATAAAAAGCAGCTTCTCCTGAGATAGGTGCTATTTGAGCAAGCTGATTGGTCAGGCTGCAACTGCTAGAGGTGCCCAGTCACATCTCTGAGGTGGGATCATTTGTGGGTGCATGCATGCTTGTATTCAAAAAGGATGACTATCAGCATGTGTCACTTCCTGCTGGTCTATAGCTGCTAGCAATGTATTGATATCATTAAATGTTACTTGTAAGCTGTTTTTTGGTTTTAGCATATGTGCATTTTGTATGTACTTTGCTTCTGTAAAGTATTTTGCTTTCACTTATGTAACCTGGGTCACAGCTGATCAATTCACTTAACAGTAAGTAGTTTGTAATGATGCAAAATTAGTTTCTGCAACAGGCAAGTGCTGGGTTACACACAGTTAAAATAATGAGCTGTATAATGTCATTAAAGTTAGCAGGTGACATATGTCCCTGACAGATTTGCAAGTCAAGGATGAGAGTAATGAATATGCAAAGAAGTAACTTGAAGCAGGAGTCTGATGTGAGGACAAGAGAAATATAAAATAGAGCCATAGTGCACTACTGAAAAATACACACACACACACACACACACACACACACACACACACACACACACACACACACACACACACACACACACACACACACAGCAACAGAGCAATGAATAGTTTCTTCTTCTAACTTGGCTTGCTCTGATGATAGTTTGGCTAACAATTATCATACCCAATGTGAATTTATTTTACTAAACACTTTTTTGGTTGAATAAAGCATTCACATTAGCCAGTATACATTCTACGATTATTGCGTGATTATTTCTAACCAAGTCATGGACAAGTTACCCAAGTGCTGGTTACTCTGTGACATGCAAATACTTTGTTTTATACCTCAAGGACTGGGCCATGATACCATGGGAAACAGGGTTCCCTATTATGTGATTGAAACCTCAGGTTATCGAACACTTAAAGGTCGATCACTAAATGTTGAAGTCTGAAAATTGTGAATGGCCGTTTCCACGCAGGGAAATGAGTCATTTGGCCATTACGCAGATTTTGTTCTTTCTCTGCTGTAGACCGATCTCGGAGTTGGTATATTTAGTTAGGGGGGTGTGGGGGGCAAAACCCACCACTTCATTTCTGTTAAAAATTGTTTTTTTTTTATTTGGCCAACAACATTGTTTCCCTATGTGGAAATGGCCATTTTCGATGTTAAGGGTTTGATATTTCGTGATCGACCTTTAGATGTTCAATAACCTAAAGTTTTGATCATGTAATATAGACCCAGGAAACAGTCCTGCCTGCCATGACAAGTCAGAGAGCTAAACTAGTTCACTTTAGTGGAAATTTGTGAACTACAGTTATTACCTTGTAGGGACTGAGATGAATCCCTGAATTATGAACAAGTTACAATTAAATCTCCCTGTTAACTAGAATCAGAGTCTGACATGCAAATACATGGATGCCAGAACAGGGCAAGAAAAATGGTGGGAACTTTAGTTCTGTCAGAGGATAGGACAGACTACCTAGTACTGCAAGGGAAAGGGACAGATCAATGCCACAGAGGAATAGGACAGATTGCCTAGTACCACATGGGAGCAGAACAGATTGCTTAATATCAGAAGATGATTAAGAGACTGACGTATATGACTGATCATTCCTTTTGCTCAGGATTCCACATGATGTTGCATTACATAGCCCACCAGTGCTTTCATTTGTTTTATACAACAGGATTAATAATACTTTGGGAGACATCTCCAAACCCTGCTGTCAGAGAAGAGCTAAGCATTGTGAGAGAAAAACTTATCAGTAGCAAGGCCAAGCCACACAGGCAGCATGAGTGGTAATATCTGGAACAGAGATCCAATGACAAGGGGGGGGGGGGGGGGGCAGTGATATAATTTGTTGAGAAAACAGTTAGGTATAAGGAGGTGCCTGGTCAGGGACGTCAAGGAAGTTGTCAAAAGCCAAAGAAACTGCTGTGGTTGGAACAGATGGCCTCAAGTAAGGAAAAGGTAAGTTATATGTCTCATTTAAGATGGCAGTATAAGGAGAAGAAGAAGTGAAATGGAGGATTTGGGGAAAATGGTGAAGTGTGAAGAGAAGGAATCACAGACAGGGGTCACAGGGGTTCAATAAGACAGCAAACAGCAGTAGAACTCATACAGGATTTAAGATTAGGCTTATCAGAAACAGAGTGATTGGGTAAAATGAAACAGCAGGAGCTATGTAGGTAGGGCTACACTAGCAGACTCAGTCCAGCTCTGTCAGATCAGCTATGGGCGGCACTATGTGAAAATGCAAACTTATTTATTTTTCTAGAAGATTTTTGCCAATGTACCTTCTGACCATCAAGTCTCCCCTTAATCAGACAATGCCCATTCCTTCCTCAATCTGTGGATTCCACTCAGAGCCAAGACTAAAACTGTCCAAGTGGGTCGGTCATTCAGGAAGTCATAATGTACTTTGTGCTCACACCCATACCCTGGCAATGACAGCATTTGGATTATGGCCTAACCCCTCTTTGTTGATGAAGTGAGCACTATCATTACTGCAAGGACCACCAGTGCCCCTCTGTCCACACAAACATGCATGTTCCTTCAGATGTGCCAAGAAGGGCTACCACCAGCTTTATCAGCCACACTCATATCTTCCCTGTACAGGCTTCCCATATCATGACAAATCTCTGTTCTCCAGCTGAGACTCAGTCATCACAGCAGTGGTGCAAACCAGGTAGGAACCACTATCCCTTCCCCAAGGAAACAAGGAAAGGCATGCCTGTCCTCCCTGCCTGCACAGTCAAGCACCTAAGTTTCTATTCGGAGCACAGATAACAATCTTACTTAATTAGAATGGCACCTTAGGAGTAGGACAGGAACCCAGTTGTGAACCATCAGCAGAGTCTCAGGTGGATACTGGTCAATGGCAGGTGTCACAGAATACGCAACCACATTACAGACCCTGGTATCACATATGTGACAGACCCTCGGAGTTCCCATTTCACAGAGAAGGTCAGACAAAAAATGCTAATAAAAGTGGGGCACGCAAACATAGATTTTTGTTAATCAGGTTCAGACAGCCAGGGGGGCAAGGAAAGGAATATGGGCATGGATGAAGAACAATAAAGGAATTCCTTAGTTCAGAGAACTGACAAGCAGTTTTTAGCATTTATGCTACACATCTGATAAAGACAAATTCAGAGAAGGCAGCTGGTAGATGGCGCTAATGTTATAGAGTTATTGAGCAGGATAGTGGCATTGCATGCAAGCAAGAGCTGATTAGAGTATGATGGCGAGAATAGGAAAATAATAATAAAAGTGTGAGGATCAAATTAAGGTAGAGTTAGATGATTCATTACAGACAGTAAAGATGACAAGTTGAAAGGGATACTGTAAATCTCTAATGAGATAGGATCACTAGGATCCAGGAGTTTTGCAGAGAGGTAAAGTCAAGGGAGTCCTTTTGGCTCTCATTTACTGAAGATACTCTCAGCAAGGTCTTTGAGTTTAATCACAGTTAATGCAGTCATAAAGACTGCAGGTATGTCTGTGGGAAAATTCACCATTTTTGGATGTGCTTTAATAGTAGGAACAAAACTGAGACATATGAAATCTCCTTTTGGGGTGCTAGTCTCATAAAAAGTGTTTCAGCAATACCAATAAGAAAGGCAGGTTTATTTCCATGGCTTCAAAAAAAAAACTTGCATAGTGCAACAGCATTGCATTTAAGGGGGGAAAGAGTGTGGTTTAAGCCACTTGACTTGAAATCAGAAATGACCAGGGCAAATTTAACAAAGGAGTCAGTAACAGATAGAGATGAGGGTACAACTGATGTACACTTACCTCCAGATCTCAGAATGCACTGAATCACTTTAGATCCTAAAAAGCAGCTTTTCTCATAGATATCCTCAGTTGACATAGCAGCCTGTGCTGTCACAGTGCATCTTGCAGTGACTGCTGAGGGCAGCTCAGCATGCAAAAACATTTTCCTTCAAGAGACAACAATGGCAGAGGTTAGATTAGTCACTAAATGGATTGGGGGTACTCACAGCAGAGGGGAGAGAGCAGACTGCCCCTCCCTCTGTACCAGCAAGGTGGCACACTCTCTACCACCAAACTCTCACAGAGAAATGGAGAGACAAAAGGGGTTCCTAGGCAGAAACAAATGGGCCATAGGGCTCTTAAGTTGCCCAGGGGGAAAGTCCAGCTCTTGTATCCTTGAAATGAGTAGGCTTGATTTGGTTTAGGTAGTATAGTCATCAGGCAATGTCTTGCAGGAGAAAAAAGTGCAGGTGTGCAAAGAAAAGCTGATAAACCATTTATCTTGTCAGTCTGAATGGTCCATCATTGACTTTGTCAAGGAGAATGTACAAGTGATCCAAAAGGCAGGAAAAGGTGTTTTGAGGCCAAAGCAAACAGTGAAACAGCATTTAAATTATTTTCAACAACCTATCAGGATCTCAGAGTGTTTTGTATGACATTTGAGTGCCAGTATTATGTGGATAATTGAATGCCAATGAGCTGCATAGTTACATGCTTGATATTAGGAAAACTGACCACCTTTGTCCACTAAGACAGAGCAATAATGATTTTGAACAACTTTGTGTATTACTTACTTAATTTATTCTTTGAAGGTCCTATGGATGGCATAAATGCAGGTGTTTAGCACAGTTCCATTATGAGAAATGAGCTTGGATCATAAAATGCTAAGATCAGCAAATAATACTTGTATTTCAAGAGTTTGTATACTCTTGGAAGACATGCGCACAAGATTGTTACAATATGAGAAAATATGAAATAAAAATAAACATAAACACTTTTGCAGGTGGCTTTTTCCATGCTCTCCTGAGGGGGACTTCATACACACTTTATTTTTCACACTCCAAAGTCACTGTACCTTGGAGAAAGAGCAATGACTGAAAAGCAGTGTAAAGCATGCCTTGCTCTTACTCTGGAGGCTGCAAGAGTAACCACATAAAAAAAAAAACATGCAAGTATTATCATCCCACTTGTATGAGATCAGAGCTACTCTGACACAAACAATTAAAATACACTGGCTGATATACTCAAGTAACTGTGCTACAACAAGTTTGGGTTCATAGGTTCATAGGTGTGTACTAGGCCAATGGCCCTGGAGCCTTTACAAGCCTAGCCCATAGAAGTGCCCTGACATCATGCCGCCGTTAGTTCCCAGTCCATCTATCAAGTAGAGCCACTGGAGTGATAACAGGGGTGAACTTTCTATGTCCCATCCACTCATCAAGATTTCTCTGGAAAAGGGCCAGTGATGTGCTCTGCTTGACATATATGGGAAGTCTATTCCAGAGCATGGGCAGTCTCTAGGTTATGAACCTGTCCCTCCAGCAAGTTCTGTTGGTTGTGGTAATGAGGTTGAGGTCCCTGGAGCTTGTGGTGCAGAGGGATTGGGATTTCTTTAGGTGTAACATTTCTAACAGGGCTGGGTCAGATGTGGCTTTGTAAGTCAAGCAGAGATTGCCTCTTAATAGACGATATTAGACAGAGAAAAGCTGGAGTTTTTGGAGTCTGTCCATGTAGGGCATGTGTTCAAGGTCTGGGATGTTCTTTGTGAGGTACTTTTGTGGCCTTTCTAGCTGTTGCAGGTGTTTAGTGAGGGACATGCCAAATGGGGCATTATACTTGATGATTGGTTTAATGAGGGAAGAGTAGAGAGAGATGATGACCTCTTTTTTCCTTAATGCAAAACCCTTGGTAATGAGATGTGCCACATAGAAGGACTTTCTGACCACAGTGGCAATGTGGTGGTCGAAGGAGAGGTTGCTGTCAACCTGTGTCCCCAGATCTCTTATAATGCCTTCAGTGTTCAGTGGGCTACCATCAATGTCGTAATTAGTGGGAACTGAGATTTTCCCAAAGGGAATGATGACGCATTTTTTGGCATTAAGCATAAGGCCATGGTTTCAATGGGTCTATATCACAACGTCAAACTTACAAAAGTTCGATTGTTGTAATATCAAACCGTTATATTCGAAATCCAAGAAAAATGAAACCACAGAACAGCGATTTTTTTTTCCCAGGGAAAAAAATTGCTGTTCCGTGACACCCCCCCCCGTAACCTTAAACCTAAACTGAAGTGGGGGGCTTCTCCCCCTACATCCCCCAATGTGGGGGGCTATGGCTCCCACCCACCCCCACTTAAATATACCAACTCCGAGATCACATCACAGTGGAGGAAATACCAAAGCCCCGAAAACGGCCCACCGATTTATTCCCTGGGAAAAAAGTCAATGTGCCGTGGCTTCGCTATTTTCTACTTTCAGACTTTAGGGTTCGATATTACAATGTTCAAACTTGTTTTAGTTTGACATTGTAATATAGACTCGGTTTCAACAGCAGTCGTTGGTCTGACTGAGGCCTTTCTGTAGGATGTCTACATTACTTGAAGAGTTAATAATGGCTCCTAGCTTGCGATTGTTGGCGAACTTGGTCAGCCAGAGTCCCGCAATGTTGTCCTGGACTTCTGAGAAGTAGATGCCAAACAGCAGAGGACCCAGGACTGATCCCTGTAGGATTCCACTCGTGACTGGTCAGCAGTCTGACTTAGTGTCTGCTACTTTCATACTGTGGGTTCTATCTGTGAGCCAGTTTGCAACCCGCTTAGTGATATAGGGGTTGATGCCTAGTTTGGTGAGTCTATCAATAATTCCTGAGTGGGGAATGGTATCAAAGGCCTTGGCCAGATCAACATAGGCTGTATGAACTGCCTTGCCATCATCCACAGCTCTGGTGACTGACTCAAAGAAGTTAACCAGGTTGAGCAGGCATGATCTACCCTTCACAAAGCCATATTGCGTGGGATCCAGAGTTTGGAGATTCTCTATATACTTGTTAATTAGGCCCATGATGATGTGCTCCATAGCCTTACATATCAGACTCGTCAGACTAATGGGGCGATAATTCTCAGGGTCTGTAGTCGCTCCCCCTTTATGGAGAGGGATGACTGTAGCAGTGCACCATTCTGTAAGGACAAAGCCTGAGGTGAGGCTGTGATTGAACAGGGCACACAGGTGTGGTGCCAGTTCACTTTGTAGTTCATGAAGAACACAGCCAGCGATATTGTCGGGTCCCATGGAAGCTGTATTCCTGGTCTTGGAAAATGCAGCTTTAACCTGTGCTGCAGTAATGCTGGGTGCCTGGCATTCTTCCGGTATTGTAATTGGTCCTTTGGGGGGGAGGGGTAAAGTTGGCACTGAATCTGTCGGCCAGTATGTTGGCAATATCTGTTGGCTCAGTATAGGAGGTACCATTGTGCAGTAACTCAGAGCAAATCTGGGTATTGCTGTGGAGATTCTTGATATAACTGTAGAAGGCTTTGTGGTTGTTTTTAGAGTTTGTTGCAATTCTACCTTCATAGCTAGCTTTAGAGGTTTTGATGAGGGATCTCAACTTTTTGTTGAGGCTAATTAGGGAGTTTTTCCAATCTTGGGACTTCAACTTTTTCTGCAACAGTTTCTTCCTTCTGTTGTAGAGTTTGTTAATGGCAGGGGACCACCAGATTGGTTTCCTTTTTTTGGAGGAGAGTATCTTGGTTCTGTTGGGTATGGTTAGTTCCATGCATTTATGTATGTATTCGTACAGTGCATTGGTGTATGATTCGGCAGTCATGCACCTATTTTCCATTTGCATGGGTGCCGTGAAGTTAGCCACCTCTGTTTTTAGGAGCCCAAAGTCAGTTTTGGAGAAGTTTTTCATGGTGATTACCTTTGCTGGTGGTGTGGGTGAGATGTGGCTTTCCATGGTAATTACTTTGTGGTCGGATCTAACCAGGGAGGAATTGATTACTGGTGTTGAGCAAAGGTTGCCCATGTTAGAAATAACCAGGTCAAGGATGTTGATTCCTCTAGTGGGGGTAAGAATGAGCTGGTCCAACGCATTGGAATTAATGAATTCCAGGAAGTGTTGGGTAAGTATATTGGTGCATGAGTAGTTTTCCCAGTTGATGGAGGGGTAGTTGAAGTCACTCAGTATGAGAGTGTTGGGTTGGACCCTAATAGTTTCCAGGGTGCTTAGGAACATGGATCGAGAGTCTTGGGACATGGTTGGGGACCTATAGCAGGCTACGACCTGAATCACAGTCTTACCCACTGTTACTTGTACCTGAAGTATCTCCAATGCGTTATGTTGGGCTACTAGTCTGGAGGTGTGCATATCCTTTATGAATATGGAGACACCACCACCTTTGGAGGTTCAGTCCATTTTCTGGGGCCGAAAGGTGTGGAATGAGTTATAGCCTGGTAGTGCAGGGGTGCTTTCTGCTGCTTTAAACCAGGTCTCCGTTACAGCACAAATGTTGATGTTCTCCATTTTGAGGAGTGCTTCGAGTGAGTGCATCTTTAGATTTAGACTTCTAGCACTGAGCAGCATGACCCCCAGATTGCATTTATTTATAGCTGTTATGGTGGTAATTTGGTCTTTGGAACACCACCTAAAAAAGGCACTATAGGGGTGGCAAAAGCCTTAGCCAGTATACAGAAACCTAGGGGTGAAAGATGCAGGACATCTCTGGCAAAACTGAGATCTGTTAATCATGTCATCCCAAGCAGACAGATACTGGATCACCTTAGAATGACACCAGAAACTTAGCCAATTGGTAAAGTCAATTATTTTCTGCTTGTACTGCAGTATCATTCTGGGCAACGGTAGGATGCTGCTCAGGGCTAGGGTCATACCTGTCTGGGCCACATAATCCAAGAGCTCCTCCATGTCTCTTTTCATGTAGTCCAGGAAGGTACATCTCACGTCATTCACACCCACATGGACAATGACAGAGTCATACTTGTACTTGTTGTGGAGTGACCTGAGTGCGTGTGTTATGTGTCGGATCCTGGCACCCGACAGACAGCTGACTGTTACCTTCTCTTTATTCAACCTAGTGAGTGGGACATCAGTGTGCCTCACTATCGTGTCACCTATGATTAATGTATTGGCCAAGCTGTTTTACCTTAGGGGCTTAGGTTAAGGGGCACATTGTGTAGCTGAGCTACATGTCTTGTGATTTGTGCTGTGTTGTGGTGGTCGAGTGGGTTTCTGATTTGGAGGTCTCTGCTGTTTGGGTAGATTTCTGTTGAGATCCTCTGCACAGGTGGGTGTGCGGTTTGTGTTTTTATGTGAGAGCTGTGATGATGGGTGTTCTGGAGGGCTATGTGTTTCATGTGGTGTGGTGCAGGTGTTGACCTTCTCCTCTTGACCAGCTATTCTGGTCTTGGCTGGAGAGTGCATGTCTTTCAGTTTGGATATATAAGTGCATCTCTCACAAGTCTGAGTGTTGGGAGGTAAGAGAAGAGGGTTGTCTGTGTACATGAGGCAGTTGCTACACTGCCTCAGAATGCCCAAGTTCACCAGGTTAATTGGAGAAAGCACAGGGAACGGACCTTTAGACATACCAGGAAGGATGGCCATTATTATTAAGTACTGGAGCTGTTTCCTTATAAGATGTTTAGTGCTGTTAGCACTTATGTGTACTACAATAATTGCTAGAAGAAACCAGATGAAGTGCTAGGCGAATAAGCTAGTTAACTGCAAGAGAGAAGAGAACTAACAAGATCTAAGGGAAAAATTGAAGAGCAGACTTTCTGGCACTGGTAATAGTTTACCTTAGCTTAGTGCTGCTGCACGGTGCTTAAACCTGTGCAAACATGGGCTTTTAAAGCAGAAAGTTGAAAGGGAGCTAAAAAACACTCCTCTTGTGGTAGATAGGCTACCTAGTGCTTACCACTCCCACTGATAAGCTGAGAGGCTTCCCTCTAACACAGAAAGATCTGGGGAACTGAGATGATCCAAGCAGTGGCACATAAGCCATTTTTTCAAAAGCTAGGGATTCCAATATCCTATAGGAAGACAGAATGACCATCCTCAAGTGTGGCATTCACATGGAGAGAGACTGAGAGGATGGGTGGAGTGAGGAGTTAATCTTCCTAGGCAGATTCAAAGGGCCAGCAGTGTGGCAGTAAAAGAATCATCAATTCAGCATTCCAGTTATTCGTGGATGCATTCCAGGAAATAGATTTTGATTAAGCAGTTTAGGAAAGTCCAGTAGTTCATATGTACATGACTAGATCCTAAAAGGAGCGAAAATTGCAAACATACTGTAAAAGTACTTAACTTTTCTTTTTTTCCCCCATATCGATAGTTCCAGATATCATGAAGAAGACAATGTGGTATGGAACATCAATAAACAGCTAGGGCTGATATTGTATAAGTAAACAAATATAACATTTCACTCTAAAATATTCATTATTAAACATTTCATTAATAGCTGGACGTATTCAAGGTACAGACACCCTCTCTACAGCTTCTTTCTTTTTCATGGGAGGTTGTTTCAGACAGATATCAACAGAAGAGGACCTAAACATCTGCACGTTCCACTCTACTTAAAAAGGCTGTCAAACAGCAGGTATGGAGGATAATGTAAAGGTCTATAAGCACTTATAACAAAATGATGGAGGTGTCACCTTAATCATATAAAAACACGTGAACGCTGAGATTCACACTGGCCATTTTGCTGTGGCAATTCATGATCTAGGAAGATCTAGGCAATTCATGAGCAAGATAACAAGGGAAAAAGTAAATTCTGTACCCTGTAGCTATTAGATGGTATCACAAAGCCATTGGTTAGGGGGGACCACACCCGGACCATTCCACTGAGGAAAGATATTACAAGGCTAGCAGTTAGCATAGAAAATTTAGGTTCTGAGCTGTTAACAAGCTGCTTTGTGTAACCAGGGAACAGCAGACCTCTCAACTGTCCCTGTTTTGGAAGAACATACCTATTTCAATTCTGATTTGCCCCTGCACATTATGTACCTAGTTTTGGAGGTACATCCCTTTTATCAGGCTTGATTTACCCTCTCACCCAGTTTTCTGAATCCCCGCTATTAGTCATGCTTTTTGAAGATGTCTAGTACATAGAAAACCACACTACATGACCAGCGTATTAGTAGCACGAATAATTTAAAGAAAGAGGGCACCTATTTTACAACTCCCTTTTTCAGAAACAAAAATAAATGATCTTGTGTGGTAGGATTTTGTTGTAATACAGTTCAATAATGACAACAGATATTACACCGTCTCTTTGATAATATGCTTCTATTTCTCCATAATTTTATTAACATTTGTTTAAGCACATTTCTAAGTAGGATCCCACGTTCCTGATGGAAGTGGGAAGAGTTATGTGCCATTTGTTATTCAATTTTTATGCTAATTAGATGTCCAGATTTTTGGCTGGATATACCTAATTTTTAAGGGCCTTTGCACCTATTTTTAATATCTGCAGCATGAGAGGTATAGTTACAGGGTTTGATTCCTTCCACTTCTATTTCATATTGTGTGACACTTTGTAATTTACATGACTAGCCAATTCTTCTGGAGTAGTTGCTCCCATTATAAAAAAAATTGGCAAGAGCTTAGACAGTTAACAGACATCTCCTTGTCACACAATTGGAATGAACTGTAACTGATTTGTACTGACAGCCATGAAACATGGCTATTAAAAGTGGCATTTATGATAACTTATTGTGTAGCCTTCAGACTGGTAGAGTTGGTTCAGCCCGTTCAGACACAATGAAAACTGGGTGCCTTGCCATCTAGCGAAATAAATGTGACTACTATATACTCCCTGGCTATTCAAATGACAAACTAAAATAACAAACTGCAGTGGGTTTGCTTAAGACCACCTTAAATGATTAACCAACATGTAGAGTCTTGGGAATCACACTACTTCTGCAAAAAGGGCTTAGAAGAACAAAACCTCTATCATAAAATGGGGTAAGACTGACTATATATGAGTATGAGACAGTTTTGCAGAAAATGATTCATGTAGTGTAATTGTACACAGAAAAGTGCACTGCACAGGCTTTTCAGAATGGGCCGTCATCCTTTATAGACAAAACTGTGTTTTGCTAGAGAGAATGAAGGCTTTGGGATGACACAGATCATGATCTAGTTAAGTTATGTAGGATACCAGCTGTTATAATTGTGTTTTCTCTTAATAACAAAGGAGTGAGGTGTGGTTGTTGGGGCTATATGTATAGCTTCCTTCCAGATGACTGGGAGTGGTGATTGCCCACTAGAGACACTGGGCTGCAGCTCTGGGCAGCTAATCATTTGATGGATGGGGAGATAAATATTCAAGTTACGTGCTGGGAACATCAATGAAGTATGAATGAAAGAAAGAACAGATGAGGAGAGATACACATCATAATCATACTTTTGTGTGTGTGTGTGTGTGTGTGGGGGGGGGATGATATAATGTTTGTACTGATTTACCTTTTCAACAACTTCATTGTTAATACAGTGAAGCTTATGTAATCTTGATGGCCACAGGTATACTTTGTATGGTCTAAAATAATGGACACAGCACTGACTCCATGCACGCAGTCCAGCTAGTATAAGTGGGTTTCATAAAATTAGGACAAGATGCATAAAAAACAATGGTACATTATGTGGATCAGTAGCATGGTACTGCAGGTTAAAAACAAAAAAACAGTGATATAAAAACATAACATCATCATCATTCCATCTTTTCCTATTTTACGTGGGATTGAGGTGTCATAGGTTCTTAGATTTGTAGATTAATACTAGGCTAACTGCCTTAGTGGGCCATTTTAAGCCTAGCCAATTACTCCATGTGAGAATCAAACCCTGCACCTTGTTTCTGTAAGGGAAGCACCTTAACTATTATGGCAACCTCCCAACCACTGGTCAGCTTTTACAATGTCCCACGATTCAGAACCACTCTTCTACTTTCTTTGACAGTCATGCCCGACTGTCACAGGTCTTCTCTCGGGTATATATTACAAAGTCAAAATGCCGTAATACTGAACACCTGAACGACAAGTTGTTGTTGTTGTCTTTCGGCTTTTCCCGGTTAGGGTCGCCACAGCGGAACTCCGGTCCGCTAATGATTGGCAGTAGATTTTGACGAATGCTGAGGTGCCAGCTCAATGTTCAACCTTCATCGAAGGCACGCCCATTTACACATGTCTTTTGAACGCCCACCCAACCGCGGGGAGGACATGCAGACTCCACACAGAAGGCACTCCCCACACTCCAGCCGAACACCTGAACGACAAGTATTCAGCAAAATTCACTTATGTGATTTGCTGAATACTTGTCAGGCAAATAAATACTTGCTCTGCAACGCAACAGAACTAATTCTAACTAAACCAAATCCACCCATGTGTGGGGCTGCACCCCACACACACCCCGATGTGGGGGGCTGTGCCCCCCACAACCCCCCTAACTATATATACCAACTCTGAGATCGCAATACATTGGAGAAAAGGGCAAAATTGTGTAGTTGGCTAACTACATCTTTGCCTGACAAGTATTCAGCGAATCGAGGAAGTGAATTTCACTGAATACTTGTCCGCATTCAGGTGTTCAATGTTATGGCATTTCGACGTCGTAATATAGACCCTTTCTCTTGTGCAATCATCCATTGCATGGCTGGACATCCTCGTATTCTCTTGCTTTCTTCCTGTCTCTCCCAAAACTGTTTTACCAAAACATCTTCTGCTTTCCTGCACAAGTGACCAAACTACCATAATCTGTTCTTTTGGATTTCTATGCAGCTGTGGATACTTTGGTTTCGACCCCAATATCCTCATTTTTTCATCTGTCCCGCAGTGTGCATCTTACTACTTATCTCAGGCACTTCATCTTCATCACCTCAAGCTTTGTCAGGTGCTCTGCTTTCACTGCACAAGTTTCTGTGCCATACAGAAGCTCTGGCCACACCACTGTTTCATTTTTTTAACATTCTTCTGTCACACTCTACCCTTGACTCTATGCAGCACCTCTTATTCTAGCTTTGACCTCTTCATTCAGACCTCCTTTCTTCTCAGCAATCCCTCCCAGGTGTTTTTTTTTTTATTTATTTAAACAAAAAATATCTTTATTGAATTATCACTTATGGCATAGGTAATCATACATTTATATAAATGAAAACAAACCATACTGACATATTTTCAGTAGCAAACATTATACATCACATATTACCTTCTATACAGTCATTGTCAATCTAACATTGCAGAGCTTGTTCAATTTCTGCCTTCTCTTAGACGTTATTCCTTTTCCAAAACATTATTCTGCAGGTATTGTTCCCACAGTTCCCATTTTGTTCTATGTAATTTGCTCCCACCCTTTTCTAAAGATCTCACTTCCGGTTCTTTTATCTCTGTTACTATATTCACTACTTCTAAAATGGTTGGTTTAGACTGATTTCCTTTTCGTAGTAACTGTATTTTTGGCAGCCACCAGAATTAAACTCAGCAAGGCCTCACTATGTCTAGGCAATTCAGATCCTGTATCACAGCTAAAAAAAATAATTTCCTTAGATACACCAGTTTGATCACCCAGTTTCTCTGACAGAGTAGTCTGCAGGGAAAATTTAGAGTCTGCCAAAAAATATGTTCCCAGTTATCTCTTTCTTCCCTATCACATATTCAGCATTTGTAATCTACCTGTGAAAAAAAATATTGTGTCTGCTTGGGGTATAAAAAATACCTATGCAAACACTTTGAACCAAAAATCCTAAATCTTCTAGACTTTGTTGTATATTTGGGAGACATACATATATCCATCCTCCCATTGTTTGTGAATTACTTATCCAGTCTCTCTTGCCAACCCTTTCTATGAGAGACTCGTCCAATTAATTCCTATAGTTATCATGCAATATTCTACATACCCTAATAATTATACCCTTTTGAACAGTAGCTTCTGTGCTAGATTTCTAGATTCTACCAAAAGTGCTACCAGTACTGGTCTTTAACTTAGGATCCCCCTATTCCTTTTTCTTTGCATATACTGTGTTATTAGTCCTAGATAGGGAAGACACTCTCTAGCCTGCAGTCCAAATGTATTCTTGGCCTCTTCCCATTCTATTACCTTTCCCTGTCTAATTATTTGCTCTCAATACCTTGGTTCCTTAGCTAGTTTTTTCCAGTACATTTCAGTCCCCTCTCGTCTGTTCTCTGTACCCCTATTTACAGTCATTCCTATTGACAGAATCTCCTTTCCCCGTTCCCGTGTTGGCTTAGTTCTTAGAATACTTTCTGCTACTTTATGAATATAATATTCTGTATGGTTATTGTTATTCTCCTTAAGAATCTGCATCCAAAATCCCAATCTGTCCTTATTTGTTGAGCTTCTCCTCTTGTTTCATTGTCATCATCCCTTTCCATTCTGAATTATAGCTTTCTGCTTGTGCTATGTATAGGAGGCTTAACTGTGTAGCTCTGAAATATCCCTTCAAAGCAAGTAATCCCAAACCACTTTGATCTATTGAAAGGATCAACTTATCACACTTGACTCTTGCCCTCTACCCCTCCCAGATAAAATCCTTCAACTCTTTATTAACTGCTATCCACAACGTCTCCTCTGGTTGATAACAAAATGCCTGACCTGTGTATAAAACTAAAGGGACTAAATAAAAACATTTTCATTGCTTGTATCTTGCTATCCAAATCCATCAAACAAAGCTTCCAGTTTCTCAGGTTTTGTATTATCTTTTGTTTAGCCTCTTCCCACATATCTTTAGCTACCATAACAGAATCACTTTTCACCCATATTCCTAAATACTTCATTTTATTTTGTCACCATAAATGCGTGTATTGCTCAACCAATTTGCTTGTGGGTACATAGTTTACATACATATTTTGCCTTTGTTTTATCTTTGTTAATTTTGTATCCTGAAAAGATTTAAAACTGTATCAGAATGCTCCACAACACTGAAATGTCCTTTTCTAGTTTTATCAGTTACAAAATAATAGCATCTGTAAATAAAGCCAACTTTTCTTGATTGCCATACTAATTATATTCTTGAATTTGCTGAATCCCTTATTTTCTTTGCCAGTAGTTCCAAATATAATGCAAACAACAAATGAGAAATAGGACACCCAATCTGTTTCTTATGTTCAAACAGATCTTATCAGAGAGCAACTCCCCCACTTTAAATTTTGCCTCTGATCCCTCATATATCCTGCAAATTAACATTATTATTGCGTCAGGAAATGCAAATGCTTCCATCGCCATACTCATAAAATCCCAGCTTACTCTGTCAAATGCTTTCTCTGCATCAGACCCACCAACAACAGTGGTATTTTCTTACATTTTGCTTCCCTCTAGATCATCAGTGTTCTATTAATGTTCTCAAATGTTTACCTTCCCTCCACAAAACTACACAGATCCATATCTATCACTTTTGGCAACATCCTTGCCATTCTTTTAGCCATTATGGACACAAACACTTTATAATTGTGGTTTAAAATCAAAATGGGCCTATATGAAGCTGGATCTGATGGGTCTTTAACCATCTTTACGTATTACAGCCACCACAGCTTTCAACCCTCCCAGATATTTGAATGTGATAATGTGTTACACTATTTGCCTTTCTATCTCAGTTTTCAGTTTCTTCGTCTTCCTCCAGTTGCAGCCATGACCACCCTCTTGACTGGACTCATTTTTATCTATTGTACCTTTGGTTTTACATTCGGTCCCATATCATTTGCTGAAGTTCCTGTTCAGACTCTGTTTGTAGTGCCACAACATCTGCATACAGTAGCAATTTGTTGAGCTGTTCCCTCTGACCTGTTTGCTGATGTAGTCTATCACCAATATGAAAACGACCAGGCTCAGAGCTGAACACTGATCCCCACCCACTCCCACAGGGAATCCCTCTGTGATTCCAGACACTGTTGCCACTTCCATCACTGGGTCCATGTCCAGGGCCTGCAGTAATTGTACCAATGTTTTGGGATTTTGAACTACGACAGGAGTGCACAAATCACCTTTCTTAGGACCTAAGGATGCCCACCTGACTCTTTCCTCAGCATCAGCTTTTTCGGTACAATCTGTCTCACTGCAAACATTTGGTCAGTTGTATTGATCCTGAACGTAATCTGAAAAGCTCATCTCCCGTCTTACTTCCTATTAGGCTGCATTTTCATTTATCAGTCACCCTTTCCAGCACTTTCACGCAGTGAAACATAAACATAGCAAGATACAGTTGTAGACATCAGGATAGCTGAGCAACTAGATGGGCTAAAAGGTGGCTTGGATACCCTATTTCAGTCATGTGACAAGCAGGTGGTAGGAGTTTTCTCTTTGGCCCTTGTGTAGCAGTGTACAGGCATGGAAGTGCAAAGAGTAGGTCATAGATTCATAGGTAGGTACTAGGCTATTGGCCCTAGGACCTATATAAGCCTAGCCAAAAAGTACCCTGGCTTTCGCCACCAAAGAAAATTATTTTCCTGCGCCCCTGTTGAGCAGAGCCACAGAAGTGATCACAGGGATGAATTTCCTATCTCCCATCCAATCATCAAGATTTTTCTTGAAGAATGCTAATGAGGAGCTTTCTTTGATATAGATAGGTAGTTTGTTCCAGAGTATGGGAAGTCTCTGGTACAGGAATCTATCCCTCCAGATTGTTCTGTTTATTGTGGTGACAAGATTTAGGCTCCTAAAGCATGTAGCTCAGAGGGATTGGGATTTCTTTAAGTGGAGCATGTCCAACAGCTCTGGGTTTGACATAGCTTTGTATGTTAGGCAGAGATCACCTCTGAGCAGGCGATATGCGACGGAGTAAAGCTGGAGTTTTTTTAAACGGTCTGTGTAGGGCATCTGTTTGAGGCCAGTAATCCTCTTTGTGAGGTATTTCTGCGGCCTTTCTAGTTGTTGTAGATGTCTTGTGAGGTACATACCAAAAGGGGTGTTGTACTCTATAATGGGTCTAATGAGTGACGAGTAGAGGGGAACAATGACGTCTTTTTTCCTGGATGAGAAACCTTTTGTGATGAGGTATGCCACGTAGAAGGATTTCCTGACTACTGTGGTGATGTGATTATCAAAGGAGAGACTACTGTCCACCTGTGTCCCAAGGTCTCTTATCACACTTTCGGTGTTAAGTAGACTACCGCCTATGTGGTAGTTCATGGGTACAGAGTTTTTACCAAAGGGGATGTCCTCAGGGTAGGAATATTGTTCCGATGTTTTGTACCTGAGAGTGTGCTAGGATGTGTGACTATCTGTCTGGTTCTGATAATCCAAGGACAATTACAGTGGTTTTAGATGCATGAGGACACATTTGACAATTCATGATGATGGTATGTTAGCTTGATTAGTGTTGAGAGGATACATGGCTAATCAGGTGGTTCTGTCTACATAAGTGCATATTTTCTTCTGCTGTTTGTCTCTGTGTACATCTCTGAATCTGATTTTACTGACATACAAACTTAACTTAATTTGCATAAAAAAATTCTGATGGGAGGTCAATAGCCCACCCACTGACACACAAACTGCTGACACAATATCACTGACAATATTGCTTGTTGAGAACATTTGCAGGTGACACACACTGGTAGTGAGGGTCGGAACTTTGATTGTTGGCAGTATGACTGGTATAAAGAGAGATCTAGCTGATATGATGGACAGAAGGAAGGTTGGTATATTGTGTGTGCAAGAGACCAGATGGAAGGGGAGTAAGGCTAGGTGTATCGGAGGTGGGTTCAAATTGTTTTATCATGGTGTGGATGGGAGGAGAAATGGCGTAGGAGTTATTCTGAAGGAACAGTATGCTAAGAGTGTTTTGGCGGTGAAAAGAGTGTCTGATAGAGTGATGTTTATGAAGCTGGTAATTGATGGTGTAATGATGAATGTTGTTAGTGCATATGCTCCACAAGTTGGGTGTGCAATGGATGAGAAAGAAAAATTTTGGAGTGAATTGGATGAAGTGGTGATGACTGTACCCAAGGGTGAGAGAGTGGTGATTGGAGCAGATTTCAATGGGCATGTTGGTGAAGGGAACAGAGGGGATGATGAGGTGATGGGTAGGTATGGTGTTAAACAAAGGAATGCAGAAGGTCAGATGGTAGTGGATTTTGTGAAAAGGATCGACATGGCTGTGGTGAATACGTATTTTAACAAGAGGGAGAAGCATAGGGTGACATACAAGAGTGGAGGAAGATGCACACAGGTGGATTATATCTTATGTAGGAGGGCCAGTTTGAAGGAGATTGGAGACTGTAAAGTGGTGACCGGAGAAAGTGTAGTTAGGCAGCATAGGATGGTGGTTTGTAGGATGATGTTGGTGATCAAGAAGAGGAGGGGGAGTGTGAGGGCAGCACCAAGGATCAAATGGTGGAAATTGAAAAAGGGTAATTGTGAGGTGGAGTTCAGGGATGAGTTAAGACAGGCACTGGGTGGCAGTGAAGAGTTACCAAATAGCTGGGTAACTACAGCAGAGCTAGTAAGGGAGATGGCTAGAAAGGTGCTTCGTATCACATCTGGACAGAGGAAGGACGACATGGAGACATGGTGGTGGAATGAGGAAGTACAGGAGAGTAAACAGACAAAGAGGTTGGCAAAGAAGAAGTGGGATTGTCAGAGATGAAGAAAGTAGACAGGAGTATAAGGGGATGAGGTGCATGGCAAAGAGAGAGGTGGTGAATGCTAAGGATAAGGCATATGAAGAGTTGTATGAAAGGTTGGACACTAAGGAGGGAGAAAAGGACCTGTACCGATTGGCTAGACAGAGGGACCGAGCTAGGAAAGATATGCAGCAGGTAAAGGTGATAAAGGATAATGAGGGAAACATACTCACAAGCAAGGAGAATGTGTTGAGGAGATGGAAAGAGTACTTTGAGGGGTTGATGAATGAAGGGAATGAGAGGGAGAGAAGGTCGGATGATGTAGGGATAGTGAATCATGAAGTACAATGGATTAGCAAGGAGGAAGTAAAGATATTTATGAAGAGAATGAAGAATGGAAAGGCTGTTGGCCCAGATGACATACCTGTGGAAGCATGGAGGTGTTTAGGTGACATGGCAGTGGAGTTTTTAACCAGATTGTTTAATGAAATCTTGGAAAGTGAGAGGATGCCTGAGGAATGGAGAAAAAGTGTTTTGGTACCAATTTTTAAGAATAAGGGTGATGTGCAGAGCTGTAGTAACTACAGAGGGATTAAACTGATCAGTCACAGAATGAAGTTATGGGAAAGAGTAGTGGAAGCTAGGTTAAGAAGGGACATGATGATTAGTGATCAGCAGTATGGTTTCATGCCAGGAAAGAGCACTACAAATGTGATGTTTGCTCCGAGAGTGTTGATGGAGAAGTACAGAGAATGTCAGAAGGAGTTGCATTATGTTTTTGTAGACTTAGAGAAAGCATATGACAGGGTGCCTAGAGAGGAGTTGTGGTATTGTATGAGGAAGTCAGGCGTGTCAGAGACGTATGTAAGAGTAGTACAGGATATGAACGAGGGTAGTGTGACAGTGGTGAGGTCTGTGGTGGGAGTGTCGGATGCATTTAAGGTGGAGGTGGGGTTACATCAAGGATCAGCTCTGAGCCCTTCCTTATTTGCAATGGTGATGGACAGGTTGACAAATGAGATCAGACAGGAGTCCCTGTGGACTATAATGTTTGCAGATGACATTGTGATCTGTAGTGAGAGTAGGGAACAAGTGGAGGAGACCCTGGAGAGATGGAGATATGCTCTAGAAAGAAGAGGAATGAAGGTCAGCAGGACTAAGACAGAATATATGTGTGTGAATGAGAGGGAGGATAGAGGAATGGTGAGTATGCAAGGAGTAGAGGTGGTGAAGGTGTATGAGTTTAAATACTTGGGATCAATAGTTCAGAGTAACAGTGAGTGTGGAAGAGAGGTAAAGAAGAGAGTACAGGCAGGATGGAATGGGTGGAGAAGAGTGTCAGGAGTGATTTGTGACAGACGAGTACCTGTAAGAGTGAAAGGGAAGGTCTACAAGAGGGTAGTGAGACCAGCTGTGTTATATGGGTTGGAGACAGTGGCATTGACAAAAAGGCAGGAGTTTGAGCTGGATGTGGCAAAGTTAAAGATGTTAAGATTTGCACTGGGTGTGACGAGGGTGGACAGGATTAGGAATAAGTATATTAGAGGGTCAGCCCAGGTTGGAAGATTTGGAGACAAAGTCAGAGAGGCAAGATTACATTGGTTTGGACATGTGCTGAGGAGGGATGCTGAGTATATTGGGAAAAAGATGCTAAGGATGAAGCCACCAGGTAACAGGAAAAGAGGAAGGCCTAAGATAAGGTTTATGGATGTGGTGAGAGAGGACATGCAGGTGGTTGGTGTGACAGAGCAAGATGCAGAGGACAGGAAGAAATGGAAACAGGTGATCCATTGTGGCGACCCCTAACGGGAACAGCCGAAAGAAGATGATGATGATGATGACACACTGTTATTGTATCGTCTGATAAACAAATGATCAGAGTGTGTGTGTGTGTGTGGGGGGGGTGACAGACAGTGAAGACATAAATGGAATAGGAAAGCATGCCCATAGGATTTGCTCTGCCTAAGAGAGGTATAAATAACAGTTTAAGGAATGACTCAAAAGGGCAACATATGCAGAAGGGTGGGACAGTGGTTTATTTGAGGGGTGCACTGATTTAAGATGACATCAGGTGCAGCATTGTGGATGTACTGAATTATGACGCATGTCAGCTAGACACAATAAGGATATGAAATAGCACGCACAAATTCCATGGGGCCCACAACATATCCTATGTTGCTCTGGGCATCATTTGATGCTCTCTTATCATTACCTGTGTACTTGGCTTTCTGCAGTGTGCATGGGTGTGGGGTTGTTGGACTGTATCGCCTTTCTGGTTATAGCCAACACTGTGTTTCTGGCTCAAATTCCACTTTGCTACAGCAAAGTGTGTGCTTCTTTACTAATCTACTTTGAGTTTAGCAAATCAGTTCTTTCTTTCCTTCCTTCCTTGACAGTATAAATGCAGTTAGGCCCATGTATTTAAAATGCAGTTTATCAGGGAGGAAGGGCAAATATAGATGTCTGCAAGTAATGCATGGTAACAAGGGGAGGCAGAAGTCAAGGAGTCAGAACTGGAGGTGGGGGTGTAATCCACCAAAAGAACAGATGCAAGTAAGTTAAAGATCAATAATGCAGTTTGAAAGAACAGTGGTATTACACCCTAACTTGACAATAAAAAAACTAACATTTACAAACTTTATAGGAAATATGTAGAAGACAGTGGTATAAATTAGTTCCTAGATAGGCCAAAATGGGTATGTTTACCTATGCTGATGACATAGAGGGATAAAACCCTGACTATGGCCCAGGTGACCTGACTTCAGTTAGTAACTACAGCACCTCACAACACTGGCAGGGGAGGATAGGTTTGCCCATTCTGGAGTGGGGAAGGGTGGAGCCAGTCACGTACTGCATAGGATCATAGAAAGTTACTAGGCTATTGGCCCTGAGGCCCTTACAAGGCTAGCCAAGAATTTAGCCCATGTTCCAACAACTGCATAGGTTTCTTTAGAGTAGAGGCTGGGATGCAAAGTTGTGGCTGTGGTAGGAATTAGGGTAACCAAGCAACTGAGGGGTGGTAGCCTTCATATTGGGTAGGTAGGGACATGCACCCATGTAGGGAAGATATTGTGAGCCTCCATGGTGACATCATTGCTTTTGGGCCATTCAAATGCTGTCACAGCTGGGATGCCAGTGAGAGTATAAAGAACCCTTATGGATACCTGAAAGATGCCTTAGCTTGGCTCAAGATGAAAGCCCCAAAGCTGAGGAATAAATGAACCCTGTCTGACTGACTGAAGGTTTGATGATTGGAAGGTATGGGATTATAAATGACTTAGAAAAAATGAATAAGGCTGTCCTAGTTCAGTTATGTGCTTGTGACGGCGTGAACAATCTAGTCAGCCATTCTACGACAGGAAAGTGGATTATATTGGAAGGGGTGGAGCAATTCGGAAGACCACCCAGTAACCACTGAAATGGTCTTTCTCATGTGAGCATGTTGTATTCTGCCTGAGACATGTTACATTACTATCAGTTAGACCTGAAGATGTTAGGATGGTTTCATATCTGTTAAGATGTGTAACTATTTTGTCAGTACTAATAATGATATAGCAGCTTGACAGGAGATAAAAGGATGTATGACAAAATAAGACAGCCATGCCCAGTAGAATAATATAACTGTTTCCTTCCTTGCACATACCTCTGAGAAAGATTTGGTTAATCTGATATAAATTTAAGACTGAACCCTTTCACTATGGTAACATCTACCTCTTGATTAATTTGCTCTGCAAGTTTAGTGTTGTGCTGCTGAGGAAAACTATAATTTAACCACATTTCACTTAATAAACCAGAATGAGATTTTTAACTCATTGACTTTTAACACATATTCAGTTTTTTGTATAGTCCATTTTCCTCATCTTGCTGTACTGATCTATTGGCCATTACATCACTTCACCTTGAATCTGCAAAAACAGTTTTTCTTTGCCCACATCACAACGTATAACAACAGTGCAGCTGAATCAGTGAAAAGCTAATGGAAAACATTTAGATGCTTATAGTATATGTACCTTTAAACCCACCTATAATTCACCTTTAAACAAAGCCCTTAACCTAATAGAAACACTCTCAGTTCTTTATATATTATGCAATTTAAAGTAGTTATGCAAATAACATAAAAGATATACAATAGTTAGTTTACCACTACAATACTTTTGTCTCCTTGACAGATGATACCATACTTTTAATTATTATTTTTATCCCCTTAGCCTGGATGACCACCTGCAGGTGATGTGTGCCTCTCCTTCCTCAACCCCTCTCTAAGCTGACTAGCCTACTCCCACACTAGAGCCATTGACCTGAAGGTACTAGGTGGAGCATTCGACAATCTTTGTGGGTAGAACAAGGGAGGAGATCAAGGCATCCCAACCATATGTCATCATGCAGACCTAAGGAAACACATGACACAGACACAGAGCTGCTTCTTCCTCTAAACCTTTATTCACAAGTGCTGAACCCCCTCCTTGTCGCATGACTCCAGTCCCATATTACTCCTAAATCTTAAAAGTGTACCATTTCACATACTATGTATATGACAAAGCCAGTCCTTGTTTTTATGTATTTTTCCTCCCTGTTGACTTGCAACCATCAGGCTTTCAGTGTTCATACTAGAGCATTTGTTCTGTATGGCTGGCAGACACTCATGGGAGGTTGTCATCTGGCAGCCATTAGAGTTTAAGAGGATGGATCTATTTTCCATTACCTCATATCCACAGAATCATACATAACTACACCAGTCAGCCATGCACACTTCCCCACTTGAATCTGATAGTGACTGCTGGGTAGAAATGTACAATGTGATGGGTATGCATGCCTCATAGTATATTGCTGCCTACTGTGTTATCAATTCCATGTGGTGTCAACAATGCAGTGGGTCAGGTTGCCATCCAACTGCAGAATGGGGGAAGTGGCATGAACTGTCACTCTCACCTTCCCTAGTGGTCAGGACTTTATTTGCCTGTGTTACAGACTAATGGCACAAGTCAACTGTTATTGAAAAAAAATTCAAGACCACTGACATTTTTACACATAAAGGGGAAAACTAATATAGACTGACACCAAAACGGTACTATCTTCCATTTTGATGAATAAGCTTTGTCAATGGTTGAGCTTCATTCACCACTCAAAACATTAATCACATCAGAGGAGAAATCATAACTATTAGAAATCAAAAGATTAACATCCAATCCATGAAAGGAAAATATTATAAAGCTGGGTAGATAATTTTCTCTTTCTGTTGAGAGTGTTGAAAAGATCTTCTCTGTGAGGTGTTGAAAACAGGCAATGATAGGACAGCCCTCCTTGCCTTAGCCAGAATTGACTTATCAAAACTAATTGAGGTTATTCCCTAAGTGCTTTCAGAAGGGCTTTCTGCACTGGTGGGATAAGTGAGAGTACATACAACAGACCCCCCTTTCTAGTCCATTAGAGAAGCATTGTGTGTTGTTGTCATAAAAGAAGGAAGCTGAGTATACCGAGATTAGGAAAAAAGATCCAGAGACAGAAATACACATCTTTGTTAGTTGAAGAAAGACTCAGTGACACAATTGTTATTTGAAGTCCCGGTAGATATTGCAAAAAAAGAGTCTTCAAAATGCCAAAATACTGCAAACACCTAGCAGATGAATTGCTGTGAGGTGGATACTAACTGGCATCATAATATCCCAGAAATGCATTGCCATTTTACAGAAGTAAGCAGGACTGAACTGATATATTAACATTGTCTGCAATTATCCGATGGATTCCTTGGTACAAACTATTTCTGAATAACATTTCCATGTTAATATTTCCTTCAGATTTATATGATGTTTGACTTGAGACAGAAGCTATAAGCTCTACATATTTATAGCCTTCAACTGAGCTCCCTATCTGGAGTATGAAGTGTTTGTCATCAGAGACTGGCATGGATGAAGCAGATCTGTGGGTCTTGCCTTATTTTACTGAACCAACACATCTCATATTTTAGTTCTCCAAGGAGAGGGGAAATCAGAATTGTCCGTCGTCTAAGGAGCAGATTGCCTAATTCCACAGTCTTCTTAGGTAAAAATAAAATGTCATCATATGATGTCTTGCAAGCTGTATCACCATAATACTTGAGGGTGTATAACTCAGGACAGACAGAAAACATTTCATTATTCATTATTACCTGCTATCAGATGGAGAACATGTTGCAAATCTTACTCAGTAACTGAAATTTTTGCATTGAGACTATCTCTAGATTTTGTTGAAGGTACTAGAACTGCCCTTTCTCATTTATGGTGAGAGCTATGGAGTCTAAAAGGGTAATACATACCGTGAGTCATTCAGAAACTGTTTCTTTAAATAGATGTAATAAAACATCATCCCAAATAAGAGTATAAGAGGACACCTTTTAACCTGAGAACTGCTATAGCTGGGGACAGGCACTCGATAAAGACGCTGGTGATTATGAATAGGAGACAAATTGAACTCCAAACTGAAAATTATCCTTTCATATTGGAAATCATCTATGAACTTCCTGAATGCAAGAAGGACTAGAACATATTAGGCATTCTTAAGATCCAATGTTAGCATTCAGTGCCCCTGAGGACAACCATCCTGAACTTCCGACCTCTGAAGTGCTTGTTAAGCACTAAGTCATCTAGAATAGTCTCAATTGTCTTATCTAGGGAGCAAGAAAGACAGGTAAATAATAACTTGATCCCTGAAGTGAACAGGAATTATTTTTATAACCTTTTTTTTTTTGTAAACATCTCTTCTAAATGATAACCTGCTAAACAAAGAGTTGCTGCATATGTGTTTGGAAATGAACATTACACAGGAGCTGATAAAAAGTGTTTTATCTTGTACCCCAGCATGTATAACCATTCCAGTCACAAATTATTGGAAATATTTTGCCAAATGGCCTTAAAATTGTATATTCTTTCCCAACAGAGGGTACTATTAAATTGGATAGAAGAGATACCTCAAAAGGCATGCAAGACGGAAGCCCTGCACTAGGGTTACAGGAAGGTGGTCATTTAGCTGCTAGCATTTTCGTCTTCCCTGAGTGGGGCTGAAATTGTTTGTTGTCTTGACATGCCTGTATAAACTGAAAGTTAGCCTTTCTGCTTTCATAGATTCTACAATGGAATGATTGTCCATGAAAGATAGAATTAAGTTAAAAGATCTCGAAATATAAAAAAAGCTGCTTTGCACGTGTCTTCACAGGGTCGAGATCTGATTTAATAGTGACATACACCATATTAGATATATGTGTTCCTGTGTTTTACTTTTTTTTCACAAATTCCTGGATAAATCATGAACTTAAGGACTAAATAAAACATTTAGAGACACTGGAAGAGTCCTAATTCTTGTCAGAACATTATCTGGATAAAACTATCCCTTAACTCAAACATGCGAAGGAAGACAGAGATTGCTTTTGAATGAAATGACAAAGAGGAAGTATGGTAAGTACAGATGCACAGGAAGAGTGCAGTTTTTGCAGCTGTGATTAACTAATTGCCAGTCATATCCATGCCCAGGATGTTCTCATTTTCAGGAAACTTAAAGAACATGTCAGAACCATGGAGCACAATATATGAATGGTACCTCAAAGAAGAAAGCAAAGTATTTAAAGACAGGAGGTATAAACTACCAATGATGTACCCTTTTTACTGCTGCTTCCTTGAACCTATCATATTTATTTGAGGGAAAGATTATCTGGAAACACTTTTCTGCTAGACTTAGCAAAAGCCATATTCACATCCTCTATGCTGAGAGTATGACATCTGAACCATCAGCTAGATTATTCAAGTAGTTGGTAAACCCCTATTCAGAAATTAAATGCTGAGGCAAAATGTGGGTATCTTGATAGACAGATCTGTCCAAAGCTGCTAAATATTTATGTAAGGGTGGTGGAGAAGGAGATATAATTGAGACAAAGATAGTATCCTTTATTTCATGGTGCACCTGTCTTTTTTCAGGCAAAACACACAACGGCCAGCAAATAATGTCCCAAATGCTTTATTAAACTGACAAAATCACATAGGATATAAAAATATATATCCCAAGCTCCAAACCGGTTTCGGTTTCACCTTCTTCAGTGGAGCACAAAAAATAATAATGAAACAGAGAGAGCCAACACGAACATCTGATACTATTTATAGTATCTGTTAAACATAGACTATCCAATCAGAATGTAGTATTATGGTCTAATAAGACCTTAAATGCCATAAAGGTACATTCAAAAATAAAAATAAAAATAAAAACCAAAATCAAAATAACATTCACATTATTCTGATCAGGTTAAATAATATTGTGACACTACGTGATGATTCTATGTGTTATCCATAAAATATATAAGTGTATGAACACTCATTAATCAACAAGGTATTATAAATATATGATAAATTAAAGATGGTCATTAATGCCTGGGGGAAATAGTGCACCCAAGTGTATAATCCAATATTTCTCCTTTTGTGTCAAAATATTCTCTCATCCTTGTTGGTGGCTTCTATCACCAACAATCCGATCTATAATAGTGAACCTAAATTTGGCCGTAGGATGTTTAACTGTATGTTGATAAAGGGCATTAGTGATTTTCTTGTTTCTAATGTTACTTCTGTGTTCCCCTATCCTGATTCTTAATGGCCGAGAGGTTTTTCCTACATAAAATGCAGAGCATTGGCAGGTAGCAAGATATATGACCCAACTCATGGAACAATTCCCAAAGAACTTTAAATCATATACCTTACTAGTATTGGCACTACTGAACGATTTTGTTTTATTTATTTAACTACATGACATGCAATGACCGCAAGGGAAAGTGCCAATCAATTCTTTACCCGTCATGGTTAGTTGTTTGTATCTGGCACCTCCACTACCATGATGTTTGTAATGTGAGAAAATGGAACTTAAAGTTTTGCCCCTTCTATAAGAAAATTGGCAACATGTCCCAAGGTGTTGTCTCAGAATCTCATTAGCCATCAGGATGTTCCAATTTCTTTCCACAATTCCTCTAATGATCTGATTATTTCTCCCATATGTATTAACCAATCTCAGGACCTTATCACCTTTCTTGTTCTGACGGTCCTGGTATTCGAGAAGCTGATTCCTAGTTAAATTATCAGACCAATATTTGGCAGATCTAATGTCAAACTCTGCATACCCTCTATCAAGGAATCTATTCACAAGATCTGAACTGGCTAGCTCATAATCCTCCTTACTGGAATTAATTCTTTTGATGCGACGAAACTGAGATTTAGGGATGTTCTGGACAGTGTGGCGGGGATGCATACTTGAGGCATGTAGCAACGTGTTGTATTCCGGATATTTCCTGTATATTTTCGTGCCTAATGTGTTGTCAGGCTTTCTATAAACATTGACATCTAAAAATTCAATAGTAGTCATGTTGCTGTTAACTGTGAATTCAATGCCCCAAATATTACTGTTAAGATAATCCACAAATTCTTTAAGATATTCCAAATCTGCCCGCCACACCATCCAACAATCGTCAAGATATCTTCGCCAAATATCCATTTCCACAATGTAAATGTTATGAGATGTATCATATATAAGATATTCCTCCAAGTAGGCCATAAAAAGGTCTGCATATATAGGGGCAAATGATGCCCCCATTGCAGTGCCTTGTAATTGCCAATAGCATTCACCTTGGAAAAAGAATATGTTTTTGTTCAGAACATGCTCACACATGCAAATCAAAAGTGTATTAAAGCCCGGAGGATATAAATTAGATTTTTCAAGCCAAAACTGAAGTGCTTGAAGACCAGCCCAATGTGGGATACTGGTATATAACGATTTTACATCTAATGTGCAAAGCAGCCAGTCCGATTCAATTTCGGTTTCTGCTATGATTTGTAAAAATTGTGTTGTATTCTTGATTCTAGCTCTCACATGGACAAGCAGTGGTTTCAAGTATTCTGTCAAGAAGGCTGATAGTGGTTCAGTGAGTGAACCATGACCTGACACTATAGGTCTGCCAGTTGGGGAGGTGAATGATTTGTGTATTTTAGGAAGTAAATATAGTATCTGTTTGTTGGGATCCTGGACCGTCAAGTGTTTGACTATAGTGGTGGATAAAATGCCATTCTCTACTGCACTACCCAAGAAATTATCAATCTCTTTTTTGAAGGTAGGAGTTGGATCAATATCCATCTTCATATAGCATTTTTTATCAGATAGTTGTCATAATCCTTCCTGTGTGTAGTAGTCCATGTCCAAAACCACTACCGCCCCACCTTTATCTGCCTTAAGAATCGCTATATCGTTGTTATTTTTCAATTCATCAAGCGCCTGTCTTTCGGTTTCATGAATATTATCCTTAAGAATATTGAAACCATATGGAGGAAAATGTAAGTCCCTAAGTACAGCCTGTTGAAAAGCTATAACATGGGTATTGGCAGGGGGTTGGAATGTAGATTTAAGAAATCTGAACTCAGTAGATCTTTGAGCATCATTATTAGCATTTTCAGAAAAAAATATCTTTAAGTTCAGACAGCGACAAAATTCCAAAACATCATTGACTGTTTGATATTGATCATAAAAGAAGCCAGGTACAAATCCTAAACCTTTATTTAGGATTGTTTCTTGTTCCAGAGTGAGCTCAACTTTAGACAAATTAAGGACATTATGAAATGTAGTGTCATTTATTTTAGAAGTGCTTGGACTATTCCATCCATTGATTCCAAATCTGGACCTATTATGGTGTTTCCTCCCCCCGCGTCATTTCTTCGTACCCCAAAAGGGGTAGGTATATTACTTCTTTTTTTATAAGGTGAGTGATCAGATGTGATGCCCTCACTGTCAGTGGGAGAAGACTCATCACCCGAGGTACTGGTATATGTGTGCTCCTTATTTTTAAGAATGGGTCTGGGTCGTTTCCTTGATCTGGCACCGCCCCTACCCGTAGTCATATCTTTGAATCTGACTGACTTTTGTAATTCAAAAGGGCGTCCCCTAGCATAGTCATTGACGTCCCGATTGAACTTTTTGATTTTCCTTTCTTTAGTCAGTTTATCATACTGGGTCAGTTCCCTGGATAAATTGGCCACCAAGGTACTGTAGTTGCTATTAGATTCAAATTGTTTACAAATAACGCTGAGGTCTTTAACCTCAGCAATATTTAAATATATTGTCCTTTCATAATAATCTGACAATATTTGTACAAACCTCATAGATCCTTCTTGAACTGCCTCAAACCATTCATTGGTCAACCTCTCTTCAGATCTGCTGACCATGGGTTTTAACTTAATTCTGAGTCCCCTTGGGACTAATTTTTTGTAGGAATAGGCCTTAAAAAGCCGTAAATGCCAAATATTAGCTCTTAGCCCTTTTAGGGCTTTCTCTAAATTAAAGAAGGCAGATTGGCATCCATTTACTGAAGAGGCAGCCTGTTGATCATTATTATTGTTGCTTGAGATAGATTCCAGTCCGAACACCTGGATATCCTCCCTATCAGCACACATACCCTGTAGAATATTGTCCAGATTCATATTGCCACAATGAACCGACCAAGTATAACAAAGTAAGGGTAGTGCGATGCCAGAATCAAGAAAAGGAGCCCAGTAAAATGACCTACCCAAAAGATGATAGGGTTAATATTAAATCCAATTTGTTATTCAAAATACCAGTATCTCAGGAGAATGGTGTGTACCAAAAATGTATGTCAAACATAGAATACATGGAAAGCCAAATGTGTTCCTGAATCTCTAACCCGTGTTCCACCCAAAAAAGGCTATATGAAGGAAATCCTGTATTCACTACATAAAAATGTAATGGATATAAAATCTAATAACATGAGTCTGTTAGCAAAACCAACAGGTCAATAATGCCAATTGTTTGAGTACTGATAGTGTCCAACTTTATGTTAAAGAGGAATATCCTAAAAAGCACAAAAAGGCAAAAATCAACTGAACAGTGTGTGGAATATCAAATAATTGGTCTGATCAATAATATTGTAGAAAAATGTTCCACCTATAAATAGTAATTAAACCAGCCTTTATAAATAGTTGTATAATACCAATATTATGACCAATGTCCTAGTATGCCATAAAATTTATGTGTCCACTAAAATAGTGAAACATAAACTTGAAAGTAAAAAGAACACATTAAGGGAATCCCTTCATGAATCATAAAGGCCCTTTAGACATCATAGGCCTCGGATATATAGGAGCCCCTTAGTTATATGACGTGGCAAAGTGAGTATTGCCAACAAACTATTAGCTAACTAAATAGTGTTTCAAAAATAGCATAAAGTAAACATACAATAGTTGGTTAAACAGTTATACAAAAATGCCCTATATATCAACCAATATTGTATAATATGAAACACATTAGCTTAATCCATATATGCCTTGATGAATCATGTTTAAATAATCTAGGCCCATATTAGAATGGAAACAAACAGAGGAAAAATGCCCATGAAAACAGATTCAACATACACATGTCTAATAAAATATATTCACTACTATCATGGTATCCTATTACATGAAACCCAAGAAAAATCCAGGGTATACTTCCATAGAATTAGCGACCCTAAATGCTAAGCACCAACCACTTTAATGTCCCTCTAAAGTTCTATTAATTCCAAAAGGTGGATCCACAGTCATAGTAGTTCGAATCATACATAAACCAGAAAACTAGATGTACGTAGAAGAATGCGAGTTCGAATGGTAATATAACCAAGACGTAAACCTCAATCACATAGCCACTTTCCACTCCCAATATGGAACCAGTTGACCACAAATGGTATTGGCCTAAAAGCACTGCCACATGGTAAGAAAACCGACACAGTTATTAAACCCACAGACATAAATTGTCAAAAATAACAATTAGGCACCACACATTTATGTGGGAATGTGAAAATGTACTTGGTTAGTCTCATATTCTTCCGTTCATAATGCCCAACATGGTACCATTCCAATAAACTACTGTGCTGAGACCTTAAAATTCGTACGATCTTGTTTCCGAAGATGGTAATGTAGTCTGTTAAGCACAGTTACATACAACGACCAAATCGAACCAAGCCCCAAAGATGGAAAAATGTCCCAATATTTACACAATGTAGGCTTTAGAAATCAAGAAAATAACACTTATTCGGCAAACAACTAAGTGTATCCCCATTTAAAGTACCTGAGATGAAAAAGTGTCCAATTCGGACAAACCCAAGTCCAAAGTCCAAAATGCTGGATACCAAACGGAAAATTAAAGCTTGTGCCCTCGTTCGCTTGGCCCAAAATGGTGGATATGATCCGAAAATATGCCACACAAGCTTCCGAACAAAATATTCATACACCAACACGTAGATAGGCCACAAATAAATGCATATGCTGCAAAAACTCTGTTTCAATGTAAAGAGACAGAATACAAATGTTCGTTGGCGTCTCTCATAACTTTGAATTAGATCCCCAGAGTGAAGAGTCTTCTCCCACCGACGACTGGAACAAATGGCTCCCAGAGAGGTACAATTCACATACAAGCAACACCAAACCTCTCACGCAAAGCTTTGCTCAGCCAACCAAACTTCCAAAACACACAACAGCCAGCAAATAATGTCCCAAATGCTTTATTAAACTGACAAAATCACATAGGATATCAAAATATATATCCCAAGCTCCAAACCGGTTTCAGTTTCACCTTCTTCAGTGGAGCACAAAAAATAATAATGAAACAGAGAGAGCCAACACGAACATCTGATACTATTTATAGTATCTGTTAAACATAGACTATCCAATCAGAATGTAGTATTATGGTCTAATAAGACCTTAAATGCCATAAAGGTACATTCAAAAATAAAAATAAAAATAAAAACCAAAATCAAAATAACATTCACATTATTCTGATCAGGTTAAATAATATTTACGTCTTGGTTATATTACCATTCGAACTCGCATTCTTCTACGTACATCTAGTTTTCTGGTTTATGTATGATTCGAACTACTATGACTGTGGATCCACCTTTTGGAATTAATAGAACTTTAGAGGGACATTAAAGTGGTTGGTGCTTAGCATTTATGGTCGCTAATTCTATGGAAGTATACCCTGGATTTTTCTTGGGTTTCATGTAATAGGATACCATGATAGTAGTGAATATATTTTATTAGACATGTGTATGTTGAATCTGTTTTCATGGGCATTTTTCCTCTGTTTGTTTCCATTCTAATATGGGCCTAGATTATTTAAACATGATTCATCAAGGCATATATGGATTAAGCTAATGTGTTTCATATTATACAATATTGGTTGATATATAGGGCATTTTTGTATAACTGTTTAACCAACTATTGTATGTTTACTTTATGCTATTTTTGAAACACTATTTAGTTAGCTAATAGTTTGTTGGCAATACTCACTTTGCCACGTCATATAACTAAGGGGCTCCTATATATCCGAGGCCTATGATGTCTAAAGGGCCTTTATGATTCATGAAGGGATTCCCTTAATGTGTTCTTTTTACTTTCAAGTTTATGTTTCACTATTTTAGTGGACACATACATTTTATGGCATACTAGGACATTGGTCATAATATTGGTATTATACAACTATTTATAAAGGCTGGTTAATTACTATTTATAGGTGGAACATTTTTCTACAATATTATTGATCAGACCAATTATTTGATATTCCACACACTGTTCAGTTGAATTTTGCCTTTTTGTCCTTTTTAGGATATTCCTCTTTAACATAAAGTTGGACACTATCAGTACTCAAACAATTGGCATTATTGACCTGTTGGTTTTGCTAACAGACTCATGTTATTAGATTTTATATCCATTACATTTTTATGTAGTGAATACAGGATTTCCTTCATATAGCCTTTTTTGGGTGGAACACGGGTTAGAGATTCAGGAACACATTTGGCTTTCCATGTATTCTATGTTTGACATACATATTTGGTACACACCATTCTCCTGAGATACTGGTATTTTGAATAACAAATTGGATTTAATATTAACCCTATCATCTTTTGGGTAGGTCATTTTACTGGGCTCCTTTTCTTGATTCTGGCATCGCACTACCCTTACTTTGTTATACTTGGTCGGTTCATTGTGGCAATATGAATCTGGACAATATTCTACAGGGTATGTGTGCTGATAGGGAGGATATCCAGGTGTTCGGACTGGAATCTATCTCAAGCAACAATAATAATGATCAACAGGCTGCCTCTTCAGTAAATGGATGCCAATCTGCCTTCTTTAATTTAGAGAAAGCCATAAAAGGGCTAAGAGCTAATATTTGGCATTTACGGCTTTTTAAGGCCTATTCCTACAAAAAATTAGTCCCAAGGGGACTCAGAATTAAGTTAAAACCCATGGTCAGCAGATCTGAAGAGAGGTTGACCAATGAATGGTTTGAGGCAGTTCAAGAAGGATCTATGAGGTTTGTACAAATATTGTCAGATTATTATGAAAGGACAATAGATTTAAATATTGCTGAGGTTAAAGACCTCAGCGTTATTTGTAAACAATTTGAATCTAATAGCAACTACAGTACCTTGGTGGCCAATTTATCCAGGGAACTGACCTAGTATGATAAACTGACTAAAGAAAGGAAAATCAAAAAGTTCAATCGGGACATCAATGACTATGCTAGGGGACGCCCTTTTGAATTACAAAAGTCAGTCAGATTCAAAGATATGACTACGGGTAGGGGCGTTGCCAGATCAAGGAAATGACCCAGACCCATTCTTAAAAATAAGGAGCACACATATACCAGTACCTCGGGTGATGAGTCTTCTCCCACTGACAGTGAGGGCATCACATCTGATCACTCACCTTATAAAAAAAGAAGTAATATACCTACCCCTTTTGGGGTACGAAGAAATGACGCGGGGGGAGGAAACACCATAATAGGTCCAGATTTGGAATCAATGGATGGAATAGTCCAAGCACTTCTAAAATAAATGACACTACATTTCATAATGTCCTTAATTTGTCTAAAGTTGAGCTCACTCTGGAACAAGAAACAATCCTAAATAAAGGTTTAGGATTTGTACCTGGCTTCTTTTGTGATCAATATCAAACAGTCAATGATGTTTTGGAATTTTGTCGCTGTCTGAACTTAAAGATATTTTTTTCTGAAAATGCTAATAATGATGCTCAAAGATCTACTGAGTTCAGATTTCTTAAATCTACATTCCAACCCCCTGCCAATACCCATGTTACAGCTTTTCAACAGGCTGTACTTAGGGACTTACATTTTCCTCCATATGGTTTCAATATTCTTAAGGATAATATTCATGAAACCGAAAGACAGGCGCTTGATGAATTGAAAAATAACAACGATATAGCGATTCTTAAGGCAGATAAAGGTGGGGCGGTAGTGGTTTTGGACATGGACTACTACACACAGGAAGGATTACAACAACTATCTGATAAAAAATGCTATATGAAGATGGATATTGATCCAACTCCTACCTTCAAAAAAGAGATTGATAATTTCTTGGGTAGTGCAGTAGAGAATGGCATTTTATCCACCACTATAGTCAAACACTTGACGGTCCAGGATCCCAACAAACAGATACTATATTTACTTCCTAAAATACACAAATCATTCACCTCCCCACCTGGCAGACCTATAGTGTCAGGTCATGGTTCACTTACTGAACCACTATCAGCCTTCTTGACAGAATACTTGAAACCACTGCTTGTCCATGTGAGAGCTAGAATCAAGGATACAACACAATTTTTACAAATCATAGCAGAAACCGAAATTGAATCGGACTGGCTGCTTTGCACATTAGATGTAAAATCGTTATATACCAGTATCCCACATTGGGCTGGTCTTCAAGCACTTCAGTTTTGGCTTGAAAAATCTAATTTATATCCTCCGGGCTTTAATACACTTTTGATTTGCATGTGTGAGCATGTTCTGAACAAAAACATATTCTTTTTCCAAGGTGAATGCTATTGGCAATTACAAGGCACTGCAATGGGGGCATCATTTGCCCCTATATATGCAGACCTTTTTATGGCCTACTTGGAGGAATATCTTATATATGATACATCTCATAACATTTACATTGTGGAAATGGATATTTGGCAAAGATATCTTGACGATTGTTGGATGGTGTGGCGGGCAGATTTGGAATATCTTAAAGAATTTGTGGATTATCTTAACAGTAATATTTGGGGCATTGAATTCACAGTTAACAGCAACATGACTACTATTGAATTTTTAGATGTCAATGTTTATAGAAAGCCTGACAACACATTAGGCACGAAAATATACAGGAAATATCCGGAATACAACACGTTGCTACATGCCTCAAGTATGCATCCCCGCCACACTGTCCAGAACATCCCTAAATCTCAGTTTCGTCGCATCAAAAGAATTAATTCCAGTAAGGAGGATTATGAGCTAGCCAGTTCAGATCTTGTGAATAGATTCCTTGATAGAGGGTATGCAGAGTTTGACATTAGATCTGGCAAATATTGGTCTGATAATTTAACTAGGAATCAGCTTCTCGAATACCAGGACCGTCAGAACAAGAAAGGCGATAAGGTCCTGAGATTGGTTACTACATATGGGAGAAATAATCAGATCATCAGAGGAATTGTGGAAAGAAATTGGAACATCCTGATGGCTAATGAGATTCTGAGAAAACACCTTGGGACACGTTGCCAATTTTCTTATAGAAGGGGCAAAACTTTAAGTTCCATTTTCTCACATTACAAACATCATGGTAGTGGAGGTGCCAGATACAAACAACTAACCATGACGGGTAAAGAATTGATTGGCACTTTCCCTTGCGGTCATTGCATGTCATGTAATGAAATAAATAAAACAAAATCGTTCAGTAGTGCCAATACTAGTAAGGTATATGATTTAAAGTTCTTTGGGAATTGTTCCATGAGTTGGGTCATATATCTTGCTACCTGCCAATGCTCTGCATTTTATGTAGGAAAAACCTCTCGGCCATTAAGAATCAGGATAGGGGAACACAGAAGTAACATTAGAAACAAGAAAATCACTAATGCCCTTTATCAACATACAGTTAAACATCCTACGGCCAAATTTAGGTACACTATTATAGATCGGATTGTTGGTGATAGAAGCCACCAACAAGGATGGGAGAATATTTTGACACAAAAGGAGAAATATTGGATTATACACTTGGGTGCACTATTTCCCCCAGGCATTAATGACCATCTTTAATTTATCATATATTTATAATACCTTGTTGATTAATGAGTGTTCATACACTTATATATTTTATGGATAACACATAGAATCATCACGTAGTGTCACAATATTATTTAACCTGATCAGAATAATGTGAATGTTATTTTGATTTTGGTTTTTATTTTTATTTTTATTTTTGAATGTACTTTTATGGCATTTTCTTATTAGACCATAATACTACATTCTGATTGGATAGTCTATGTTTAACAGATACTATAAATAGTATCAGATGTTCGTGTTGGCTCTCTCTGTTTCATTATTATTTTTTGTGCTCCACTGAAGAAGGTGAAACCGAAACCGGTTTGGAGCTTGGGATGTATATTTTTATATCCTATGTGATTTTGTCAGTTTAATAAAGCATTTGGGACATTATTTGCTGGCTGTTGTTTGTTTTGGAAGTTTGGTTGGCCGAGCAAAGCTTTGCGTGAGAGGTTTGGTGTTGCTTTTTTCAGGCAAAGCAGACATAGTCCATTTAAAATGGGTCTGTGTCAATATCTTCCTCAACATTGCATACATTTTGTACAAAGTCATTATTATAAGTCTCATTTCCACAGTTTGGGATCCATACAAAATCTTGGGGTATTGGGATATACTGCTCTCCTCTTGTTTAAATAACATGTATGGACATGCTGCAAAAATAAGGCTTCTTCAAATAAAAGTAGCAGCAAACTCTAAAATATACAAAGTCATTCAACAGTCCATACCACTAACAGTGCAAATCCTGACAAATGAAACAAAACCAGGTACCCTCTACATCTATGGGAGTTTCCTGATGTTTCCTACTGAGCAGTGAAAAATACAGCTGGTTTGGCAGGCACTTTCTTGATTAAGTATGGTTTCACATATCTGACATTGTGTTGGCTGCTGAGTAGTCCAAATGACGAACAAGTGTTCAGAACGCCAAAAAAGTCACTTCTCAACTCATCACTAGAAGACTGAGAAGGCTGCTTCATATGGCTTACTGGAGTACATAGTGACCGATAATGGTATTCAGCTCACCTCTGAGAAACTTCACTTCAAGAACTAACTCGGTAACATTCATTCTGCTAGTTCCTCTAGAAACCTTCTGCAAACGGTCTGCCAAAGGGCCATGTGTCAAGTCCAAGATGGACATGAGAAAGACTGATTACATCCAACTGAACTCAGAAGAGAAGATTTCTTTCTTTTGTTACAGAATTACACTCCTCCAAATTGTACATTGGTAATACACATTCTAAACTGTTTCTTTAGAGAGACATAAATACAGTCCTTGACTTGCTCAAACCAGAGACTATTCTGGATGTCAACAGAAAACAGTATCTATAAAATGTTCACCTTAACCAATGCAATATAAACATATCCTTTGCTGTTTCTAATACAGTGTGCCTCCGAAATACCACTGGAGAAGGATGTAAATGAATCCTAGAGACTGTGATGCAGCAAACAGAAATGGTATTCTATAAGGTGGGAGAAAGAGAAGCAGAAATTGCATCCTAAAGAGTGGTGTATCAAATGAAGCTGATGGTTTTGGTGGCTACAGCAGAGCTAGTGATTGTTAGTTCACCCACCTCTACCCTTGACCTTGAATGTGAATAATCTAAAAGTGATATTAGCAAGAATACCACTTTCAGAATGTTCCAGAGATAGTGTCTGTCTTAGTAGTAGGAACAGAGCACAGACTGCAACGTCTCAGGGTTTATGTCATTCATAGAGAATTCACCAATCACCAAAGTTCATAATCTTTATGTTAAACTGCAGATAGGGAACTAAATGAATATTGTTAAGATTTGCTATGCTTTTTTACATTAAACTTTGGTTACCTAGGTTTGTTATAAAAGCAGGCTGAAATACTAAAATGTTCCTCCTGTCACTCATACCTCTACACTTAGAAGACAAGCAAGGCGGGGTACTTCATTTAAGATGCTTTATTACATAAAAACACATCAGGATGGATAGCAGAATCAATAAATATAAACAAACTGATTAACAGACAGAGCTAACACACGTGCGTGATTATATCTCAACAGCTAACTACAAAATAGCAGTTAGACTTACACGTGCTCAGTACTCAATACACTTGTACATGTCCACAGGAGGTTTCTTAAAGAGATATACACACATTGATCTACACCTCCTTTCCTTAAAAAGAAATAAATTTGAGTGATGTAGTGTACTGAGCTGCTTTGGTAAGGTAAGGCATCATTTGTTAGTAGGGAATTCTGTTTTTCCCCTCTACCCATACCGCTCAACCCACCAACACTAAAAACAGGTACAAAAACTTTTGAAAGGTACATACATCTAGAATAACAACAACAATAATAATAATAATAATAATAATAATAATAATGATTTACATGGCTAATTAGCATAAATTTAAAATGCCATATGCCACATAACTCTTCCCACTTCCAGTAAGATTGTCAGGTACTACTCGGAAACAGAAGTTTAAAAAACTAAGGGTGACAAAAACTATGCAAAAGATAACTCTCGACTTCTTTTACTCAAGAATCAAGGGCAAATCCAAAAAGAAAGGGGAAGGGGGGCAAAATCCCCAAATCAGGAACAATTTGAAATATTACTTTAATTCACTTACAAAGTTAATAAAGTAACAGGTTTTGCATTAACATGCATTTTGTTAAAAGCGTTTGGAACTATTGACTGTTATCATCAGTGATTTATTAGAAAATCAAATGTTTTACAATGGACAGAACAAAAATATGAGGTAAAGTCAGAGGCATTCTGTAAAATCAGACACAATTAAGAGGTAGGATGCAAAATTATACTATAATAGACACAAAGTACAATCTGAAAACTTTAATGAATGATATTGCAAAATATTTTACTCAAAGTAATTCCTTCTTGCTTCTGAAAAAGGGAGATGTAATATATTATATCATCAGTATGTTTGTCGGTCATATAGTCGAGTTTCCTGTGTACTAAACAGCTTCAAAATCATGTTCATAGGTTCATAGGTTGGTACTAGGCTATCGGCCCTAGCGCCTATACAAGCCTAGCCATAACAATTCCCTGGCTATTTCTTCCCACACTATTTACTTCCCTGGACCCCTGTCTAGCAGGGCAACTGACGTGATCCCCGGGGTGAATTTCCTTTCTCTCATCCAATCATCAAGGTTCCTTTTGAAGAGGGCCAAAGAGGTGCTCTGCTTGACATGTATGGGCAGTCTGTTCCAGAATCTGGGGAGTCTCTGGGTCAGGAACCTATCCCTCCAACATGTTTTGTTTATTGTGATGACAAGATTTAGATCCCTGGAGTGTGTGGCTCTGAGGGATTGGGATTTCTTTATGTGTAGCATGTCCAACAGCTCTGGGTTTGACATGGCCTTGTATCTTAAGCAGAGATTGCCTCAGAGTAGACAATATGTGACAGAGTATAGCTGGAGTTTTTTTAAGGCGGTCAGCATAGGGCATCTGCTTTAGGCCTGTGATTCTTTTAGTGAGGTATTTCTGCGACCTTTCCAGTTGTTGCAGATGTCTTGAGAGGTACATACCAAATGGGGCGTTGTATTCTATAATGGGTCTAATGAGGGATGAGTACAGTGGGACAATGACCTCCTTTTTTCTGGATGAAAAGCCCTTAGTGATGAGGTGTGCCACATAGAAGGATTTCCTGACTGTTGTGGCAATGTGGTTATTGAAGGTGAGACCACTGTCCACCTGTGTCCCTAAGTCTCTTATCACACTTTCGGTTTTTGGTGTACTGCCACCTATGTGATAATTCATGGGTACATGTTTTTTCCCAAAGGGGATAACTATACATTTCTTAGCATTGAGCTTGAGCCCATGGCTCTGGCACCAAACATCTGTTTCTGTAAGGCCCTTTTGTAGAGGATCCACATCATTTGGGGATTCAATAATGGCTCCCAGGTTTGCAGTCATCTGCGAACTTTGTTAGCCAGAGTCCCTTAGTATTGGCCTGTACTTCAGAGAAGTAGATGGCAAACAAGAGAGGTCCCAGTTCTGAACCCTGAGGTACTCCACTTGTCACTTGTCTGGAGCTGGATTTGGAGTCAGTTACTTTTACAGTGGGTTCTGTTAGTAAGCCAGTTGGCAACCCATCGAGTGACGTAGGGATTAATGCCCAGCTTAGTAAGTTTATCTATGATTCCACAGTGGGGAATGGTGTCAAAGGTCTTGGCGAGATCCAGATAGGCTGCGTGGACTGCCTTACCCTCGTCCACGGCTCTGGAGACTGATTCGAAGAAGTCAATAAGGTTCAGGAGACAAGATCGGCCCTTCACAAACCCAAACTGGGTGGGGTCCAGTGTTTTATGGTTGCCAATGTCTTTGTTTATAAGTTCCATGATAATACATTCCATGGCCTTGCAGATCAGGCTCGTCAGACTGATGGGGCGGTAGTTCCCGGGATCCAAGGTGGATCCCTCCTTGTGGAGTGTGATAACTGTAGCTGTGCGCCACTCAGTGGTCACACAGCCTGAGGTGAGTGTATGATTAAACATGACACTTAGGTGAGGTGCCAGTTCATTTTGTAGTTCATGTAGTACACAGCCTGGGATCTCATCTAGTCCCATGGATGCTGTATTCTTAGCTTTGGAAAGTGCATTTTTTTACCTGTTTGGCCATTATTACTGTAATTTGGCAATCTTCCAGTATTGAGGAGGGCCATTTAGGGGGTGAGAGGGGGGTGAAGTTGGCACTGAATCGATCTGCCAGGATACTGGCAATATCCTTGGGATCAGTATATTTAATGCCATTCTGTTGTAGCTCAGAGCAGATCTGAGCATTTAGATTCTTGACATAGTTATAGAATGCCTTGTGGTTGTCTTTGGAATTTTTGGCAATTTTATTTTCGTAACTAGCTTTGGAGGATTTTATGAGGAATCTCAGCTTCTTACTGAGACTGGTAAGGGAGTTTTTTTGCATCCTGGGATTTTCCTCTTTTCTGCAACAGTTTTTTCCTTTTGTTGTAAAGTTTGTTTATGGCAGGGGACCATCAGATTGGCTTCCTTTTTTTGGAGGAGAGCATCTTGGTTCTATTTGGGATGGCACGGTTCATGCATGAGTGGATGTGCTCATACAGTGCCTTAGTGTAGGACTCAGCAGTCATACTTTCAGTTCCCGTCTGCATGGGTGTCATGAAGTTTGTCACTTCTGACCTGAGTAGCACGAAGTTGACCTTGTAGAAGCTTTTTATGGAAGTTTCCTTACTGGGGGGTGGGGGTGGGGGTGGGATGTGGCTGTTAAGGGTGATTAGCTTATGGTCTGACCTGACCAACAAGGGGGTGACCATAGGTGTGGAACATCGATTTCTCATGTTGGTATTGACCAGATCTAGGATATTGGAGCCCCTGGTGGGACTATGGATTAGTTAATCCAGGGCATTGGAATTTATGAATTCCAAGAACCACTGGGCAAAGGTGTTGGTGCATGAGTAGTTTTCCTAGTTAATGGCAGGGTAGTTGAAATCACCCAGTATTAGGGTGTTTGGTTGCATATTAATATTTTCCAGTATGTTTAGAAAGGTGTAGTGAGAATCTTGGGGCATGGTGGGGGATCTGTAGCAAGCTACAATTTGGATTGCAGTCTCACCTAGTGTTAGTTGCACCTGGAGAATTTCAGACGCATTGTGTTGGGCAGCTAACCTGTTGGTGTGAATATCCTTGGTGAATATGGTCACTCCTCCACCTTTAGTGTTTCGATCCTGGTTTGATAGCCGAAAAGTGTGGTAAGAAATAATTAAGTGCCTAACAAAAACTACATTTTGCTTACTTTATCGGAAAAAGTTAATTCCTTAAACTTAGATTCCTACATTGTAATTATGCAGCTCTGTATGCAGCTTAAATACACAACTGATACCTTTAATCATTAGCATTTCTGACCAATATTTGTCAGCTTCACAGGTTCAATGTGTGAGTGGAGGGTGGATTTAGAAAATCATTGGAAGGGGAAATCAAAACTGAAAATAATGTAAATAATGGGTACGTTATGTGAAGGGATAAATCAAAACTGAAAATAATGTAAATAATGGGTACGTTATGTGAAGGGTAAATCAAAACTGAAAATAATGTAAATAATGGGTACGTTATGTGAAGGGTAAATCAAAAATGAAAATAATGTAAATAATGGGTACGTTATGTGAAGGGTAAATCAAAACTGAAAATAATGTAAATAATGGGTACGTTATGTGAAGGGATAAATCAAAACTGAAAATAATGTAAATAATGGGTACGTTATGTGAAGGGTAAATCAAAACTGAAAATAATGTAAATAATGAGTACGTTATGTGAAGGGTAAATCAAAACTGAAAATAATGTAAATAATGGGTACGTTATGTGAAGGGTAAATCAAAACTGAAATTAATGTAAATAAGGGGTACGTTATGTGAAGGGTAAATCAAAACTGAAAATAATGTAAATAATGGGTACGTTATGTGAAGGGTAAATCAAAACTGAAAATAATGTAAATAATGGGTACGTTATGTGAAGGGATAAATCAAAATTGAAAATAATGTAAATAATGGGTATGTTATGTGAAGGGTAAATCAAAATTGAAAATAATGTAAATAATGGGTATGTTATGTGAAGGGTAAATCAAAACTGAAAATAATGTAAATAATGGGTACGTTATGTGAAGGGATAAATCAAAATTGAAAATAATGTAAATAATGGGTACGCTATGTGAAGGGTAAATCAAAACTGAAAATAATGTATATAATGGGTACGTTATGTGAAGGGTAAATCAAAACTGAAAATAATGTAAATAATGGGTACGTTATGTGAAGGGTAAATCAAAACTGAAAATAATGTAAATAATGGGTACGTTATGTGAAGGGTAAATCAAAACTGAAAATAATGTAAATAATGGGTACGCTATGTGAAGGGTAAATCAAAACTGAAACTATGTACATACCTTCAAACTAGGTACAGTTGATAGGTCTGCCAACTATTTGGATCTCTCCTCTTTCAAGGGCTGTAATTCAGACAATTCAATTATTCCAGAGCTTTGTATTTTTCTCCCTATATCTCCTGCTATACAAACAAAGGTTTGTTATACATACCACTAAAGCAGGGACTGCAGTAACAAACCCTTTGGATTTTGAACTTCTGATTTCTAAAGGGCAGCTTTAATGAGCTAGAATTAAAAATCTAAATTATTCGTAACCACAGTTCTAATACTGATTTCTGAAAAGAAGTGGTTGCGCTAGAAATCAAAATCTAAACCAACTGTAATTGAAGTATTGAATACTGTAAAGGAGATAAAAGAAATGGAGGTGGAATCTTTAGAAATGGAAGGAACAAATTACATAAAAGTAAATGGGATTTCTGTTAACATTACATGCAGAACAATGTTCAGAAGAAGGAATGAGGTTTATGGGAAGGCAGGAACTAAGCAGTTTAAGTAATGTCGCACTGAATGATAATTATTTCAAAGAAAGCATATATGTATACTGCATGAAAATAACCAAAAATGTTACTATGGTTTATAGGTCCATAGGTAGGTACTAGGCTATCTGCCCGAGGGCATTTATAAGCCTAGTCAGGCTGTGTCGGCTTTTGCTGCCCCATTGATTAATTAACTGAGCCTCTGTCAAACAGAGCCAATTAAGTGATCCCAGGGGTGTATTTTCTGTTACCCATCCACTCATCAAGGCTTCTCTTGAAGAGTGTTAGTGAGGGGCTCTGCCTAATGTAGTTAGGAATTTTGTTCCAAAGCATGGGAAGTCTCTGTGACAGGAATCTATCCCTCCAGCATGGTCTATTTGTCATCATCCTCAACAACCCCACTTCTTCCATTTTCTACATGGGGTAAGTGTTTTTGTCAACTGTCACCACCTTTCTTGATTCAGTATGACTCTCCTACCTTCTTCCATGGTCATGCCTGACAGTCTCAGGGTTTTCTCTCAAGCAATCCATCCATTTCTTTGCTGGATGCCAGTGTTTCCTCTTGCCTTCTTTGTTTCAAATCTTCTTCACCAGATTTCTTAGGCTTTCCTGCATATGTGCGTGAACCACAGTAATATGTTCCCTTCGACCTACTCTGCAATTGGAGCAACTTTGGGCTTCTGCTCTGATGCCCTCATTTCTTTTTCTGTTCCACAGTGTGCATCCTACCACCCATATCTGACACTTCATTTCCATCACCTCTAGCTTCCTCAGCTGCTCTGCCTTCACTGCCCAGGTTTCTGTACTGTACAAGTAGCATGGTTGCACCACTGTTTTATATACCTTACTTTTTAACTTATTTGGCATTCTTCTGTCAACAATTCCACTGACTCTCTGTGCCAGTTGGCTACAGTCTCTCTGATTCTAGCTTTGATCTCCTCATTCAGTCTTCCCTACTCCTCAGCCATACCTCCCAAATACTTGAAGCTGTTAACCTGTTATATTATTTTCCTTTCTATTTTACATTTCAGCTTCTAATTCCATCATCTGTTGCCATGCTATGGGTGCCGGAACTATAGGGCAGAGGTGTGGTGGGGCAAGAGCCCTCTCACTTTCAACAGCTGCCCAATATGCCCGGAAACTGCTGCCAGAGCAGCAATTGCAGGGAAACATTCACACTGACATTTCAGAGGTATCTGCAAGTTCAGGCAGACAGAAAAAGGTGATTTGAGTGATAAGTCCAAGCTCACAGTTACCATGGAAATGCAAGTGCTTCTGAAGATTACCCGCCAACTTCTTTCCTCAAGAATTTTGGACAAAGCCAAAAATAACAGGGGAATGAAAGCTTAAAAACAGGGACAATTGTTAAACATTATTTATTCATTTACATTTTTAATATAATTTTCTGAACAATAAAAGTGTGAAACTTTAATGTCTGGCATTAGTGACTGACTGCAGTCTTCTCTATACCTTACAACTTATGCTTAAGAATTCTGGACAAAGGCAAAAATAATGGAGTGGGGGGGATAAAGGACCTCCATCAGGGACCAGTTTTAAATATTGCTCTTATAAACTTAGAAAGCTGTTAGATTAATAGGTTTTGCATTAGCATACATTTTCCGTAGGCTGTGAAGTCTCAGACTCAAGTATCTCACTATTTGGTGAGTAGACTCCTCAGTGGTTTGCCAGAAAAAAAAAGAAACAAAAATGTTAGAAGAACAGACTAAAAATATGAGGCAATAATCTGGACATTCTGAAAAATTCTAGAAAATTGAGAGGTATGAGCCTGAGTGATTGACCAGAAAATCAAACATTTTATGAGGCACAGGGCAAAATATGACTCAAAACTAGAGATCTCCTGAAAATTTCTGGACAGTTTTTTATTTACTGGTTTCTATCAGTTTACCAGGTAAGTGGGCTGGTCTAGTGACTCTTCAGCCACAAACTGGGATTAATATCAGAAAAGAGAACAATTTACACAAGTGCAGTAAGACATTACATTCATATGTATATGTTGTACAGTTGAGAGGTATGCTCTACAATCCATCCAGACATCCATCCATCCACCCATAACCCCTTTTTCCCATTTTTGCACATGGGGTTGGGGTGTCACTTCAACAGTGATAATCATCTAGAGAGAATGCTTATACTGCTGGGTGGCTAGCCCTGCCAAGGTTCTTCTTTCATACTACACTTACATATACACATATACACATAAAGGCATACCATACAAGTAAAGTTTAATTTCCATAGGTTTGTGCAGACATGGGTGTTTATTGCCTTTTACCCACTGAGTCCAATAATATGCTGTGGCTTTCCTTTTTAAAGGAAAACTCAACCTTATTATTAAAAAATCTATTTTTTCATTCTGTCTTTCTATTATGTGCTATTTTAACACCTCAGAATCACTTTGACTGCTTCTTATAGAATTTGAATGTGTTTTCTGCAAAATGGCTGCCTGCGAAGGTCTTGAAATATCAGTGTGATCTTGTTTTTCAAGTCTTTCTTCTTCTCATAATCCAAGTCTGCTTTGTATGAGTGATGCTAGACATAAGGAAGTAGTAGTTTATGACCATGCCATGACCTATAATGGGACAGTGTCCATCATTGTCATCTTATATCCCTTCTGTAAAAGGCCAGCTTAATTTATTTCTTGAATGGCCCTCATTTGTGTGTGTCTCAGACCTTGTTTTACAGTATACTAAGGAGTTATACAGCTGCAACCAAAAAAGTAGCTACACTACAGGTCTCTGTACAAAGTATCTCTTTGTAGTCCAAGTTGAATTGACTGTCCCCTCCCCCCACACTTTGGTAAATGTGTTTCTACTTTACAAGAAAAAAAATATTTTATGACTTTTCTCTAAACGTCACAGGCATATTTAGGTTCATAGATTAGTACTAGGCTAACTGCCCTTGATAACCATTTTAAGCCTAGCCAATTATTCCCTGTGAGACTCAAACCCTGTATCTTGTGTTTGTAAGGCAAACACCGTAACCATTAGGCCACCCTCCCAATTTGATACTACATTTAAGTAATCTTAAAATGCAAAGTAGAATAAACAACAAATATTTAAAGTTTAAAGCTTAGCATTTCAATACTGTGATGCTGCTTATGCAAATTTGTCAAAAGAGGTGACAACTGCCTTTCAACCATTAACTGATCTAATTGTTGTGTTTTGCTATGAAAAGCATGGTTACATTGGAAGCAGCTGTGAACCTAGTATAAGCTATCTTCCTCTCTGCAATAAAGTCAGTGGAAAACAGTTTCACACCTCTCTGTCTTTTTTACAGCAGCTGCTGAGATTCTGACATCATGAAACGTTAAGCTTAAAATAAGTGGGTGGCCTTTCCTTTCCTTTGATTCCAATGCAAGGAAATGAAAGTTTTATAAAGTACAAGCAGGCTTCTGGTACCTACACAATACTGGAAGCATGCTGTAAGGAGAAAAGCAACACAAGAGTTGAGTTAAACTGTAAGAGGAGGGGTGGAGTTTTCCTTTCACAGCCTGTTTTACACACAATATTCTACAGATGTGCATTTTTCTGGAGCTAGACCGACTTCAAGTGTAGTAATCATGTTGTATTTAATTCTTCATTATTTCTCTTACAGCCACTTTACACTATTCAGAATCATTATGAGGGTAGGCAGAGACTTCCTGACAATCCATGGGAATAAGTCATACAGTTTGGATTCATGGAGCTTCTAAGGCCAACAAATCTTTTTTTTTTTATGGCTAACAAATCATATGGCCTTTCACACCTTGTCAGAACCCTCCCTCAGACAGCACCTCCTTTCTCCATGAGGGCCATACCAGTAACATTTATGGATATCCATCCAGTCACTAGTTTATGTTTTAATTAAGATAATGAATCCCATTGCTTAACATGTAGGGGAAGTTTATTCCAAAGGTTTGGGAGATGTTGCCTTATAAGCATGCCTCTCCACTGTGCTGTATTAATCTGTTGGTGATACAGGTCTCTGCTTCTAGTACTAGTGGAGATGTTGGACTTGTGGAGAAACAGGAGGTCCATGACGACCGGATCTCCAATGGTGAAGTAAGCAAGAAAGATCTCCCCTCAAATGTCTGTAAAACACTGAACAGAATAAAGGGATAGAGCTTCCAGCATATCTTGATAACTCAGGGACTTTAGACCATTGATATTTTGGTTAGGATCATTTGGCTAATTGTTTGCTATAACTAATGAAATACATTCCAAAGGGGCTATTGTACTCAATAATTGTCCTGATCAGTGCTGAGTATAAGGGAGTGATTACATCTTTAGACTGTGATGATATTCCTTTGGCAATTAGGTGGGCTAAATAAAAGGATTTGCTGAGGACCATTGCCACATGATGGTCAAAAGAAAGGGAGTTATCAACCCAAGTATCTAGGTCCCTGATAAAGATTTCATTTTGTAGTGATGTGTTCACTATACAGTATGATGAGGGGAGGCATTGTCTACTAAAAGTTACACTACACTTTTTAGCTTTTAATTCTCAGCTCATTTTAGTACACTAAGGGTTTACTAGGGAGATTTAACTCAGGAGAGTTTGGATATCATAGGGTAACTTAACACCAGCCTCCAGTTTGCAGTCACCTGCAGACTTTGTTAGCCAGACCTCTTGGCTCTCCACTTGGAGATCTGAGAAATGAATGCCAAAAAGGAGATGCCCCAACACTGAGCCCCTAAGGACACCACTGGTCACATTCATACATACTGATGAGGTATCTGCATCTCACACTGTGTGGGTTCTGTCTTTCATCCAGTTTGCTATCCATCTTATCATATATGGGTTGATTTTTAAAGTAATTAGGCTTTGTATGATGCCAGCATGGGGAATGGTGTTGAAGGCTTTCACCGGGTCAAGATATACCATGTGTACTACATAGCCACCATCTACAACCTCTGTAATCCTTTTGAAGAAGTTTAGCAGGTTACATAGACATAATCTGCCCTTCACAAAGCCACAGTGTTGCAGGTCATGTCAAACAAGAGTTTTGATATCACTTTTTATGATTTTAGATATAATACACCCTTTAGATTTGTAAATGAGGCTTGTAAGGCTTATAGGACTTAAATTACCCAGGTCAGTTTTAAGCCCACCCCTATGGAGGTGCATCACCATTGCAATGTGCCACTCATTAGGGACAAATTCAGTAGCTAAACTTAAGTTAAACGGCTTTAGGAGGGTTCCTGCAAGGACATTTTTAACAGTATTATGCAACCAGGTATATATCTAGCAGTAAATACATATATAAACATAAGGATTGTTGTATACCAGAAATCTGACAAAACCAAGCATCTTGCATGTTTTTTTTTTGTTGTTGTTCTTATCCACATGCTACAGTGCTATAAAATGTTTTATGGATATTAACAAGCCTTGTTAATATGCTGTGTAATATACTTAAATGGGGCAGTTCCTGGCAGTACTGGATATTTTGATGCTGGCTTTTGGTAAAATGAACCAATAGGAAAAGGACTCCATGCATACCCTGCTGTCCACTTCCCCCTGCATACCCCTGCTCCCTGCCCCCATCCTAGCCTTGCCATATCATTCAGATTACTTTTTTCTTGTTTTCTCATACTTCGTTGTACTCTTCAGAATGTTCCTGCTTTCTTTCAATATATAACCTAATTGACTATGATTACAATATAATAAATGAGGAAGAAACAATCAGATTAAGCTAGAGACGTCAGTCCCCCAAAAGCCATTGGGTTTTAGATGCCCCAAGTTGCTTTTATTTCAAACTTTTTAAACCAAAGATGGCCTGAACCAAAATTGTGGCTAAAGAAAGAAATTTATTCTCGCTCTTCATTTTCTTCCTGCATCTTTGCACTATTCCTAAATGGCCAAGACTTCAGTGCAATATCTGTGGAGTAAAGAACAGAATTAAGCTAATAGTTTGCACCTCACAGCAAGAGGTTCTCTGGTTCAATTCTCGGCTGGGGTGCCTTCTGTGTGGAGTCTGCATGTCCTCCCTGTGGTCGCATGGGTTTCCTCTGGGTGCTCCGGTTTCCTCCCACATCCCATAGACATGCAGTAGGTGGATTGGACACTCTAAATTGGCCCTAGGTGTGAGTGTGTGATTGTGTGTGCCTTCTATGGAAGGTTGGGCGCTGGGCTGGCAACTCGACACTGTAAAACTCCACTGCCAATCATGAGTGAACAGATGATCCGCTGTGGCGACCCCTAACCGGGAAAAGCTGAAAGAAGAAGAAGAAGCTAATAGTTTGGAGGCTGCTTGGGTCTCAGATGCTATGGGAGTCTAGATACTGTGAAGTAGAGATTTTTTTTCCACAGCCTTTTGATACAGTTATGGCCTGGACAAGAATCATAAGTAACTAAAGAAATTCAGTCTTATTTTTTTTTTCTTTCAGTGAAGAATTAAGTTGTGTTCAAGGCTTAATGATCAAAGTTGACAAAAATATAGTTCCCAATAAACTGAGAAGATAAATGCTAACAAAGATATATGATACATATCTTATAATAGTGTCTACCACCCTGTCAAAAGGGGGGAAAAGTAGTCACCTTCTGGTTATCCCTCTGATGTTAAATTGGGATAAAAGTGAATGAATAAATACCCTCAGTCATATATTTCAAGTTTCTGCTGTCGCACATCATACAGCTTGCCTCTGCACTCCCATACCCAGAAAGATAGCTACCTTCTGTGTATCTATCTGACAACCAGAATATACTAACATATTTTAACTTGTTTATCTCAGATGTATATTCAGAATATGCCTCCTTACCCCTACCTCCCAAAATAAGCCACCTGTATACACTTCTGATATGCCCTTGTGAGAAAAAAAGGAAAAAACATTATCAGAGTCGTGTTTTTCAGCCTGTTGCTTCTAGACAGTGCATTGCCCCTGCACAAGCTATAGTAATGATGTGTACATATCCCTAAGGTATGATTGTGTGAAAAGTTAAAAAAAAAAATAGCCGCACTGTCATACCTCCACAAAAGACACAGTGATCTTTTGTACATATATCTGAAGTGTAATTGTGAGGGAAATTAGAAAAATACTGTACTTTCCTCAATCTGAAAAAAGTTATAGTGACATTCTGTGCACACATCTGAGTTTTGATTGCAAGGAGGACTTAAGATAATAATCTCACTGTTCCCAACCCCTCACCACCACACAGAATCTATTGAAACCTTCTGTGCACGCCTCTGAGCAGGGCCAGTTGTACAACAGATGGGTCCATGGCAGATGCCATCAATAACACTGTATCAAACTCCACTTCTACAAATGGAGTTTTGGATGCTGTCAGGATCTAGATGCTCTGTGATGCATTGTATGTCTTAGGTTCATAGGATGATACTAGATTATTGGCCTGGAGGCCCTTATAAGCCTATCCAAGAATTTTGCCCATGTTTCCTCAAAGTCAGCACCTGTTTCTCCAGTCCAGCAGGGACACAGGTGGGATCCCAGGGGTGTATTTTCTGTTTTCCATCCAGTCGTCCAGGTTCCATTTAAAGAGGGCTAGAGAGGTACTCTGCTTGACGTGGAGAGGGAGTCTATTCCACAGATGGGGGAGTCTTTGGGACACAAATCTATCCTGCCAACACGTTCTATTAATGTCACAGACTAGGTTAAGGCCTTGCATACGAGTTGCTCGAGTAGAGTTTATCTTACGGATATGCAGAAACTCCATCAAGGCTGGGTCTGAAATGGCCTTGTATGCCAGACACAGGTCACCTCTGAGCAGTCTGTATGAGACTGAGTAGAGTGACAGGGCTTTTAGCCTATCTGTATAGGATAGGTGTTTGAGACCCTGGATTTTCCTGGTCAGGAACCTCTGTGGTCTCCAACTGCTGCATGTGCTTGGCAAGGTACATGCCGAAGGGGGCATTGTACTTGATAATGGGTCTGATAAAGGAGGAGTACAGGAATGTTATGACCTCCTTGTTCCTGGATGAAATACCCTTATTTATGAGGTGGGTCATGTAGAAAACCTTCCGTACAATGGAGGCAATGTGGTGGTCAAAAGTGAGGTTGCTATCAACCTGGGTGCCCTGGGTGCCCAAGTCCCTCATGATTGATTGTGTGCTTAGTGCATTGTTAATAATATGATAATTACTGGGGATGCCATTTTTCCCAAAGGGGATAATGATGCATTTCTTGTCAGTCAGTTTGAGACCATCCTTCTGGCACCCGTCATTAGTTTGGGTAAGGTCCTCTTGGAAGATGCTCAGATCACTAGGGGAATTTAAGACAGCACCCAGCTTGCAGTCATCTGCAAACCTGGTCAGCCACAGACCACTGGTTTTGGCTTGCACCTCAGAAAAGTATATCCCAAACAGTAGAGCCCCCAAGACTGATCCTTGGGGTACACCGCTCATTACGGATCTACTACAAGCGGTGGCTTCCCCTATTTTGTCCAAGTGGGTTCTGTTTTGACCACCACATTGCCCCTGTGGTCAGAAAGTCCTTCTATGTGGCATATCTCATTACTAAGGGTTTTGCATCCAGGAAGAAAGAGGTCATTGTCTCCCTCTACTCTTCCCTCATTAGGCCAGTCATCGAGTACAATGCCCCATTTGGCATGCACCTCACTAGACACCTGCAACAACTGGAGAGGCCGCAAAAGTACCTCATAAAGAGGATCCTAGGCCTTAAACACTTGTGCTATATGGACAGATTCAAAAAACTCCCAGCTATTCTGTCTCATATCACCTACTTAGAAGCGATCTCTGCATGACTTACAAAGACATGTCTGACCCAGCTCTGTTAGAAATGCTACATCTAAAGAAATCGCAATCCCTCCTCACCACACGCTCCAGAGACTTCAACCTCATTACCACAATCAACAGAACAAGCTGGAGGGACGGGTGCATAACCCTGAGTCTGCCCATGCTATGGAACAGACTTCCCATACATGTCAAACAGAGCACCTCACTGGCCTTCTTCAAGAGAAATCTTGATGAGTGGATGGGAAATATAAAATTCACCCCGGGGATCACTCCAGTGGCTCTATTCGACAGAGGCATTGGGAACTAAGGTCGGGTGGCAACGATGCCAGGGTAATCCTATGGGCTAGGCTTGTAAAGGCTCCAGGGTCATTAGCCTAGTACACACCTATGAACCTATAAGTTTCATTACCTGGTAAATCCTACTTTCTGAAAAAACATGTTCATTATGCAGATCAGTATCTAGTAAAATTATGCAGGTTCGGAAAATTATTTAGATGTGTATTGCACAGTGCTGCATGCGTCTCAATTTATTTGCTCAAGAATTCTGGACAAAAATAACGGAGGGGGGCAAAGGTGCAAAATCAAGGACTAACACACTGGCCAAATATTACTCTTAATTTCTTTAAAAAATAACAGAACGATAACTGGTTTTGCATCAATATGCATTTTCTAAATAATAAAGATAAAACTCCAATGTCTGGCTTTATTGACAGACTATAATCCTCCTTAATCTACCAAAAAAATTCTAAAATTTTACCAGAGACATGGAAAATATGAAACAAAAGCAGGGAGAGTTCAGACATAAGTCGCCACGAATGTGCGACTGTAAAGCTATCTAGCCCTACAAAACTTTTTTTTTTCAGTTCCACAGAGGAGCTGGGAGAAATATGGGCGTGTTTGGAATAGAGGTGTGGTCTGGGGTGTGGTTTCAGACACAATCATAAAGATACGGTAGGGCGTTCATTTTATAATGTGGTTTACAGTCTCGGTTTGATGGGCTTGTAGGAGTTTGTAAGTTATTTATCATTAGCGACACTGAGTGGTATTTTGTTGGACTTAGGCAGACTGTTATAAACGTTTGTGGCATCTGGTGTGTCTGATATCATGGAGACTAGCTGTGGAGTAAAGCAAAGCAGTATACCTAATGGAACTGGAAACAGGAAAATGTTCTGCTGGGGTCCCAGCAAGCGACCCCCACCTGTACCGCCGCGCCGTGTTGCAAGTGCTCCTGCGGGTCAGATGAAAAAGGTAAAGTTGTAGTAACTGGGATGTAACATCACCTTGACAGTATCTGTTTGGACCATTTTACCGTGTGTCATTTATTTGCTGTCAGTAACTGAAATTTTTAAAACAACCAATGAGCTTTGTGTAGGACTGATTGGCCAATATCCCAAGCATTAGAAGAGGCAGGCTCACTGTATTTCTTAATATGTAAAAATCACATCTCATCTGTATGCTGCTGACTGTTCATAGGTTTGAGTTTTCTATTTCAGGTATTATAAACGTAAAAACTGTAATGAGGAATTAAATGTCAGTGCGTATTATGGACAGGTAGTCAGCTGTACGTGGAACATAGTCCTTTGAAAGTTTCTTACACTGCAAATGTACTAGCTTCGCGTACAAATCACGCTTTTAAACATGCATCTGCGCTTGTCATTTTTGTAATGTTTTACAATGAGTGCTCATCTACGCATTCGATGCGTTAAATATGCCGACTATGAAGAGTTTTTTCCTTCATTATTATAAAGGAAAACAGCCCCCCCCCCAAAAAAGTTTTTTTTTCATGACTTGGGGCGAAGTTACGTTCAGTAAGTTTGTGTAAAGTTTCAAAAATCGTCGCTATGCCTATGTAGGCTTGCCAGTTGCCACTTTTTTTAAATGCTCTGAGTGGGACGTTTTGTGTAGGAACGTGAGATTTTGTAAAACAAACCATGCCTACAGCCAGTACAAATTACTTAATTTCTCTCTTTTTTTTTTTTTTTTTTTTCCCCCAAAATAAAACCATATTCTTGTAGCGTTTTATCTTATTATGCTGTTTCATATAACATTTGGGTGTTTCAGATACAAAAATTGTCTTATGCAACTGTTCAGACAACATAGGAAATGTTTCTTCTAAAATCTCAGGATATTTGACATTTCTCAGTTTTTTTTAGCAGAGCACAGCAGAGAGCCGTAGGTGGTAATTCTACTTCCATGCGCTGTACAAGCTTTTCCCCGTAAAACAGAGAATGGTTCCTTCCGGCAGCTAGATCATACTAGTTTAGTGAAATGTAGGTGTTTATGCTCCCATATTATTGTGGAACGCGATGGTGGAGTGACAAGCTCAAGGACCGTTTTCAGTCAGGGGCCGGGTCCGGGTTCAGCTGAGTAATCGTTTAAAATATGGGACCATCATTCACAACAGTATTGTACATCCGTATCTCTCGACTGCACAATTTTTCACCTCGTATTTTTGGTACATTTTTTCATAAAGTTGCGGTTTTCTGGCAAACTAGTGGCAAATCATTTAAGATTGAAGTTAGAAAATAATGAGACCTTTGAATTTTAGGCTTTATACCCTTCATAAAATTCATGCTAATGCAAAATCTCTCATTCTATCAACTTTCTAAGTTTGAAAGAGCAGTGTTTAAAAACTGTCCCTATTTTTGGGCTTTTGTCCAACTTTTATGAATGGCTTTGTCCAGATTTCTTGCTCTGAGGTGGAGAGGTATGATGATGAGGCATAAAAATAAGAAATTAGTACAGACAGTATCATATCTCTCAGCTGCTCAGATTATCACAATGTTCAGATTTTTGCATTGCATTTTTGGTCTATTCCTCATAAAAATAGTTTACTTGCAAAAAAAGTACTAAAGTCAAATTATATATATATTTGGGTTTCAGACTTCATAGTTTTCAAAAAGTTCATGCAAATATAAATTCTGTTCTAACATATTTCTAAGTTAATAGCAGTATTTAAGATCTGCCGCTATTTTTAAGCCTTTGTCACCCTAACTTTTTATGCTTTGTCCAGAGTTCTTGAGCTAAGAGGTGTGGACAGTATATCGCTGTGTCCACCACCACCCCTCTCTGTATACATATATTTAGCACTCCTATGCTGGGCTAATCCATGGGGACCCACTTAAACCATTAGTGCTATTGATATGAGACAACAGCACAACTGCATCTGCATTAATATTTATTTAGTAAAAAGTCTAATTTTAATTATTTAAGTGTAATTTACCACTTGTTCAAAAGTAGACAGCCTTGGGAAGCATAAGACGATAGAGCTTAAAATCAGAGTCAAAATAGTCGAGAGGAATGTTAAATGATCAGAACAGGTGTGTGGTGAGGGATACTGTCCAAGAGGTATGACTGCTAAAGAAGAATGTGTTAAGAATCCTAGAGGCTGAGTTCTGAATAGGCAGCTACTGGAAGCCCTCAAGTAGGTTGTAATGGTGGGTTTTATTGTCTGCTAATAAAATAAGCATGTCTATTTTGTGTTTAGACATTCCGTTTTCTATGACAGAGCTTAAGTATTCTGTTAGGAGAGCATGTTCCAGTTTTGTTATCAGGATACCACTAAATGGTAGTATGTAATTTGTTTGTGAATTGGAGACTAGTTTTATAGCAAAGTTTAATTTGAGATAATGCTTTAGTAGTTATCATTGCTATTTTAATTAACTTTTAAAATACATTTTAGAAAGATAATTTTGTTAGCTACTGGTTTTGTCCCTGATGAGTGGCACATAGCAGTGCTTGAATATCCCTTCATTAACGCCTTGTGACTGACGTAGGTTATTACAGACCTGCCGGCCTTACAAGACACTCTGCAAAGCCATGGAATCTTGTTAGACTTGATCCCCAATGCTTCAGTTTTGTGAAGGGTAGATCCTGTCTATCTAATCTGGTAGATTTGTTCAAAAGGGTTATGATGGCTGTAGATTGCGGCCATGCAGCACAATTGGCATATCTTGACCTGGCAAAGGCCTTTGATATGATTTCCTATGCTGGCATCATACAAAAGCTAAATGCTTTAAAAGATTGACCTACGTGTGGACTTCAAGATGGCTGCACAGCTTGTTTCTAGCTCTTCCAGTGTGAAAACAGCAATTCAGTAGAGAAAGCCAGTAAATTTGTGTTTATGGGTACATTTCACTAACTGACTAGTAAGTGCGCTGCCTTTGCTCTGAATAAAGGAATACAGAAAACCTGGAAAAAAATCAGTATAAAAAGTGAGTATGAAACACTGAGTGGGGAGTTCTGTAGCTGTTCAGCAAAAAGAAATGCGTCCTTCAGACATGACTTCCAGTAACTTACAGGAAGATACAAGGCAACTGCATAAAGACCTGGTTAAAATAAACAAAACACTGATCACTGATGGAGTATATTAACATAAACAACAAAAGGCTGGAAAAACGGAAGAAGCTTTTAAACAGATAATTCAGGTGAGATGATAAAGCTGCAACAATTAGAGGTCAAAATAAAGAAAAGGATGGCTGAATATGAGACTGCTCAGGAAAATAATAGAGGACTGAGCATGCAGGGAAATCCTGAGATTTTCAGCTATACCAGAGAAGCTGGAAGGAACAGACTGCATCAGTTTTATGAAAGCGCAAATAAGCAACTTGACTGGTATTCCACAGCAGAAGTTGTCAGCTGAAAGGGCACAGTGTGTGTGTGTGTGTGTGTGTGTGTGTGTGTGTGTGTGTGTGTGTGGTCCCAACCTGGCAATGATGAAGCAACCTAGACCTTTAATGTTAAAGATGCAATCCTACCAGCAGAAGGAGTTGATTCTGACAAAATTGTGTCAGAAGGACAATGTACTAAAAGTGGGGGGCAGAGTGTTTGTGGAGAATGATTACTCATTGTACACCAGACAGAAGAGTGAATTTATTCCATTATTCAGGGAATGTCAAGATGCAGGTGTGAATTCAAACTGCTGTACTCTGCTGTCTTCAAGGTATTGTTCCCTGGAGGGACAAAATAAGTACATGCTAAGGAGGAAATACGAAAGTTTGTCCAACAAAACGTGAGCTGTGAAACGATGGAGATTCTGTTTCATATTCTTGTGGTAATAAAGACCACAGAGACTGTACCTATGAAACCCTTTCCACGGTTTCAACAGAAAACGTTGCAGAGAAGGGAGCACAAGAGTTGACTAGAAGAATTGAGAGCATGTTAGAAATGAAGCAGAGACGGGGTATCTGAGATGAAGTAATAAGACCAGTAGCTTAATGTGGGATTCTAATGCAGTAATTTGTGAAATGTGACAGAACAAGAAAATCTGAAATACTGAACTTTTTCAGAATTTGTTGAACTTGCATGCTATAAATTTTTTTTCAGTTATTTTTAAGTGCAATAGGGATTGTAAACGGGTTGCTGCTGTTCTATTTTTCCTTTTCTCCCTTCTCTCTCCAGTTTTAAGTGTAGGCATTGCAGTGTATAAAAAAGCCTGGTTAAAAGCATTGCAGTGTATAAAAAAGCCTGGTTAAAAAGCATAAGATAGATTAATGTGCTTTTTCTAATTCTTGCATGGGGAAATGACTGCGTTAAAGTCCTTATGTTGATTTATTAAGCTTTAAGAGAGCAAGTGAATGAAAAAGGACATTGTGTATCAAGTCTTTTTTTTTTTTTTTTTTTTTCCTAGCAAATACATGTAAGCTCGGTAACAGTTCTGCAGCTGGTCTTCATGTTTCCATGGAAGCAATCTGATAGAGCAACTGGCTACAGTCTGGAGAGTGACTGGCTGAAGGAAAAAGAGAACTTGGCTAAGAGATAATGTTCTCAGAAAGCATTCAGGGCTTTTCCCACTGGAGTTAAGTTCTCTGAAAGCATTCAGGTGTGTTCCAGCTGGGAGAGCTATAAAGACAAGACAATACCAATCAGCACTTAGAAGCACAGGCTGCACCATGCATCTTAGCATGAATGACCTTCTTTTTTTAGGTTAATTCAAGTTTGTGTGTGTCTGTCAGTTTGGGAGTTTTGTCCCTATTGGGGGGTTAAATTCAGTATTTGAAGGTGTACAAAAACTAATAGATTTTTGGGGCTATTTGGGTGTGTGTGTGTTTGTATGTATAGTTTTTGAGGGCTTTAAATAAAATATAAAATGTTTTATAAGATGTGACAGGCTCAAATGGATATGACAAGAAACAATTGTATAAAAGTTCAACCTGCCAGACAGTGTATGCACATAACACAAAAGCTGTGCCTAGACATTTTAACAAAAAAGGTGGGAAGAATAACCTTTTAATACAATGATGCTTTCTTTTATTGTAAATGGCCTTACAGATAAATACAAACAGTAGTGAACTACATTAAAAATGTAGAGTGCAAGTTGCTGTTACAGGAGACCCACTTAGAAATGAACATGTGAATTTGATAGCGTTTTTTCAGGCTGGTTATTTTGCAGAATACCTGGGACAAAGGAAGAGGAGTACTTAAATTAACTGGAAGAAGCGCTTCAGTAGAGATAGAAAAAAAAAAGATAATGGCATATTTGTAGTGCTATGGGACTACTGGCAAGGGAGAAGAATTACATTGGCATGTATTTACATTCCACCTAAAACTGCTGTAATGGAGCTCTGATTCCGGGAGAAATCAGTTTTCAGCGAGGAATAATACCTGTAGGTGGGGACTGGAATTTGATTTGCAGCAGCAAGGATGTGTATGGGGGGCCCACAAAGGAGGGCAGGCTTTCGAATAAATTTATGAAAATATTTGGCATGGAAGATGTGATTTAGTAATAGGAGTTTGAAGTGAATTTACATATTATTTTCCAAGATATAAAAATTGGGCTAGTCTAGACAGAATTTACATTTCACAGGAACATGTGCATTTAATTGAAAGTCTTGATACTCGCCCAATAACCTTTTCAGATCCTGTGCCAATAATAGCTGAAATAAAACAAAGGGTAATGAAATAAAACTGAGATTATTCAGCAGCTCTTAGAGACTATAGGAATTTCTTCTGAAAATATAGCTAGGGCGTGGGATAAAACTAAGGTAGCGTTTATATAAAAAAAAAAATTAGGGTGGAAATAAAAGCGGGAGCTATGTACTAGAGCACAAAAACTTTTAGCACAACATGGACAACAGAAAGTAGAAGGTGCTGTCGCCAAACATGGGGAGCCTATGACAGACAACCAGATCCTTTATAGATATTAATATTTATTTTGGACATTCTCTAAGCTTTTTTATACAGTAAAGCAGCGAAATATGAAAATCAAGAAAAGATGCAAATGGAAATGTTTATGAAATAATTAAATTTGCCAAGGTTAGAGGTAGATGAGCCTCACTTACCAACAGTTAAGATAGTAGGAGATGAAAATTGAAATATATAACCAGTCTACAGGAAAGTCCCCAGGAATAGATGATATTCATTTTTTTCCTCCCAGCTTCCAAACATCCACAGGAAAGATTTGGGAGGTTTTAACAGCATCTTAAGAGGAGGAGGAGAAGTAACCACTGTCATGGAAGAAAGTAGTGGCAGTTGTAATATTTAAAAAGGTAAGTATCCAATAGTTCCATTTCAGATAGTGTTCATGTCTATAATAGCTAAAAGATTGGCAAAAGTAATGCCAAAACTGATACATATGGATCAGTGTGGTTTTGTGGAGGGGATGCAAACATTTGACAACAGAACATTGATGATCCAGAGGGAAGCAGAATGTAAGAAAATACCATTTGTGGTAGTGGGTCTTTATGCAGATAAAGCATTTGACAGAATAAGCTGGGACTTTGAGCAGGGTAATGGAAGCATTTGCATTTCCTGAAAAAAAATATAAGGTTGATTAGGAGCATATATGAGGGATAGGTGACAAAGTGGGTGGGGTCCTCTCTGATATTTGCTTGAGCAGAGATAACAAGCAGGGGTGTCCTCTTTCCCCTTTATTATTTGCGTTCTATTTAGAACCATTGGCAAAGAAAATAAGGGGCTCAGAAATTCAAGGATATAATTGGTATGGTAGTCAAAGCTGGCTTTATCTACAGATGATATTTTGTACCTAACAAAATCGGAGAGGCATTAGTGTTGAACATTTTGAGATGGTTTCAGATCTTTTCGGGATACAAAATTAATATAGCTAAAACTGAGGCAACAGCAGTAAATTATGTACCCCACACATGAATTGGCTCAGGAATACCCCATATTTATGTAATTTTATCATGTCCCCATATTTAGGAGTATGGATTAAAATGATTCTAGTGTGGCAGCTAAGGATATGTGGGAAGAGATTAAACAAAAGAATACAAAAACTGAGAATGGAAGCTTTGTTGTATAGATATGAATAGCAAGATACAAGCAGTTAAAAATGTTTTTAGTTCCTTTAGCCTTTTACACAGATCAGGCATATCTTTATCAACCAGAGGAGAAGTTGGTATCCATTAATAAAGAGCTGAAGGACTTCGGGAGGGGAGGACAGCAAGAGTCAAGTGGAATAAGCTGATTCTTCCAGTAGAACAGGGCTGCTTGGGATTACCCAATCTGAAGGGGTATTGCACAGCTACACAGTTAAGACTTCTGTATATAGCACAAGCAGAAAACTATAATTCAAAGTGGAAATGGATGATGAAACCTGGGGGAAGCTCAAAAAACAAGGAGACTGGATTTTGGATGCAGGCTTTTAAGGAGGAGAATAACAATGCATAATATTGTATCTATAATGTATTCTAAGAACTAAACTAACATGGGAACGGAGAAAGGAGAGTCTATCAATAGGGATGGCTGCAATTGGGGATACAGACAATAGGCAAGAAGGGGCCAGAACTTTAATTGTAGAAAAGTGGCAAAGGAACCAAGGTATTTGGAGCAAATAACTAGAGATGGAAAGATGATAGCATTGGAATGCGCCAAGAATTTATTCTAACTGTAGGTTAGAGATTGCCTTCCCTCTCGGGGATTGATAGTGTAGGCAAAGAGAAATAAACAGTACTGATTTGAGTTTTTAATAGAATCTAAGAGAAGCTGCTATTAAGAAAAGGAATAATTAGTAGAGATAAAATATTGCACGAGAACTGTAAGAATCAGAGGAGGCTAAAAAGGATTGAGAAGACTGGATAAGCAATTCACAAAGGAACAATGGGTGGATACATGTATGTCTCCCAAATATGCATCAAAATCTGGAAAATTTAGGATTTTTGCCTTTAAATGTTTACATAGATGTTTTTATACCCCAAGTAGATTCCAGAGAATTTTTCGTCTGACAGTAAATGTTTGAGGTGTGAAAAGGAAGAAAGATAATTGGGGGAGTGTGGTGAGTTTCCCTGTGGAATGCATTGTTGGAGATGCTGGGTGGGCAGATTGGTCTGATGAGGGATTTTTCTGAGCTATGATACCGAATCAGAATTGCCTATACATGGTAAGGTCTTGCTGTGTTTAATAATGTTGGCTGCCAAAAATGGAATTACTAGAAAATGGAAATCAAAATCTAAACCAACTATAATGGAGGTAACAAATATAACAACATAGATGAAACAACTGGAATTGAGATCTTTAGAAAAAAAGGGTAGGAGCAAAGTACATAGGAAAAATTGGGAATTGTGGGAACAATACACAAGGGAGGAGTGAGGCCTAAAAGGCAGTAGGATTTAAATGAGCTATAGAATGTTTGAGTGAGAAAGATTTAATAGATAAGTGTATAATTGCAACTGGGAGTGTCAGTTGGTGATATAAAAATGCTTGCAACTAGGTTTGTGTTGGTGTGGTTTTTCATTTATTATAAACGTATGCCTGTGGAGTAAGTGGTTTAATGAAGTTTCTTTAAAAAAAAAAAATGCAAGAATTGAATCTTCTCCTTTAAAGAATTGAATAATTTATGTAATATTGCTCATGTTATGAGATATAGCAGTATATGTGTAATACAATGTTATGTTAATATAGTTTGATTTCTTTTATATTAATGTAAATTTTCCTGTCTCTCAAGTGGAAATTCAATAAAGGTCTTCGGGGGAAAAAAATCTACCTACATGTGGTAAGTGGGATAACAAAAAAGCTGAGACAGAACCCACACAGTATGAGCTGCAGGAGCTCCACAAAGTAACCAATGTAGTCCTTCAGCATTTTAAGCAGTGAATTTTTTTTTTTTAAGTCTTAAACTAGATAATTGGTTGGGTATCCAGCAATTTACTTCAGGATTCACTGACATAGCCCTCCTGGAGAAAAAAGGTGCTGCATGAGGGGGAGGGTATTGACAAGGCAGAAATGTTCCTGAGGCTCTGCAGCTGTGGAATACCTATGAATCAAGTCTGTATGTAGCACAAAAAGGTGGATTGTTCAAACAGAATTCTAGGATATCCTTTGTTGAGAAACTGCTGGAATTGATTGCTCCAGTTGTCTTTAATAGTTACTTGACACTTGTACCAGTTTGTGGTGTTTGAATAGCATAATACTGGACTTATTTGGGTTAATAATTAGTCATTTGCTCGTAGTCCATTTAATAAAATTAGTCCAGTTTCCTCCAAGCCAACATCTAATGTGGGCTCCCTATTAAGACTACTGCTTCTTCTTTTGGCTGCTCCCATTAGGGGTTGCCACAGCAGATCAACTGTTTCCATTTCTTCCTGTCCTCTGAATCTTGCCCTGTCACACCAACCACTTGCATGTCCTCTCTCACCACACCCATAAACCTTATCTTAGGCCTTCCTCTTTTCCTCTTACCTGGCAGCTTCATTCTTGGCATCTTTTCCCAATATACTCTGCATCCCTCCTCAGCACATGTCCAAACCAACATAATCTTGCCTCTCTGGCTTGTTACCCAAACCTTCCAACCTGGGCTGACCCTCTAATATACTTATTCCTAATCCTGTCCATCCTCGTCGCACCCAGTGCAAATCTTAACATCTTCAACTCTGCCACATCAAGCTCGGACTCCTGCCTTTTGCCACTGTCTCCAACCCATATAACATAGCTTGTCTCACTACCCTCTTGTAGATCTTCCCTTTCACTCTTACTGGTACTAGTCTGTCACAAATCACTCCTGACACTCTTCTCCACCCACTCCATCCTGCCTGTACTCTCTTCTTCACCTGTCTTCCACACTCACCATTACTCTGAACTGTTGATCCCAAGTACTTAAACTCATCCACCTTCGCCACCTCTACTCCCTGCAACCTCCCTATTCCTATATCCTACCTCTCATTCCCACACACATATTCTGTCTTAGTCCTGCTGACCTTCATTCCTCTTCTCTCTAGAGCATATCTCCACTTCTCCAGGGTCTCCTCCACCTGTTCCCTACTCGCTACAGATCACAATGTCATCTGCAAACATCATAGTCCACATGGACTCCTGTCTGGTCTCATCTGTCAACCTGTCCATCACCATTGCAAATAAGGGCTCAGAATTGATCCTTGATGTAATCCCACACACTCCCACCGCTGTCACACTACCCTCGTACATATCCTGTACCACTCTTACATACTTCTGTGACACTCCCGATTTCTTCATACAATACCACAACTCCTCTCTAGGCACCCTGTCATGCTTTCTCTAAATCCACAAATACACAAATACACAATGCAACTCCTTCTGACCTTCTCTGTACTTCTCCATCAAACCATACTGCTGATCACTAATAATCACCTCCCTTCTTAACCTAGCTTCCACTACTTTTTCCCGTAACTTCATGCTGTGATTGATCAGTTATTAAACAGTCTAGTTAACTCCACTGCCATTTCACCTAAACACCTCCATGCTTCCACAGGTATGTCATCTGGACCAACAGCCTTTCCATTCTTCATAGCTGTCCTTACTTCCTCCTTGCTAATCCACTGCACTTCATAATTCACTATCCGCACATCATCCAACCTTCTCTCCCTCTTCATTCATCAACCCCTCAAAGTACACTCTCCATCTGCTCAACACTCTCCTCGCTTGTATGTTTCCCTCATTTTCCTTGATCACCCTTACCTGCTGCACATCTTTACTAGCTTGGTCCCTCTGTCTAGCCAATCAGTACAGGTACTTTTCTCCCTCCTTGGTGTCCAACCTTTTATACAACTCTTCATACGCCTTATGTCTTTGCCATGCAACTCGTCTACTTTCTTCATATCTTTGACAATCCCATTTCTTCTTCACCAACCTCTTTCTCTGTATACTCTCCTGTACTTCATTCCACCACCAGGTCTCCTTGTCCTTCCTCTTTCCAGATGTCACACCAAGCACCTTTCGAGCTATCTCTCTTACTAGCCCTATTGTAGTTACCCAGCTGTTTGGTAACTCTTCACTGCCACCCAGTGCCTGACTTTTAACTCTTCCCTGAACATCACCTTACAATTGCCCTTTTTCAGTTTCCACCATTTGATCCTTGGTGCTGCCCTCACACTCATCCTCCTCCTCCTCCTCTTGATCACCAGTGTCATCCTACAAACCACCATCCTATGCTGCCTAACTACACTTTCCCCTGCCACCACTTTACAGTCTCCAACTCCTTCAGACTGGCCCTTCTACATAAGATATAATCCACTCTTGTATGTCACCCTATGCTCCTCCCGACAGCATTTTCTGCAAAGAATTCTAACACGCTACAAAATGTTGCCAACAAAATCTGCTTAATTATAAACTGCCCTCACGAAAAACACCACTGCCTCCTTTTGCCAAAGCAAAGTGACTCCCTGTGGAATGGAGATCTGACCTTTTACATGGAACCTGGTTGTTTAAACTGTAATTTTGAAACTCTCTCTCTCGTATCTATAATGGAAGGGGGGAAACGCATTCTGCAACCTTAGAAGCCACTCCTAAGCAACCTCCAATACCAAACTGCATTGAACAAGACTCCTCCCCTGTAGCCCCCACTCTTTGGAAGTACTGTTCCCCATTAACACCTTGGGGGAAATTTCTTCTTATCCATGCTTAGAACAGTTAGTTTCTATTGGGTCTTTTTTTATGAAGTGTACTTGCCCAACTAACAGACACATCACCGAAACGCACTTTTCCTCTGTTATACACTTACTCCTCCATCCACTCCATTTGAACTATAATCAAATTGATCGCTGCGTCAGTAGCCTTAGCTATATGGGTTATAGCCTGCCAAGGATCTAACATTGGCTAGCTTCCAAAGCTTCAGGACACCTTCCATACACCCAAACTGTCAAGCAGCTCGAGCAGAGCTGACTAAAAGGCAAGTCTGGACGCCAAGCCTTTTAGAGCTTTACTGTCGCCGAAGAGTATGCTTCTTTGAGGCTTTCGAGGATCGACAGTTTGCTTGTGCTTTCCTTTGCCGGGCAGATAAGAGTACTTTTGGAAGTAAAAAAAAATATGTTTTAATTTTATTCATTAATTTATCCATAAAAGGATAATAAACAGTGAGTGCTTTTTGCTGTTTGTTTTTTTTTTTTTTTTTTCCTTCTTAAGAAGAAAACAAAGTAACTTTTGTAGACTTTGCTACTCCTCTTTGCCGGGAAGAGGCACCATTTTGGCTTGACCATGGAACTGAGAACTGTCCCTATGGTCCTTCAGCCACAAAAAGAAAAAGTTAAATGGCCTTTGCCACCGTAGTAACAAAGTAATTTGCCTCGGCTGCAAGTAGGTTACTGTGATGTGGCCATTTTGTTGTATCTCTGACCATTCATCTTTTATCCCAGAGCCCTCTGTTGTAGCACCTACACCAACTGTGGGTTGGCCACGTCCCCTGGTTGTTTGAGTCCACTTGTGGGCAAAGGAGAGAGAGATGCTTATTGGTCCTGGAAGAGGGAACAGGGAAGGTTTCCCTGTTGTGTCTAGAATGCTGTGCCCAACCCTGTGGAAGCAGCTACTGCAATTAGTGTTGTGGGTTGACTTCACTTTTCCTGCCAAACAGAAACTGAAAACCAAGCATGTATCTACTTCTCAATTTCCTTTGGATAGGAGTAGTTTACTAGGTCTGTCTCCGAGTTTAACTCAGGCTATTGATCCTTCTTGTAAAGTTTTTTTCTGGTAAAAGAAAGGAGGAGTCCTATTCTGAATCTGAACAGGACTGGATTTATTTTTTTTCCTCCGGTTTTTGATTCGGACTTGGAGATCTGTTTCTGATTTCCCCTTTTTGGAGGCTTCTCTTTCTCTGAGATTATTGCTTGAATGAGCCACTGTTTTCAGTGGGAGAATATGGAGTTTCTCATTCTCTGAGAAAATGAGTTGTTACGTTAGGATTTTCCAGAACCTACATCCATTTCTCCTTTTTCTTTCTTTAGAGGATGTGTGTGCGTTCCTTATAATCCAGCCAGCTGCCCAAAAAGGGGAAGACAGGATGTATAAAGTTCCTCAGTATTTCAAATTCTTATACACCATTCCCAAACCCGACCCAGCAGCTTTAGCCTTAGTTAGTCCTGCTGTTAAGCTTTTAAATCCCAGTCCTACTCTTTCCAATAAGGATGAGAACATTATTGATTTGGTATGAGGAAAAAGTGTCTACTTCAGCTCTTAGAATTTTGAATTGTCAGGTTCATGTGTTAATTTGTTCTGACAAATTGTGAAAGTATGAGGAATGTTTTTATCTGCAGTTCTCGGGAGGAAAAAAATCTGGTTTAAGTAACTTAGTTTCTTTTTTGCACAGATCACTCATTATTTGTAGTGTATGACTAATGCTTTTTCCTGGTCTTTGGCTGCTGGTACCATTTTGAGGAGGTTTGCATGGCTGTATTCTCAACCTCTCTGATAAGGACATTTTAAATTCTCCCTTGGGTAGAGATTTAGTGTTTGGCTTCTCTGCTGAAGTGGTGATCAAAAAGTGATGAAAGGGGCAACCTGATCCAGGGAATCTCAATTTTTCAGTCATCCAAATCTCCTCATCCAGTTTTAATATAAAACAGTCTTTACAAAATTCAGGTAAACAAATGTGGGAAGAAATTGCTAGGGGGTTCCAAAAAGAAGTTTCAAACCTTCCAAAACCAAAGATAGTCCAGCAAATTTGAATAACCGTTCTGGAGACCTTGTGACCCCAACCGATCCTGGCCCCTTTTTTCTTCCAGAAAGTCTGAATCTCCATTTTTTTTCTCTTTGGCAACAGATTGTTTAAGACAAATTGGTTCTGAATCATTCATCAAGAGCCCAAATTACAAACAATGTCACCTCGCAACCCATTACCTTTTTTGCTTGTTTCAAGCTTCATGGTAACTCTAGACTTAAAAGAAGCTTGTAGCCCTACTCATTCAGACTTCAAGCATTTCGTATGTTTGGATCACATTCAGTTCTCTACCTTACCCTTTGGAGTATCCACTGCACCAAGCTCATTGAAGGCTACGGGGTATCCACATTTTCCATATTTAGTGAACTTGCTTATCTTTGCAGTCTTTTTCAAAGTGCCAGGAATATCTTTACTTGACTGAGAGACATCTTACACAAGATGGGATTCCAAGAGAACATTCAAAAGACCTTTTGACTCTCTCACACAGGATTGTGTTCCTGGGATGTCGACTAGACTCCACTTCAGTTTTTCTTCCATAGGAAAAATTTTTATTTGGATCTATTTTTGAGGTTTTCCACTCTGACTTTGGTCCCAGTGAGGGAAAACCTCAGGATTTTGGGTATCCTCTTGCCTACGTCCAGATACCCCTGGCAAGATTACACATGAGAAAGATGGAGTGGTATCTGACATCTCTTTGGTCCCGGCATCCACAACCTTTATCTTTTCAAATCCCAGAGCTGATGTTTGTCAGATCTTTTGAATCCAGGTGTTCCTTCTCCCTCCCTGCTGCAATGCATTCAGTCACCACTAACACTTTGGACTTGTTTGGGAATTGGTTTCAGGAGGGATGAATGTGCAGGGGATGTGGGACTCCAAGGACAGATGGAAGCACACAAATATCAAGGAGTTGCTTGCCCTGATGAAGGAAGCTGACTTTCGGAACCATTTAATGCCCCAGGGGCCAGTTATGTATTGCATTAACCAGCAAGGGGGAGCCAGGTCATATCCCCTTTGAAGACTAGCCGTGTTGACTTGGGAACTTCACAGCACATTCTCACTCAGCAGGCATCCTGCATTCCATCAGAACAAAATTATGTGGCAGACAGGATGAGTAGGACCAGGCAGACCCTTGCAAATGGAAATTGGGTCAGGGGATCTTCAAGATTTGATCCAGCTGCAGGGAGTCAAGTAGACCTTTTTGCCTTTTCTTTGAACCATCAGCTGGCAAGATTGTATTCCACGACTCCATGGAAGACGGATGTCTCTTCATACAGAACTGTTCAGTATGCTTTTCTAACATTTTCACTACTTGGGCTACATCTGAAGGGTTCAGAAGGAATCCCCAATATTCTTGTAGTAACTCCCTTCTTGTGCAGGCAGACATCATTCTCCCTTTTGAAAATGACCAAGGGCAATTACCACAAGCTTCCTCTCAAACTTTGATCTACTGTCACAAGAAAATGGGTGTTTGATACATCCCCATCAATCATCTTCAATTGATTGCCTGGCTAATAGGTTCCTAAAAGGAAGTAAGACTGTTTCCGAGGATCTGTGGCAAGTACCAATTAGGTTAGCCAACAACATAACCAGCATCCATTCAGGGATAGTTCTCTGGTTTTTACAATATTTGAGAGTTACTATATGGCCTTTTTTATTCCTCTGTCAAGGTTATTGGCCATTTCATCATGTGTATCCCTGGATCGTCTTGTAAGGTAATTTCATGTCAAAATGTTCTTGAAAGAGGTTTTGCATAAAAGGGTTCCAAGAAAACTGGGTGGTCGATCCTTGGGCTTTTGTGTTGGAGAACACTTGCTCCATTTGAACTGGCTAATCTAGCTGTCTTGAGGTAATTAACCTGGAAAACAGTTTTACTGATGCCCTTCTTGCACATTTAAGATTTATCTGAGCTGCAAGACCTTAACATGTCAACCCAATATCATTTTCCATAGGGACAGTCTTTGAGAACTAGAGATTTCAGATGACTAGAGGCTTCTCAGCTTCCTAAAAACATTGCCTGTTTTATTATTTTTACTGTTTATTGCTTATTCTTGCCATTTTATTGCACATTTTATTGTCTGCTGCCAGCTTTTTTACAATGTTGTAGTGCTATAAATAAACTGCATGGTTTTACCTCAATTGTCTGCCTTACTGGGCCTGTTAAATCATTTTAGTTATTTTCACTGTTTATAAAGCTTATTCAACCATTTTCCCTGTTTGAAAGGTATTAACTGGAAATTTTTTGCATTAAAGCATCTGTTTTGACTTTTCTGCCAAGGAGTGTATTCTACAACTGATCTGTAGTTAAAAGCATTCTCCAGAGTCTCCTTGCTTTTTTTTTTTTTTTTTTTTTTTTTTTTTTTTTAAACTTTAGTGTCTTACTGCTGTTTTTCTGCTGTGGCAAACATTTCTGTAGTGTTTTCTGCCTAGTTCAGACTCGGGATTGCTGTTTCTGGGCCTAGTTATTTTGTAGTGGCTGTTCTGAGCAGATGTTCAGGCCATCTGCAGAATGGTGCACAATTGTGTGCCATAGCAGGACAGATACTTTCAAAAATGTTTTCCTTGGATACAGGTGTATCCCAACAGTGTAGTTGTTCATCTTTAGCACATTTCCCGGCAAAGATGCAGTACTAGTGAAGCTGTGTAAGCACCCCATTGTAATAACGGCCTCGAGTTTTTCTGTGGCCCCACTCTACTAGTGTAGCATTAAGCCTACCCTCTGAGGTATTAACACAACTCTCACACTAGTTTTATTCCTGTGTGACCCCTTTCCTACCATATTCCTGTTTCTGATCATATAAATTCCCCTAGCACTATGATCTGGCAATTTCCTACAGTTTCTCCAGCCAGCTTGGTTGACATGGGCATTCTGAGGCAGTGTAGCAACTGCCTCATGTACACAGACAACCCTCCTACTTCTAGTCCGCACAAACTCAACACGTGAGAGATGCAGCTATATTAAAAAAACCTTGAGTCAGTGCTCACATGCTAGTCAATACATCTGACACTAAGGCTGTTGGCATGCACACCTCACCACTTACTCCACCCAAACACACAACTGCATACGTGGATGTTCTCGCCACAAACTTACCTAAACACTAGAGCTATCCCAAGCACAAGCATGCTGCACAGTACTTCTCTGCAGAACACAATACTCAATAGCTTGTGCACCAGTGCCTTGCCTGTCAAGCCCATAAGACTAAACTTAACATATTAGTCATAGGAGACTCCATTGTGAGACACTTGTGTCCCTCTTAACAGGCTGGATAAGGAGAAGGTCACTGTTAGCTGTCTTCAGGTGGCATGATCCACCATATCACACATGCACTCAAGTCTCTCAACAGGTGCAGCTATGACTCTGTCATAGTCTGTTGGTGTGAATGACTTTAGCTGTACCTCTGGGCTATATGAAGAGAGACTTTACTGAGCTCTGACTGTCTTGGGCAGGTATGTCCTTGGCCTTTAGCAGCATTTTACCTTTACCTGGAATGATCCTCAATGTAAACAGAAGATGACTGACTTCAATAATTGGCTTAAATTTTGGTGTCATTCTGAGGGGATCCATTATCTGTCAGCCTGGGATGACATGATTGACAGATGTCAGTGCTTTGCCAGAGATGGCCATCTGTTACCCCTGGGATTTCAGCTACTGGACAAGGCTCTTGCCACCCCCCATAGTGCCTTTTTTAGGCAGTGTCACGACGACAACTCCCAACCAGAAACCACCTCAAGGTCATGTTTCTGAACGCTAGGTGTCTTAATATGAAATTGGACTCGCTTGAAGTGGTCCTCACCCTGGAGGATGGAGACATTTGTGCAGTCACGGAGACCTGGTTCAAGGCTGTGGAGAGCACCCCAGCCATACCGGGTTGCACCTCCTTTCACACGTTCAGACCAGAAACTAAAGGAAAGAAAACTAAAGAAGGCAGTGTATAGATATTCATTAAGGATAAATACACCTCCAGATTGGTTAAACAGTATGACACTCTAGAGATACTTGGGTGCAATTAACTGTGTTAGTAGGACACCTATTAAGTCATTGCCAGCTACAGATCCCCCTTCGTGAGTCAGGACATCTACTCTGTCTATTTGGATCAACTTGAGTCTATCAAGATACATCCTAACACCATAAATTTGAGCGACTTGAGCTACCCTAGCCTTGACTTGACTGGGTGAATTGCTAATGCTCAAACTCACTTGCCCAAAGGTTCCTCGAGTCAACTCCAGTGCCCAGGACCTGCTCGTTGACACCCCCACCAGGGGCACCAACATCCCAGACCTGGTGCTTACAAATATGGGAGACCACTGTAGCTTCCCCCCCCCCCCCCGAGAGTTCATCCCTGATGAGATCTGACCACAAATCCGTCTCATTTGAGGTAACTATCGCACCTGACCCTGCCCTAGCAGCAATTAGAGTATTAAAAAAAAAAAAAAAAAACTTCTCCAAACCAGATTATAACCTCTTACAGGATGGTATAAATAGCTTCATTGCACCTCTCCCTTCAGATGGAACTGTTAACTATATGCTGAGCTGTGCACCAGTGCCCTATAACGAGCACCTGTATAACTGCATTAAATTGGCAGTACCTGTTAGGACACTCTTCAAGGAAAAGCAAACCTGCCTGGTGGGGCACCACCATTAGTAGAATTTTACAATAAAACGAAGAAACTGCTGTCCAAGAGTAAGAAGGAGCAGGCTGTAAACTGGAGACACTCCCTCCTTGGCTTAAAGTACAAAAGGATACTATTATTAAATGCTCAACTTCTGTCCTTATTTACTCTCCCTGCTATGAATAAACATATAGCATTTAAAATATTTTAAATTGACTGTTTTCTCTCCACTAGAACAGTACCTTATTGTACTGTGGCGGCTTCACTTTCAAAAAAAACTTTTATCCTGCCCTGGAAAAGCTTGCTGCAGTCTCTTAATTCATCAAGGCCAATGAATACAAAGTTTTCTGGCCAATTCCCCCTCCGGAATGATATCACCATGAATGTCCCATGCTGTGATGTCACAGCTCCCTTGTCCTTCCCCTACCCATACAGAAAGTAAAGGCTAGAACAAGGAAACTGTACACAAGTAAAGTCTCCTGCTGTGAGCTGTCAATCACAGCAGGTAACCACTCAAATTACCCTTGGCACTTTGACTCGTCTTCCACCCCCCCCTTCATAGGTAACCACTCAAATTACCCTTGGCACTTTGACTCCTCTTCCACCCCTCTTCACACCTAACCTCCTCAGCTGTCAAAGTAGTACAAGTCAGGCTTCACAAAAGACTAGTTTAGCCATTTTAAAAAGAAGCAGCGGTAAAAAAACACGTCACCGAACGGCATGGAATGTTACTTAAAACTGACAGAAATGTTTTCATGTAAAATCAATGCTGTGACTGGTGCTTTAGGAAGAACAAGGCCTGCATGATGTATTTTTTTACAGCAGTGCATTGTGGGTTACCTAGAGGCAGACTAAACAGTCAAAATTACTTCAAGATGCCAGACCTCATATAGTCAGTCAGAAATTACATATTAAAATATTTTTTAAAACCTGTAAATAGTCTGAGTGGTGTTAAAAATGTAGGAAATGCCAAACCATGATGAAATAAACATGTTGGAGTCTGTGGGTGCAGTTCTCCTTTAAATAAACAAGACTTCTTGTGAAGTCCTCCAAGGCCAACTGCGAATCAAAGATTGCTTCCTCAAACAAGGATAACCATAAGGCATTCTTTAGTTGCATCTGTAACCCAAAAAGGTAAGGCTGAGATTGCACCAAACTGGTAGTTAATGGTAACACACACACTGAGCCGGTGGACATAGCTAACCTGCTAGATAACTGGTTTGGTGAAAACTTCACTCCCTTGTCCCTGCCATACATACTTCATGACATTCCTGCCTTGTTATCCCTAAAGAGTAGGTTGTAAATGCCCTAAGTCCAAAAAACACAACATCCCATTCTGTGTCCTGCGTGGGCTGAAACCAGAATTAGCATCACCAGTGGCTACTCTCTTCAATCGCAGTCTAACCACTGGCTTCATCCCAGCTGAATGGAGAAACAGCCACTGTTATCCCCCTGCACAAAGTTGGTGCTCCTACTGACCCTGAGAAGTACAGACCTATTAACCTGACTAGCTTTATCTGCAAGGCCTTGGAGAGAATCCTCATGGACCTTCTCAACGAAGATATAGGTAATCTCTAAATACTAGATCCTACTCATTTTAGATTTGTCAAGGGGAGATCATGCTTGTTAAACCTGGTAGACTTTAAGACCGTTACAAGGGCCCTGGACAAGGGGAAATCTGCAAATACGGCCTACTTGGACCTGGCCAAGGCATTTGACGGTATCCCTTACTCGGGCTTCGTTGATTAACTCTCCCAGCTAGACATCAACCCTTGTATCGTAAGATGGGTTGCAGACTCTCTGATAGAACCCATGCAGTCAAAATAGGGAAATCCACCTTCAACAGCTGACCGGTTACCAGTGGTGTTCCACAGGGATCAGTCCTGGGACCTCCTGTTTGGAATCTATTTAACTGAAGTACAAGCTTAAACCAAGAGACTGTGGCTGACAGTTTGCGGACTACCACAAACTGGGTGCATTCATAGAATCTTCAAATGATGTCACCATCCTTCAAGAAGCTCTTAGGCAGAGGGGCGTGGCCAAGATGAGCACAGAGTAGCAGCTTTTCTTATCGGCTCTGCCTTTACAGAACTTTATTGACGGGAAATATTGATATAAACTTCCCTAATAGTTTTTTTTTTATTTTAATTAATTCTTTAAAATATATATTAGGGTAGTAATATAAAAAATTATTTTAAAGTATATATTAGGGTAGTATATAAAACATTTCAAGTAGAACGTTTTCCTGTCACTGTTACACTTTGGAAGTACTACAGTAAAAGAACAGGATGAGCTTCACTACTTCTCAGAGACCACTATAAAAAAAGGACTACAGTCATTACTAAGTGTCAAGATAGACAAAATGGATATAAAAATTGACAATTTCAAAGAAAAGTGTTCTCACCAAATGGACATTCTACATGAAGATTTATTGCAACAGAGGAAGCAGATTTCAGGAATGGAAACTGCATTAAGTGATATGGATAACAGACTTCAGGAGAGTGAACATAATGAGTTCCTGTTGAAGCAAAATTCTCTTCAGACAAAGGTTGATGACCTTGAACAGGTCCCATAGGAATAATGTGGGAATTTTTGGCTTACCGGATAACATAGAGGGAAATATGGAAACATTTTTATCTTCCTGGTTGCCTGAAGTATTTGAACTACCGGAGGCTCTTTCATATGGTATTGAAAGAGCCTGTAGATCAATGGTGACCTCTAAAAACACAAAGAGTAATTATACTAAATTTGTTATTGTAAAGTTCATATCAGCCCATGATAAGGAAATGGTACTAAAGACTGCGTGGGCAAAATCCCCAGTCTAACTGAAGGACAATATTATACGCTTTGATAATGACTATTCTTCTGTATTATCAAAAAGGAACATTTTCCTGCCTTTAGTCAGAGAACTAAAAAGAATAAAATAAAAACCCATTTGCTTTTTCCTGCAATACTGAAAATATTTTATCAAGATGGTTTTAAAATTTTTGACTACCTAGACAATACAATAACTTATATAAAATCTAATAACATACTGGAAAAAGTAGATGGAGTGTGCCAGTCCTAGTCTTAAAAGGAATGCTGAGAACAACACTTGGAAAACATTTGACCCTAAAAAAAAAAATCAAAAGATGAATCATAACTACATATTTGCACTTGATTCACTCAGTTGGGGAAATGAAACCGGACATTCAGGTGAGCTTTTGGTATTATATTTAATATAATGTAAATTGGTTAACTAAATAGTTGTCTATTTTGTTTTGTAGAATAGTCGTTTGTTGGGATTTTTTTTTATTTGTACTATTTGTTTAAGATTAATTATCTTAATGTTTATTGGTTTGATTCCCATGGATGCAGTGATTCTCCTGTCTAGGATATCTATGCTTCTGCATGTCTTGTAGTGGTGCTTATCATTAGGGGGCGTATTTGTTTATCTTGATTTTGGTTCTTATAGTGGTTGGAAAACTTTTATTTAGTTATTGCTGTATTTGTATTTTAGTTGATTTATGGTTAATTGTTTGATAAAGGAATCTTGTATGATGGCCTGATGTATTGAACAATTGCTGTGCTAGTGATGGTACTTCTGACTCAGGATGTGAGTGGCAGTGTGGCTGGAGTAATGGTAAGGCTTTGTTGTCATTTTCGAGTTGTTGGTGTGTTTATTTGGAGGCTCTGGTTTGGTGCTCTAGCACTGTAGAGACGTGTGGTGTTTGTGTTATTTGTATGTTTTGGTCGGAGATTAACCGGAGAGTCTGGTTGATAGTGTGGTGAAGCTTTGCTTGGTAACTCTCGTCAGCACTCCTGAACAGAGGCCTGATTGCCTTCCTCTGGAGGCAGTCTGGGGGTGCTTATCCCTGCACCTCCCTGCTTGGCTTCAAATAACATCTGGCATTTGGGTGCAAAGGATTGTATCCGGAAGTTACAACATTCCCTTTTCAAATCGTCCCAATTATCCAAAAAGAATCCCAGACATTCCACCTAGTCACAGGGATGCATCAATTTTAGAAATACAAAAACTGCTTAACAAGAGTCCTCCAAAACAGTCACACCAGACCAGATAGGATCCGGATTTTACTCAAGATATTTTAGTGCCAAAGAGAACAGGGACTGGTGTCTTAATTTGGATCTGTGTGTTTAACAAATTGGTTTGGCATACAAAATTCCAGATGGTCATGGTTGGGTCTATACTTTTCGTAGGAAAAGATGATTGAATGTATTCGGTATATCTTCAGGATGCGTATTATCCCATAAAAATGGACAAACGCTCCAGAAGATTTGTGCAGTTCCGGCTTGGAGCCAGTCATTACCATTTCAGAGCTCTGCTCTTTGGTCTCACCACAGCTCCCAGGGTGTTCACCAAATGCATGGCAGTGGTAGCAGCCCACTTCAGACTGCAAGGATTCCGGGTGTTTCCGTATCTTGACAACTGGCTGATTACCGCAAACACCAGCCATCTTCTACAGGGAAGGGACTAATGCCCTTTTTAAATGTTCTCATTACTAGGAATAACAGTAAATTACGAAAAATCCCATTCAGAACCAACTCACATTTTGAGTTCATCAGAGCAGTATTAGACGCAAGCACTTGCATTGCTCCTCTCTCCCAAAAAAGGCTTCACAGAATAAGACTCCAAATTAACCAGATCATTCACAACAGAACAATAGCTGCAAGACTTAGGCTCTAGGTTCCGTGGTGGCCTCCATCACTTTGGCTCCTCTTGCCAGATTTCACATGCAAATTTTACAATGACTTCTAGCATCACAGTGGTCACTGCTGACCTATCTCTCAAGTTCTAATTACCAATTTATGCAAGAAGGACCCGAGTTGGTGGCATTGCTCTGAGATTCTAACGGGCCATCCTTTTTGTTCTTCCTCCACTCCAGGCTGTAGTGACCACATATGCTTCCTGGATAGGGTTGGGGGGGCCATTATTTGGGAAAGACAGTCCAAGGCACTTGGTTCTGGTTGGAGGTCAATTTTACATATAAATGTTCTAGAGATGAGGGCAGCGCTCTTGGTGCTGCAAGCATTCCAAGAAGTCTTGCCCCCAGGAACCATTACAATCCAATCGGATAACATGCCAGTGGTTTGGTATATCAACAGGCAAGGGGGAACCAGATCTTATGCTCTGTCGAGAAGCACTCTGGGTATGGCAATGGGCAATCTCATCCGGCAGCTTACTTGTTGCAATGCACATTCTAAGGCGCACCAACATGACTGCAGACAAATTGAGCAGGTGCATTCTAATGCCTCACTAGTGATGTCTCCGCCATTGGTGGTGGGAAAGATTTTCGGTCCATGGGGCCAGCCGTGCTGAGATCTATATGCTTCCCCCTGAACAAAAAATCCAGCAGCTACTTTGCTCTGCCCCCCCCCCCCCCCCCCAGGGTGTCCTCGAGAGACGCTGTCCTTCACGATTGGCCCTCCGGTTTACTTTGCCTTTCCTCCGATTCTGCTGATTATCCCAGTTTCTGAAATAATCCAAAACGTCTAAGAACAGAATACTTCTCATTGCCCCCTTTTGGTCTCGCAAATATGGTTTCCCTATCTTTGGCCTCACCTAATTCAGAAATCTTGCATACTGGACCCAGATCTGCTGTCCCATCAGGCTGGTCTAATTCACCAGAACCTTCATAATCTCAAGGTCACTGCATGGCTTCTTCAGTTCCCTTGATAGCCAAGCATACTATCCTCACTGCTCCAGTTCAGAGAATTGTCCTAACCTCCTACAAACCTTCTACTTAGACGCTTGTACAGCAGCAAGTGGCAAAAATTCTCAAGATGGGCAGCAGACAGTCTTGATCCATATTCTGCACCATTTCATAAAGTGCTGGAATTTTTAGCATCCCTGTTTGATGCAGGAGCTTCATCTTTTACTATTCTTGTGGGTCTAGCTGCAATTTCAGATTTTTATAATTGTCTAGATAATTATTCTCCAATATCCCACAAGGTTTGTAAAGCCTTTCTGAAGGAGACATTATTGTTCAGGCCTCCATTTAAGGATCCTACTGCACCTTGTGACCTCAACCTAGTGTTAGTCGTTAATTGCTTCCCCTTTCGAACCATCTGCAAATTACAATCTGCAGTACTTGTCTTGGAAGACTCTTTTATTTTTGATCGCTATTGCCTCTGCCAGGAGAGAGATTCTGAGTCATGCATTTTATCTTGCAAACCCCCTTACTTTCCATAAAGTTAGAATAACTTTGAGAACAAATACTTCCTTTTTACCTAAATTATCCTGTAATCCAAATGTTTTGGATTCTTCCCGTTCTATTATGTTCTCTTCTATTTGTTACCAATATCTTGGTTCATTTGCCAGCTTCCTCCAGTTAATTCCAGTCCCCCGCTTGTCTATTCTCTGTGCTTCTAACTGCAGTCATCCCTATTAGCAGAATCTCCTTTCACTATTGTGTTGGCTTTGTTCTTATTGCTGTCTGAGTATAACGTTCTGTAGGATTGTTCTCCATAAGGATCTGCATTCAAAATTCCTTTCTTTCAGTATTTCTTGAATAACCTCCATCATTATCCCTTTGCACTATGAATTGTAGCTTTCCGCTTGTGATAGTACAAGAGTTTTAACTGTGTAGGTTTAAAATATCCCTTCAAATAAGGTAATCCTAAACCTCCTTGTTCTGTTGGGAAGATTAATTTATCCTGCATAACTCTTGGTACATGATCTGAAATAGTTATTGGATGTGTATCAAAGTTCACAATTAAATGTACATGCTCCTGTGAAATATAATTAGTCAAGTTTAACCCAGTAATTGGACAGGATTTGCATCTTATTCCCCAAAGTACAAGTTCCTATTAAATTCATGTTTTATATATATATGTATGTATGTATGTATGTTAATAATTTTTGCTCCCCATATGGGGCCACCTGACATCTGGGGCAAGAAAAACTGAATAAAATGGTGTCAGCTGCATGTTTTTTTACCCCTGACGTCATGGAAGAGGAGACTGCAACCGACGCAGGACCCAAGACTTTGTTATTCAGGCCGACTGAGGGCAACCTGCCAGCAGATTACCCAAATGTAATGACTGCAACAGTGAATACACTCGAACATCTACATTTATGGTAAGTGTACACAACTGTACTTTTATTTTCGCAGTATTAAGAATATTGTGCCCACCCCCCCCCTAATAAGTTGGGGGAGCTCAAATAATTTGTCTATTGGTGAAATTTAACTTGCAAACCATTTTGCAGGGTTGCAGCGTTTGCTGTATTGTGTCCAGGGTACATGTTAAAATGTTGAAGTACAATACATCAGTATATTTGCAGACTGCCTGGAGTTGAGGCTAATGTAAATTTTGGAGGATTGGCCCCTCAGTACAGGGGAATTAACTCACCTTTGTTGCATGGGTTGTAAAGTTCAGTCTTGTACAACTGTTGGTGATTAGATTGAGGAGGTAGTGTGTTGGCAGAAACTTCAGATGACCGGTATGGTAGTTCCTAATTAAGCAGAACTTCCTAGTTTAGATGTTGGGTAATACTGTTTAACTTCAGAGCATTTGCTGATTTGTCTGTATAGTACTGTTTTGAGATGTCATTGCATATCTGCTTCATTTTTTGGGGGGGGTGCAAAGACTGATCTTTTGACAGTGATGGCTTTACATTTTTACGTGAGTCGAGAGGGTGAGGTTACAGTAATGGGCAGCTATAACTTTGTACCTCAATCTTTTTAGGGGATAGATGCTTACACCTGCTTCCTCAGTTCCCATATTTGTTAGGAGGCCAGAGAAATTGACTGACTATTCTCGTCATCTGCAATGGTACATAAAGGCAATTTCTGAGAGAGTGTAGCTCACTGATGCCAAAGAGCAACAAGTGTGCATGGAAATTGAGCTTAATAGAGGCAAGAGACAGTAGAAAGTCCAACTTTATTTAGGAGTTTAACGTTGTCATAAGAGATTTGGATGAGCTGATACCTGTTATAAGCACACCCATCCTCCATGCTTGTACTGTTGAGCATCCAGGTTTCTAAGGGTCCTAGTTAGGACTTTCTTCTCATAATTGAGTGCATTTGCTTGAATGCAGTGATAAGAAATGTGTGTGTACTTCATATATATTGCTATAAACATAATATAATCGTAAGTAACATTACATAAATTATTCATTTCCTGCTCTTTTTATAAACTAACATCTTAAGCCATCACTTAAAATAGGCAATTATACATTTATATAAAAAACAACCCACCGATACAGTCCCAGTTGCAAACATTATACATCCCTTATCTGTCTTATTTTTGGTCAAACATTACATGGCTCATTTTAAATCCTGCCTTCTTTTAAACTAAAGTCTTCCCTGTACATTTTGTTTCCACAATTCCCATTTTTTCCTATGTAGTTTGCTCCTACTCTCTCTTTTTTTTTTTTTTTTTTTTTTTCTAAAGATCTCAATTCCAGTATTATGTCCATTACTGTATTCACTACTTCTAGTATTACTGCATCTAGGTAATCACAATTCTGCATCATAGCTTAGAAATGTAATCTCCTACATCATACCCATCTGCCCACCCAGTCTCGGACAGTGTATCCCACAGGGAATCCTTAGTCTGCCAACTTGCGTCACTCCCAGAAAATTATCTCTCTTCCTCTTCACACCTCCAACATTTGCTGTCTATTTCAGGAAACATTCTTTGGAGTCTACTTGGGGTATAAAAATATCTGTGTGAACAATTAAAACTTTAGTCTAGATTTTGTTTATATTTGGGAGTTGTACATGTAACTTCCCATTGTTTCTTTGTGAATTGCTTATCCTAGCTCTCTTCCCAATCCTATCTTAACTCCTCTGATTCTTGGTTATCATGCAATATTTTATATGCTGTACTAATTATTCCTTTTTCAATGGCAGCTTCTGTTCTAGATTCTACTAAAAACTCTACCAGTGCTGGTCTTTAGTTTAGGACCCCTTATTTCTTTCTCTTTGCTTGTACTCTGTCTTCCTTATCGAGGACTGATTTATCTCTAACCTACAATCCAAATAAATTCTTGGCGTCTCCCCTTTCTGGCTTTCTCTAGTTATTTGCTCCCAATACCTTGGTTCCTATGCTAGTTTTCTCCCACAAATTCAGTCCCCTCTTGCCTGTTGTCTGAATACCTAATTGCAATCATCCCTATCGTTAGAATCTCCTTTCTCCATTCCTGTGTTGGCTTAGTTCTTAGGATACTTTCTGCTATTTTGCAGATATATTTTGCATGATTATTGCTCTCCTTAAAAGCCTGCATCCAAAATCCCAGTATATCTTTGCTTCTTGAGCTTCCACACGGATTCACCCCTTCCCATTTTGAATTATAGTTTTCTCCTGTTTATAGGAGCCTCAACTTTGTAGCTCTGAAATACCCCTTTAAATCTGGAAATCCCAATCCTGCCTATTCTACTGGAAGAATCAGCTTATCCCACTTGACTCTTGCCATCTTCCCCTTCCCAGATGGTCCTTCAGCTCTTAACTGCTATCCACAACTCGCTGGTTGATTTTAAAAAAAAAAAAAAAAAATGCCTGACCTGTGTATAAGACTATTGGGACTAAAAATATTTTAATTGCTTGCATCTTGCTAGCCATATTCATATAACAAAGCTTCCATTTTCTCAGTTTTTATATTATCTTTTGTTAAGTTTCTTCCCACATATCCTTAGCTGCCACACCGCAATCATTTTAATCCACCCATTCACTTTATCATGTCCCCGTACATATGGATATTGCTGAACCAATTCATATGTGGGTACATAATTTTACAGGTATTGCCTTTGTTTTAGCTTCATTAATTTTGTATCCCAAAAAGATATGACTGTCTGAAAATGTTCCACAACACTAATCTACTTCTGTTTTGTCAGGTATACAGTTATATCATCTGCAAATAGAGCCAGCTTTTCTTGACTACCATACCAGCTGTATTCTTGAATTTGTTTCACTTATTTTCTTTGGCAGTGGTTCTAAATGTAATGCAGATAACAAAGGGGTAAGAGGACACCCCTACCTGGTTCCTCTGCTCAAGCAGAAATTATCAGAGGGGACCTCCACCCACTAAATTTTTTTTTTCTTTTCTTCCAGTCCCTCGTATGTTCTAATCAACTTTTATAATTTCTTTATGAAATGCAAATGCTTCCATTGCCCCTGCTCATAAAGTCCCAGCTTACTCTGTCAAATGCTTTCTTTACATCAAGATCCACCAACAACAATAGTGTTTTCTTAAATTCTGCTCCCTGTGTATTATTATCTTTGAGCTTTTCTACCCGGGCCTCTGCTGAAAATGGACATGTATCCAGTCGGGCTATCCTGGGGGGGTCAACAAATGTGAAATAATCAATGTTCTGTTAATGTCAAATGTTTGCCTCCCCTCCATAAAACCACATTGATCCATATCTACCAATTTTGGCATTACTTGTGCCATTCTTTTTGTCATTATAAACATGAATACCTAGTCATTGTGTAGTATTGAAATGGTCTTGTATGAAGCTGGATCTGATGGATCTTTACCCTCTTTAGGTATTACAGCTACCACTAGTTTCTTCCAAGATGTTGGTAATTCTCTTTAAAATACTGTTACACAAAACCTTTATTTCCATATTTCTCTGCTTTATACAGACTTTCATAGAATTTCCAAAATATTTCTAATACCTCTACAGGATCTCTGGTTACCTTCCTTTGTTATATGCTCACTAAACTTCGCAACAGCCCTTCCTACTCTTGTTGCCAGAGTAAAGTTTGCTAAAAGTTTTTGTGCTCTACTGTTATAAAAAAAGTTGCCTAACAGCAGTCTTTCTAAATGCATGTGCATTATCGAGGTAATCCCTTATTTTCTGCTTGGCGTTCTGCAGTTGATACTCATGTTCTGTGAAATTCCCCTTATTCTGTCTGCAAGACTTTCAGTCCCTCTAATTTTTGTTACTTGTTAACCACAGCTCCCTTTCTTTTATTACCACCCTATTTTATACTCCACCGTAATTTTATCCCAATCCCTAGCTATATTTTCAGAAGTAAGTTTTGCCCTCAAATAGCTCCTGAATAATCTCTGCTTACCCATTCCTTAAATTCCTCTCTTCAACAGATAGGTGGGAAAGTAGCAATGTCTCATTTTCATTTCATTACTTGTTTTTATTTTGGTTATTGGCGCATGATCTGAAATAGTTATCAGGTGTGTATCAAGACCTTTAGTTAAATGCACATGTTCTTGTGAAATGCAAATTTTGTCTAACCTAGCCCAGTTTTTATACATTGGGGAATATGTAAACTCACTCCAAACTCCTTTTACTGAATTTGCATCTTTATGCCATATATTTTCATAAATTTCTTCAAACATCTACCCTCCTTTGTTATGCTTTCTTTCTGGACCCCCTCAAACACAACTTCACTGCTGTAAATCAAATTCCATTCCCCACCTATAAGTAATAATCCTTGCTGAATCTGTATTTTTTTCCCCAGAATTTTCTTAAGCTCCATTATATCAGTTTTAGGTGGAATATAAATACAAGCCAGTGTAATCCTCCTCCCTTGCCAGTAGTCCATTAGCACTACAAATCTGCCGTTATCTTTTTTTTTTTCTCTTTTATCACTTTTGAAGTGCCTCTTGCAATTAATGTAAGCACTCCCCCTTTCCTTTGTCTTAAATTTTCTGCTGAATAACAATCCTGAAAATGTTTTTTATGAAATTCAGCATGTTCAGCTCTTTCCAAGAGTGAGTCTCCTGTAACATAGCTATTTGCACTGTTTTTTTTCACTATCATTCTTTGTTGTCTTTTATCCGTGAAACCATTGACGTTTTAAAGACAAAGTATTACACTAAAATTTATTGTTCCCACTTTTATGTATAACAACTTTTGCCTATATAACTTGTTTTATTGAAAGCCCTCAAACAAAAAAAAAATCCGTAAATCCTGTTAATTTAATGTTAACACACAAAAGTATCTATATCTTCAAATATGGAAGTTGTATCCTCCTAATGGGAACAAATGCCTCAAACTGACAGCCAAACTTTCAGACTTGAGTCAACCTAAAAGAAAGGTTATCCATCCTAAGGCGCATGGTGTGTCCTGTGCTTCTACGTGCTTACTGGTTTTGTCTTATCTTTATAATTCTCCCAACCAGAAAGACCCTTGAATGCTTCCAGAGAACAATTGTCTCCTTGTCAGTTTCTCTACCTTTTCCCCCAGCCAGTTACTCTCCACCAGACTAACCAATTTCTCTATTAGATGGTTACCATGGAGACATGAGGGCCAGGTACAGAATTGCTGCAAAGCATACATTTATTTGCTAGAAAAAGACTCATAATATTCAATTTGCATTTACTTGCTTTGTCAAAATGTGTTACTAAATCAAAGATCCTTAATCCAGTCATTCCCCTCCCATGCAAGATTGAGAAAAAGCACAGTATTTATTTTCACTTTTGCATGCTCTCTTATCTATACTTGTTTTTACATTGCAGTGCCTACAATTCTAAAACTAAACAAGACCATAGGGTGAAAGAAAGGCAAAAAAAGCAGCACCTATTTACAATCCCCATTATGCTTAAAAATAAGACAACTTTACAGCATGCAAAGAAAACCATATTTCACAAAAATAGCACTAGTAAGAAAAAAGTTTTCTTTACTTAACTTTCTCCACTCTCCCCAAAGCATTTTCTGAAAATTAATGACATGAAGTAAGGCAGATATTTCAGTCACCCACAAAGTCTAACAAATTCTGGAAGTCATATTTCCAGATTTTCTTGTTCTGTGCTACTTAACTATAATTATTGCATTGTAATCACACATTAAGTTACTAGTTTTATTACTGTTAATTTCCATCTCCCAAATCCTGTGTATGCTTAATTTCCAACATGTTCTTGATTTTTCCTGGTCATCTCTTGTGCTACCTTCCTTCTCTCCAACATTTTCACTTGAAATGGTGGGAAAAGTTTCACAGGTGCACTCTTTCTGCTGCTTGCTCTTCTGGTAATAATCTCCTGCTTCACACCTCACTTATTTTGTTGGACAAACATTTGCATTTCCTCCTTAGCATGTACTTGATCAAAAAGTGATCTTGTCCTTCCAGGGAGCAAAACCTTGAAGACAGCTGGGTACAGCAGTTTGAATCTCGCACCTGCGTATCCATATTCCCTGAATAGTGGAATGAATTTACTCCTTTTTCTGCCTTGTGTACAATGAGTAATCATTCTCCACAAACACTCTGCTGTCTCCCACTTTTAGTACTTTGTCTTTCTGCCGCAGTTGTCTGAAGCAACTCCTTCTGCTGGTAGGATTAAATCTTTACTATTAAAGGTCTAGGCTGCTTTCTCATAGCCAGGTTACATCAAATGTTTTATTTTGGTCATGTCCTGAAGCAGTAAAAGTTTTGGAAAACATTGTTAAGCCCAGAGTTTGTAAAATGCGCTGTCCAGTTGGTATGGTGTTGGGTCAGAAGTTTGCAGCTAAATCCCTCTGAAACAATGAAGCAAATGTTAAATTGCAGTCCTGGCTTTGCTCACTTAAGGTTTAGTTTCATGGTCTGGAGTGAGTAAGGTGCTGACCTGCTTTACAACAGTCTCTCTATAGAGGCCTACAAATATTTAACTGTTCGTTCAACTATCTTATCTTTGATGGGTATTCTAGTGGAAGGTCATCTTGGAGTATTTTGTAACTAGCATTTTACATACAGAACAAAATGGATCGTTAGTGTTGCTGTGGAAGATTAGGTGATAATGCATCTTCTGTTCTCTTCCCATGTTGAAGGATTAACAGTTTACTATGGAACTGATTTAATCTGAGGTTATAGGTCACTGGCCAGGGGATCCTTTTTGATGTAGTTTTGGGGATAGCCCACAGCTAGCAGATCCTCTAATGAAAGGTTAACTTCTAATATAGCTTTGGCCAGCATGAACATGTACATTACTTGAAGATTGTTGCAGGTTGGCTCACCAGAGGTAGAGGAATGATTAACTGTGGTCTGTCATAGGAGAACAGAGTGCAGGCGTTTTAAATCTTGAAGTAAATGTTTTGGTGGTGTGGCACTTCTTAATGTATTTTGTGGAGGGGGAAGGAAAAAGGACAAAAGAAACCTGGTGTGGGGGCACAAGAAACCTCATTACCTGGTCAGCATGCATTTGTCTGCAGGATTTCCAGAGTTTGAGATGAGGAATTATTACTGGGGCAAAAACAAGTTAATCTTTTGTCTTGTATGTACTGTATGTGAAGATGAGGATTGATTATTTCCTGTACTGTCTTGTCTCCTTTTTATTTTTGGAAGTTTTATGTCCTGTAGCTCAGATGGCTTGGTGGTAAATTGCTGTGGCTATGGTGTGCAGGGTCCTGGGTTCAAGACTTACAAGGGTTAATTATTTTAGGGGTGGGAGGGTGACATAATGGTTAAGGTGTTTACCTTACAGACACACACTGCAGGGTTTGATTTTCGTATGGAGTAATTGGCTAGGCGTGAAATGGCCCACAAGGGCAGTTAGCCTAGTACTTGTGTATGTATAAAAAAAAGGAAGCTTTCACTTTGTTATATCTATATATGGAAGGCCTGGTTCTTGTTTGGGATGGGGCAGTGGTGCTCATGCTTAAAGTTAAGTACTTGCTTTTAGGTGTTCAGGATGGTCCGAGTTAAACACTTTCTGCTCAAACCCTTTTACTATTAACTCAAAAGTAGGTTACAGGAACTTTGCAAGTCTTCTGTCATGCAGGAAGATTGTTTTAGGCAAATCAGAGACTGAGTTTATAAGCGTGTTTTGTTATGGTACTGCAGCTTGCTGCTTTGGCTGACTGGAGGCTAATAATTATACACTTGGTTCAGTACCATATTTGGTGTGAACATGCTTTCAGTGTTGCGCATCACTTCGTAAAGGGAGCAGTACTTTGCATTAGGGAAATTACAGTATAGAGGTAGATGTCATTTTCTGTTCCTGAAGCCTCTAGAAAGAGAGGCATTTCATTAAAAACAGGAGCTTGGATACAAAAGCAATGTTTTGTATCTGAAACTGCCAGCGTAGCAAATTACAACTCCCTTTTTGTTGAAAGTACAAGGTTTCATGCTGAAATAGTTCAGGCTCTGAACATAGGACCTTCAGCTTGTATGGAGTTAGATGAGTAAACAAGTTTAAGTGTAAACTCGTTCCCTTAGCAGCCTTATCAATTGTTGATGGTCTTAAAAGTGCTGGTGCAGAATTCTGGAAAGCGGACAAAATTGGCCCTTTATTGGTTTCTTTTGAAAGCATTTTGCTTACTTGGGTAGCACTCTGATTCCAGTGGTCCTATTTCAAGCACAGCCTGAGGTGGTTATGAGCACAATAGTAAGAAAAAAAATGAGAGTACATAAGTATGGTTGGAACTGTGTAGAATAAGCCGGTTGATTTTTGATACTACTGGAAATGGGGTATCACTCTGATTGCAAGAATGCCTTTCAGATTTGTTGAAGGTTTGACTGTGAATGTTTAAGTAGGGGGAATGAACTGGTCCAAGGACCCATATCAGTTCTTTTCCAGGCCTGGAGGCAGTTGCAATAATCGGAAATAAGTCCATGCATAGTACACAAATAAGAATACAAAGCTTATAAGGAGAGATGTAATAAAATGCTGAACTTACTCGCATTATATGAACCTTTTATATTTATCTTAATGACACTTTTTCATAAGTGTGTACGGTAATGAAACTGAAATTATTTATTTTTTTACATTTGTTGACTGGGCTAGTCTAACTGGATACATGTCCATTTTCAGTAGAGGCCTGGGGAGATAAGCTCCTTGCAGAAAATAACAAACATTTTTATATACAACTATGTTACAGGTTAATACAGAAATTATCATAGAGGTCTAAATACCTCCCAATTCAAAATTCAGGTACAATACTAAAAATACAGGTCTAATATACTATAGTATGGGAGATGAGGTCTGGGATAAGAGAAAATAATACGTTTATATTTACAAAGAACATTAGAAGTTGAGCCAGAAAAATCAGAGAATACTTCAGTGCCAAAGGCAGGTGCAATGCAAAAATTACAGAGGGGGCAGAAATACTTTGTAGTACAGTGCAAATTACAGGTAGAATACATAGTCACAATAAAAGAGGCATATTGTGTAATTATATAAATAAAGTGATCTTTAAATAATTGGAATTAAAGCCATGAGGTTTGTGTGTATGAGAAAACAAAATGACATGGTGTACAGTATCATCCTAGGACAGTCTATGTAAATGATATCTTGTATGTGCAGTGCTACCTTCCAAGTGCACTCTGTTATAAGGCAAGCAGGTAACTAGCAATACTAAGATCAGTTGAGTGGATCGGAGGAATTGCTTTGTCAGCTATGGGCTTGAAAGCGGCTGTAGGCTGATTGTGTGTGAAGAAACTTGCTAGTGCAGCTCTTGTAAACTACTAAAATGTATTTCAAAAATACTTTGTGGCATTTGCTACAAGCTGTGATGGTATATAGACAATCCTTTGGAAGACAGTAATGTTAAACCTGAGCTGTTGAGTTAGGTTGGCCACTTCACCTTGCTGTCTTCTATGGTATGGCTTCCTCAGCAGACAGATGGACAGAGGAATTGTCATGGAAGAGGTAATTTATAAAAGTGGAGAAGATTTAGGGTGGTAAGGAGCAAGCATTGACCTAGTGAGCTGTGTAGCCACATGTCTGCTCATTACAGGTTTGACCCTCTCGGACACCAAAAAATGCCAGGACCCAACATTTTCATCTGGCCTGTAGCTTTCCATTGAATTTATTTACTTTGTTTTCCAGGGTAGAGCAATGATCTCAAAGATACCGCTCCCAGAGTGAGTGTGTAAAAAGGTCCTAAGTGACTTTGTCACACAGACAATGGAGGCTGAGGGAATCGAACCTTGCACAAATAGACAACAGAAAGTGGCTCATTAACAGTTCCTTAATCTCTCTCTCATTGTTTGAAAATGCCTAGAGTTCAAGGAACTGACAGAGACCTCAAGTACTTCAGTTGTCTTATGAATAATGTTGTTCTGACCCATACCAGACTGGTCAGTAATGATCTGAACATTTTTATAGTCTGTTTTTGCACAGAAGCTGTAGAAGTCTGACTGCCACACATTCTTTTATTCCTGTGTGTTTTCTTCTGCCCATCTGTGTCATAAGCAATTAGTTTGCTTGTCTAACTCCATACGTTTCAGTTGTTCCATAACGACTCCTTTGTGCATTACTCTGTAAGCATTCTGATATTACCTCGTATACTGAATTACTTTCTAAATACCCACAAATGACCCTTGCTGAGATTTTCAACTTATAAAACTCCTCTGATCTTCAGCCGCTAGTCTGACTTCATTATTTAAGTTTACTTTGTATTTTGCCATTCTGATAGCTTGCATTCCATAAATTTGTTAAAGTCCACTTTCGATGATTTAGCAGTTTCTGTGATCCTGTCTGAATATGTAGCATTGTACACTTTAACTTTTAAGAAAATTAATTTGCCTAACAAAATTTGAGGGTGGTTTCTTTTCATAAGACATCTGCCATCTAGCTATGTCAAGTATGCGTGTGTAAAACTACAGGTTATTTTCTTAATCGGAAAAGGGTGGTAATTGCCATGGTTTTACCTTTTTCCACCTGTGAAAATAACGTTTAAGGTTAGAAATGTGAGTGCCAGGAAAATAAATGTTAAACATGTTTGTGTGTATAAGATTAAAAAAAAAAAAAAAAAAAACATACATACATAATGTGTGTATGTATAAATATATATTTATACATACATACATAATGTGTGTGTGTGTGTGTGTGTGTGTGTGTGTATATGTATGTATGTATATATATATATATATATATATATATATATATATATATATATATATATATATATATATATATATATATATACACATACATACACAATGTGTGTGTATGTATATATATATATATATATATATATATATATATATATTATATATTTATACATACATACACAATGTGTGTGTATATAATATATTGTGTGTATATAGTATGTGTGATAAATAAAAAAAAAAAAATATATATATATATATATATATATATATATATATATATATATATATATATATATATATATATATATATATATAAAATATGAGGCAGTTGTGAGTGTCAGTAGTATTTAAGAGTGGTACAGGATCTGTATGATGATAGTGTGACAGCGGTGAGGTCTGCTGTGGGAGTGACGGATGCATTTAAGGTGGAGGTGGGATTACATCAAGGATCAGCTCTGAGCCCTTTCTTATTTGCAATGATGGACAGGTTGACAGATGAGATCAGACACGAGTCCCCGTGGACTATGATTGCAGATGACATTGTGATCAGTAGGGAACAGGAGGAGGAGCCCCTGGAGAGATGGAGATATGCTCTAGAGAGAAGAGGAATGAAGGTCAGCAGGACTAAGACAGAATACATGTGCGAGAATGAGAGGGAGGATAGAAGAATGGTGAGGATGCAAGGAGTAGAAGTGGCGAAGGTGGATGTTTAATACTCTGAACTACTGATCCCAAGTAATGGTGAGTGTGGAAGAGAGGTGAAGAGAGTACAGGCAGGATGAAGTGGGTGGAGAAGAGTGTCTGGAGTGATTTGTGACTAGTACCAGTAAGAGTGAAAGGGAAGGTCTACAAGAGGGTAGTGAGACCACCTATGTCTTATATGGGTTGGAGACAGTTGACAAAAAGGTTGGAGTTGCAGCTGGATGTGGCAGAGTTAAAGATGTTAAGATTTGCACTGGGTATGACGAGGGTGGACAGGATCGGAAATAAGTATATTAGAGGGTCATCCGAGATTGGAAGATTTGGAGACAAAGCCAGAGAGGCAAGATTACATTGGCTGGACATGTGCCGAGGAGGGATGCTGAGTATATTGGGGAAAAAGATGCTAAGGATGAAGCTACCAGGTAACAGGAAAACAGGAAGGCCTAAGATAAGGTTTATGGATATGGTGAGA
>NC_056747.1:845158185-845194282 GCF_019279795.1 Protopterus annectens
CTTGCCTCGTTATTGTGCCTTTCGGTGTACAGGCGCATTGCCATCCGTATGTCATACCCATCAACAAGGTGTGAGGCTATTTCCAAATTTTTTTTTTTAACCTCAACTTGCACAGGTTTCCCCCACATGTTCAGTGGATGTTGTAAACCAATGTGCACATATCTTGGACTCCTATTAACCTTTCCTTCTTTGCTTTTAATTTGCCTCTCCTTAACTGTTCCTGCATCAAATCCTGAGTCTTTCTTTCTTTTTTTCAGCACGTTCAGTTGCTATCTGATTTTTACTTCTGTTTGATTTCCATTCTTGCTTGCCACCTGAATGTTTCTGCTAAACTAAGCAGATAGGTAATCTTGGACTTCCACTCCTCAAGTTTCCAAACTTTCACTATTTTCATCTGACGTCAGCAGATATGTATACAGTCCCACGACTGTGTGTATGTGTGTGTGTAGAGAGATGTATCCGCAGTGGTGGTGCTGCGGTAGCATTGTCACCTCACAGTAAGGCACTGTCCGGTTCGATTCTCAGCTAGAGCGTCTGCTGCGTGGAGACATGCATGAATAGGCATACCTTCGTTGAAGGTTGTGCATCAGGGCTGGTAACTCGGCACATAAAAATAAACTACCAATCCTTAGCTCTGTGGCGAATATATATAAACACCTCCAGGGAGTAGAAATGTGTAGTCTTGGTGTACACTGACTTTTTTATATGTGTTTTGTTGTGTGTAGTGTTTTTCTTGTCTTGATTGATCCATTTCCTTTTGGGGCCAGTCAACTCAAAACTAAGTTAAAGCAGGAAGAGCAATTTGGTTTATAGCTTGGATTTTATTTCTAGATGTCAAGGCTGTTTTAAATATCAGTTTTAGCCTTTTTGAAGTATCCTTACTGAGTTTTATTCACATTTGTTCATGTTTTATTGCTGATCTTTAATTCCAAACTATTTATGCATTTCCTTCCTGCTCAAGTTCCTTTATATTCCTGTCCCAGATTAATATTTTCTTGGTACTGCAACTATCCTGCTGTAAACATTGAGATTTGTTCTTGATAAATGTGCAAAAGCATTCTTAAATCATCCTGAGAAGGTTTTAACTACTTGCAATTGTGCTTTCAACTCCATCTGCTGAACTGTACAGTTTTTTTATCCACAAAAAGTAGATGAGAAGTCTTTAAGGTTGTTTTCTGGAAGCCAAATTGTAATCCGGGCCTAATCTCCTTAAATAGTTTAAGTTTAAGAGCAAGACAAAACATTGGTGAGTAAGAATCACTGTGTAGTATTCCCCTTTAAATTTTTATCTCTAGGATTATTTGCCCTTTCTTGTAGCTTCATTGCTATGTGGCTTGCTACTGTTTCATGGTCCAAATGTAATTCATCAGTATAGACTATCTTGTACATTTGTAAGCATTCCTTTGTCTACAAGTGTGGGATGCTATCAAATGGCTTTTTATAATCTATCCATTCCATACTTGGGTTCTTCCCCTCTTTACAATTCTCTATTATGGCATTATTTAGCAACAAATGCTCCTTTGTTTCATATGACTTTGTGTTACTCTGTTCTATTGCTATGACTTTTTTTTTTCTTCTAATTGGCACTAAATTTTATATTGATTCTAGTATATAGTTTGTACACTTTTGGAAGGCAAGTTATTGGTTTGTAGTTTTAGGGTGGCATAAAGGTTTACTCTTAAGGAAGATCGTTTTTTCTTATTGTTAACCAGGTTGGTGTCTGTTATGGATGGGCATAAAAGTAATTCCTATTCAGGGCTAAATCTCTGTATAAAGATAATACTTCTAGCCAGAAATTAGGTACTGCACTTGGGCCTGGGGTTTTCCATTTAGTACCTTTTCTTAATTTTGTTTCAATTTCTCTGACCATTACTACTTTTCATTTCATATCCTGTATGTTTGACACCTTACGGTTGTAATTTTTCTATACATTTGGCATATGTTGCAATTTTTCTCCAAAGTGCCCCCCCATTGTGCTTTCCCAGTTCTCAAACTCTTTTGGGTCATCAAAGAATTGCTTATTTTGTACTTTTCCTTTGTCTGTGTATCTAAGTTTGTCTGCCTGTGCTGATATCTTTGTTTTGTTCATTAGTGTAAGCACAACTCTTTGCCTTAATACTTGTGTAAGGTTCAGGCTACAAAGAGTACAGCTGGAAGCTGTTGCAAGCGGTCATGTTTTCCAAATTTGCTTTCAGTAACCAAGCTTTGTCCTGAGTTCTGCTGGTATCTTCATCCCTTTTCTGATTGAGGTGAGATGGCGAGATGGGTAGTTTTAGCCTTGGGTGATCCCATCTGGTCTGAAACTAAAGATATGAAAATAGCGACTTGTATCAAGTAGATTATACAACTTGTAACACATTTTAAGCCTGAATGATTTTGTAAATTCTTGATTTGCTGTAGATGGCCTGCAACAACTGGAAAGTCTTTGAAATTTTAAAGTTGTGATTTTGTTGCTATAGTATAGGAAAGCTTGATCTAATCTAGTTTGCTCCTTACATCTTCAAAGGGGAAAAAAGCTTCTATTTTTTCAAGACGAAAGCCACAAGATGGACATCATTTTAGACTCCACATATAGTTGACCAAGCTCTCATCCACTTATGGATAAATTTCCTTTGCCTTCCCAAACTTCCAAATCATCATCCCCCAACATTCTAGAAAACCACTTGTTCCCTTTTTTTCTTGCCTGGTCCTTTAGTGCCCCATGCAACCTTATGGGATGGGTTTTCTCACTTATGGACTAAGTTTACTGATAACTGCATCTTTTTTGCTTCCTATCAGACCTGGGTGAAGGTGGTGGAACAGTCAACTGTGACATTTTATTCTGTTGAGGGATGAGAGTCTGGAATCCAAGGGCTAGGTGAGGGCTCTGAAACCCATTTGTTCTTGCCTGAGAACTTTGTTAGCCCATTTGTTTTCACTGATCAAAGTTGAGTGGTAGGGAACAAGTTAGTTTTTTTTGGTGAAGTAGCCTATCACCTCATCTTGGAATGCCGCTATTGTGGCAGTTCCCTGCAGCTGCATTCACAGAAACAGATCTCGTGAAGCACAATGTCTTGGATTGCATTGTTTTGTAGCAGCTTGTGTTTTACTGGCTTATGCACAGCAGGTGCAACATTACTCTCTCACTAGGTGTTTCCTAAATGGCAAGCCAGGGTTGTGCCCCCCTTCCCCATGATGCCTGAGCCAACCGAGGTTGCTCCTTTCTAGTTTTCCTTGCCAGCTCCTATAGGCATCCAAATAACTACTTGAATCTCTGGTCACCCCTATTATAGTCAGAGTTTTTATACCTTCAAACCATGGAGCTTGGCTGATACTGCATCTTTATGTTCTAGGCTTTTTTAGGGTGAAAGGCTTAGCATCCATAAATCATATCTGCTAGAAAAAAGCATGGATATCTTGGCTGTGCTTTTTAACCAGTGCATGTTTCTGTATGCATGGAGCTACTGTATGTCTTGGCCCTTTGACATTCAAGCAGCTGATATCTTTACAACAAGCAATTGAAGGACATTTGCATGGCCAGTGGTCATAAAATGACTCCTTGTGTATTGTTTCACAACATACAATGCTAAACATTCAAAACAAAGGGACAGTGGATAGCTAGGATTCCTTATATGCCCTTAAAATTAAAGTTACTTGTTTTTGTTTTCCAACAGATTTGGAACCTTGTGTCCAGAAGTAAGGGTCCAGAGAATTGGCACTTTTAGAACTTTACTGGGTTTCTCCTACATAAGATGTACTGTTGATGAAGCAGACGTGTGACACCTGGCATACCTGGGAGGAACACACGTGTGTAATACATCTGCATGCAGGGCTTCCTTGGGTCAATTGGTGCTTTAGACAAAGGACACTGGCATACCACCCACCCCCATGCAAATTAACTAGTGCACACAGGCCAGCCTATCCACACCATCCAGATTACTTTTCTGAATTTCTTAATCTTCAGATGTTAGTAGTATTGATCACTGCTGAAGTAGCTTTAGCCATATGGGTTATAGCATGCCATGGGTATAACAGTTGGTCAGCTTACAAAGCTTCAGGGCACCTTCCACACACCCAAACTGTCAAGCAGCTTGAGCTGAGCTGACTAAAATGCAAGTTTGGGCATGAAGTATTTCAGAGCTTAACTGCCACTAAGGATTATGTTTTGCTGAGGCTTTCAAGGATCAACTTTGCTTTCCTTTCTAGGCAGATAAGCTCCCTTTTGGGGGGGGGGGCTTCTTTTTTTCTTATGTTTTTTGTTACTTCAGGAAAGTTATTTTTAAGATGGGGAATGCGTTTTAACAGACTGTGTTGAGACTGTAGCATACTTTTAAATGGAGCATTTTGTTTTTCTGTCAGTTTTAAAAGTTGAAAATTGTGTTTATAAAATATTTGTGTGGTTGGCAAAGTGTTTTAGGATACTTTTTGCTGTGTTTTTCTGTCAAAATAACTTTTGATGACTGGTAGCATTTACTGGCAATTGCTGCTTGTCCTTCCACAGGAAAGACATCGTTTCTGAATTGACCATGGAACAGACTACTGGTCTCATTGTCATTACTTAGTCACGAAGAAATTAAGCAAACAGCCTTTGTGACCCCAGCAGGCTAGCAGTTGGCCTCAGCTGCAGGAGGGTGATTCTGCTCTGCCCATTTGTTGATAATCTGATCACTCATCTTTTCACCGTAGATCCCTTTGTTGTAGCAGTTCAGCCACTGTTTACCAGGCCTTAGCCATGTCCTCTGCTGGTGTTGTTGAGGTTCCCTCGGTGGGCAGGGGATAGCTGTTCTTGTTGGTCCTGGAAAGTATACAGAAGTTTTCCCCTGTTGTCAGAATGATGTGCTCATCTCTAGGGAGGCTTTTGCTGCTGTTAGTAACTCAGTTGGCGTCATTTTTCCCATCAAAAAGAAGCTGAAAACCAAGCATGTATCTACTCCTCATTTTCCTTTGGATGGGACTATACTGAGTTTGGCTCGGGGCTTAATTCAGGCCATCTGTCTTTCTTGTAAAGTAGTTTTTTGTGTGTGTGTGTGTGTGTGTGTGTGTGTGTGTGTGTGTGTGTGTATGTAAAACTTTTTTTTTTTTATTCTGACTCTGAGCAGGAAAATGCAGGAATGGATCCTTGGATATTTGTTTCCTCATTTGTGATTCAGACTCTAGGAGAGTTCAGTTTGATAATCCCTGTTGGGGGGGTTCTCTCTCCTTGAGACTACTGCTATAATGTGCTAGTGTTTTTAGTGTAAGAACAGATTTATTGGACCCTCAGCAAATACTGGGCTCAATGCTGAGTTCAATTGGAGAGTGCTGCTTAATTAATTGCTTAATTGTTTAATTGAGTTACTAGTTAGTTATAAAACGTGGATGCTTGTATACAATTTTATTCTCCTTGAAGGCTTTGACCGAGACGTCAGAGATTTTATTAAAGAACTTTTTGGATACTGTGGTCGTTGTTTGCTATAAACTCTGAAATTGGAGCTAGTAATTCTGCCAGCTTGAGTAAAATTCAGTTACTACACTGCCTCGATGCCAGTAAAGAAGAAATTTGGAGAACATGAAAGAAAATCCAATAGGGTGGTGAAGAAAACACCCGGGAAGAATCCTGCAGCTGTTGAGCAAAAAGTAGTTAAAGCTTCACCTTTGTTACAGGATGTGGCTTCCAGTAATTTAGAGGAAAATCACATGTATTTCGAGATTGCAGCAAATGAAGCATTGAAGGATTATACCTCAAATAACAATAGGCTGGAAAAAATAGATGAAACTTTAACTACTTATTCAGATGAAGTGATTAAAACTGCAAAAATTAGAAGTTGAAATGAAAAGGTTGGCTGAGTGAGTCTTCTCGGAAGAGCTGTCTGAAAACAATGGTTATTAGACTCTGCAAAGAAAACCTGAGATTTTCTGCTGTGCCAGAGAAAATGGAAAGAATAGAGTGTTCATTTTGACATCGCAAATGAGCAATTGGATTGGTATTCCACAGCAGGATTTGTTAATTGAAAGGCACAGTGAATGTATGCTCCAATCCTGGCCACAAGAATGCAGCAAAGCCCTGTTTTAGTAGAAATGTAATCGTACCAGCAGAAAGTTGATGGTGTGGCAGAATGAAAGACTATAAAAGCATATACCCCACTTTGTCATTAATGTTGAGAAGGACGCTAAAAGGGAAAAAAAAGTAAGAAATTAAAGTAATGCTTGTTCATAACTACTTGTGAGGTATTGCCAGCTGTACCAGGAGAAATGTGACGGTGCATGGCTGGCATATGCCAGCTTTAGCTTAAGTTTTGTAAATTTTGTCATTTGACTATCACATTAATTTTTATTGATGCTTGTATCAAACGTGTCTTTGTAAAACTTCCGTATGTTTAAAATAAAAAAAAAAAAATGCAACAGACTCTTAAGAGTTCTGAATGTGAACTGTGCCCGAGTTAGATGATCAGATGTAATGTCATTCCATAACCGGCTGAAGGATAGAACTCTAGCAGCAACAGTTTATTTTTCTTTGGAATCTGATATAAAACATCTAAGGCGGTTATCGCAGTTCAGTAGTAATTTTTCAGTAGTTTAATTGTTCAGTGTGTGGAAGTGAGCATCTCGGCAATACATCTTGCCTTGTGATATTAAGTGAGTTAACTAGGGACCGTTTCTCTTGACTTTAGTTAGGAAAACTGCCATGAGATTAGTTTAGTATTTTTTCCTGCATGTGACACAATAACTGTTTTATATTTCCTGTGATTGAAAACTCTGTTTATTGCAATTAAATATTAAGTATTTTCTTGTCTTATATTTTTATTAAATATTTTTGTACCTTTTCATTGTGGCTGTTCTTTTAGTGAATATGTTTAATATCTTGAGTACCTGTGCATTTCAGTGTTACTGTGGCTACTTTGAAAAGCCTTACTGCTTTGATCACACTACCATTCATATCAGTGGTAATTGGAGAGTATAACTGGTTACCCCTTGTAAGAGCCTTATAATATTTGGCTGGTGGCAGCTACCCTGTAATTTGGAGAGAGGGGGGACGGCTGGTGAATCTGTCGACCTTTTCCAAGTGTGTGTGTCTGAAAAATCTGTTATTAAAAGTGTGTGCGCCAGGTACTTAAAATGAGGCACAGTACTCCAAGGCAGGTCTTGTTTGGGCTCTGGAGAGAGAGCCCAGTCCCAGTGGAGGGTGTTCCCTATGTGCTCTTGGGGGAAATTGTGCTGAATGCAGAGAGCTGCATTTGAAATAATGTATAAATCCATTCCTGTTTGTGACCGCCTCTCACCAGTGTTGGTGGTGAGGATTGGGGCTCCTTGATTACTGGCCTGTAAAGAGGGGAATATCTTCAGTGTTTATATGAATTTGTGATGTAAAGTCGTCATGAACTAGAGTACTCTGGTAAAGCAGTTTTGTGTAGTATGTAGTCTTGGGGGGGGGGGGGGTATTTTAAATATGGGGGTGTAGGTTGCCTTTTCCGTGATTTTCTGTTTGATAATTAAAGTAAACAAGGATTTTCTATATTGCAAGACATGTAGGATTTACAATGTAAAAAGTGAACAAAGGTTGTACAAATGCAAGTTTGTTTGTATGCTGTAATCTTGGGCTGTTGGGGCGAGGGTGTAATGTAAAAGTGCACTGCACTGAATATTTTTTATGTATACTTCAGATGTTTTCTCTTATTTGCAAAGGTGAATGTCTGGACTAATGCTCTTGGCTTAATCTAAAAAAGATTTTTTGAAGGCAAGTAGGCTCGCAACAATACAAAATGAAAGCCATTAAAAGTGCCAAGTTTCTTGCATATTAAACAATATATATATATATTTTTTTTTTTTTTTCCTTTAGCATATGTTCAGTGGGAATCAAGATCTCTGCAGCCAAAGAAAGTTGTACATTTTGCTCTTGAGTGAAATTGACAAAAATTCCTTTATGGATCAGGAAAGTTGTTAGCTGCCCCCCCCCATGCCGAACATTTCCATGGAGACTGGTTGTCTGCAAGTTCAAGCAATTAATCTTGAAAATTTTGAACATTCTTTGGTGATGGAAATGCAAAATTTAAAAGTGCAAGGCAAGAATTTGGCAAAAACTGTACAGTTTGAAATTATTTGAAGTGAATAAGCACTAAACTAGCAGCCTTAATTTTAATCTGTTTAATAAGACCATGTATAACTTAGTTTTGTTTAAAGACAGCAGTGCACTTTTTGTCTTGAGACAAAAAAATTATATTTTCTGAAAGCGTACAAGCTGTTTCGCACATAACCGAGGGAAATGGAGAAGAAAAGAACACACTAATCAATGAAAGTGGAAGCGAAGACTAACCTGCGTTTTAGAATGGGTGAACTTAATTTTAGGTTGGGTAATGCCTATGGGTGCAGCAATCAATTCCATACGTTTATAGGAGGTTACTAGGGTAGTGGTCATAGAGCCTTTACAAGCCTAGCCATGTTAATCCCAGGTATTTCCATTTGTTCTTTTTGGGTAGTTGCAGATTTGTGATCAGCACCGCTACCTTGTCCATGAGGGACATGGATGTCACCACAGGGATGAATTTGCTGTCTCCCATCCGATTATCTAGGTTACGTTTAAATAGGGTCACTGAGGAGTTCTGCTTTACTTGAATAGAAAGTCTACTCCAGAGAAGTGACAGTCTTTGGGAGGCATCTTTCTCTCAAGGATGTTCTGTTTCATGTCACAAGCTAGGTTGAGATCCCTAGAGTAAGTGACTCTTCTGCCATTTGACTTGCGGATGTCCAGCATTTCCATTAGGACAGGGTTGAAGATTGTCTTTAGGCCAGGCACAAGTCCTACGTTAAAGTGACTGGGCTTTCAGCCTGTCCATTTAGATCCTGGTTTGGAGGCTCTGTATTTTCTTAGTGAGAGACCTCTGAGGTATCTCCAGTTATTGCAGATGTCCGGTGAGGCACATGTATTATACACTTATTGGTCTGAGGGTCCAGTATAGTGGAGCTGTAACATCCCTTGACCTGGATGCTTTGCCCTTGCTTATGAGGTTTACTACGTAGAAGGCTTTCATAACCTCTGTGAAAACTTGGTGGTCAATGTTCAAATTAGGCTATTGCCCTGTCTTCAGGTCTCACACCACTGAATTGGAAGCCACTCCTAGAATAATCTTCTAGGTTTTGTTGCTCCAGAGCTCCTCTGGTCCTGCTATTGTAGTTTTCCTTTCCTTTTGTGTGTGTTAATTAGGCTTCTGTCTGCCTTGACCCTTTCTGCCTTCTCTGTTTCTCTTTGTTCCTATTCCCCCCCCAAAAATAAATAAATAAAAAGTTCTCTCCTTCCTTAGTCATGATGGAGCCAAAGTCTGATTCCAAAATGACAAACCCTTAGGGTTCAAGAAATGCACTTCTGTGGGCACATCTCGTCTGGCCGCAGGGAGTGTGTGTACTGTCTGGGGTCTGCTCATTTGGATTGCTTGTGCACTATCTGATCAGCTTTTTCATTTGCATTCCTTGGTGGATCAAAGGGATAAGATGATTCTTAAGGGCTTTCTCCTCTTCTGCTGTTCCTTCTATGTCAGGAGCTCAACCCCCCCCCCTTCCTGGAAGCATAATGAGATGCAGGAAGCAAGGAAACATTCCCCAGATAGGTCGTCTTGTATGTCTAAGCCAAACAAAAAGGTGCCAAAGTCCTTTGATCTGACTTCCTTGGAGCAGTCTGTCATCTCCACCTTGTGTTCCACCTCTGACTCCACTTGCCATTTCAGAGCAGAATACATCAGGGCAGAGGTCTCCCACTGGGAGATCTCTCACAAGAAACAAGAAACTGTCGAGACCAGCTTCTACCACTTCCACCAGGTCCTCTACTAGTTTATCAGAGAATGACATGGATAGACTGAGGCAATTTCTTCAGGCACAAGATTGTGATGGGGGGTTTGCCAGCTTCGTTCCCCTGTTAGATCTGTGAGCAGAATTTCCCCATTCCACCCTGTTGCGCTCCCTGATCCGAACTTTGGTTTCGGAGCTTGCTGGTGCATAGGTTCCAAGGGCTGAGACACTGGAGCCAATAGTGATCCAGTCATCTCAGACTGCTTCCCTGACGCATTTGGCTCTGACCACATTGGTGCCTAGTGTATTTGAGCCATAGCCTCAATGTAGAGTCCGGGGGACTTGCGTCACCTCCAGTGTTTTTGGAGTTGTCGCTTCCCCTCAAGAGATGTGGCGCTAGACAGATTGGCTCCGACTCCTTTCAGAGAGGAGGGTTCTGGGTGCTTGTGAGACATCTGTTCTGTTGGCTTCAGCTCCTGAGGGTTGATGCTCTGGTACTTGGTCCCCTCTGCATTTAAAGTGGTGGAGAGGGTTCTCTTTCATCCTAGGAGATCCTCTGTTTCTTCCTTGGCAGTGCTCCCTGCCGCCATGGATCAGTGTCCTGAGGCCTCTCATCTGCCACAGGGGCAGCTGGCCCTGTGAAGCCTCCAGTCCATGTGTTTAGTGGAACCCCAGCTTTCTTCTGACACCTTCCCGGAGAGTCCCACCAAAGAGGCCCCCCAGAAGAAATGGTGTCAAAGGAGGCATCTGGATTGCCCCCAGGAATCCCTCGCTACTGACACTAATTTCGAGGAAGGGGAGGAGTCCCCAATATTTCCACCTTAGTATGTCTCTTGTTGTCATCCTAGAGATGCTCCCTCCAAGGAGGTGGTTGGTCTGCCCAAAACTCCACCCCAGAGGAAACTGTGCTGTTGGAGGCTTTCGAGTCTGGCCCATTTACATCCTGGGTGTCCCCCCTACAGATGCTGTCTTGGCCTTGCAATCTACCCAGGGTATGGAAGGAACTGGGCACCATGAAGCCCATTCTAAAGAGGGCTGACAAAATTCTGAGTGCACCTACTGATAGGACACATTGGACTAAAGGGATTCTGGTAGATGCCATGGTGGTTGCAGCAGCCCCTAAGAAGGAGCTGGCTCAAGAAAGCTCCTCTGTCCATACCCCTAACTGGGAGTCTAGGGCTATGAACAGGTTTGGCAAAGAGTTTATGCTTCAGCCACCTTCACCTTACGAACGTTGAGCTACTTAACCCATTTCACTAGACTACATAGGGACCTTGTTAAAGAAATGTAGTTCTACCCCAGAGTCCATATCTGCCAAGGATCAGAAGATCTTCTTCCAGAATGGCCACTCTACAGTAGATATCAAATGCGTCCATGAGGTTAATTTCTTACCCTGTAGGGGGTGCTTCTAGGGTGGATGATTTTGGCATTACCATTGGGTGTTATGCCTGGATGTGGCTGTGTGACTTTGCAGAACCTTTTAAGGCATCTTTCATCAATGCACCCTTTGGATCATCCTCGTTTTGGTCCAACAGTCATACACTGAGTGAGAAAGATGGGAAGACTTCGTCTGCTGTTGGAATCCATTTTTCTACCCCACAAAGGTCCTTCTCCAGGGACCAGGTTTGGGGGAGGGGGCTGTGGTTCAAGAAATCTCAAGGTCCTTTTCAGGAATCTTGGGGAGACTTCCCCCAGAGACAAAGGAGGTAACATTTACAATGGAAGACGCTGTCCCCATGGCAGAGGGGTCTGCAGAACTCAAGGGTCTTGAGATTCCTTCTCTAATGGACTCTTCCAGCACTCCTGAATAGTGGCCCAACTGCCCTCTTCTGAAGGCATTCATGGGGCGCTTCTTACACCCACAAGTCCTGGACATTCATCATGAACAATCAGGGGATACTTAGGATTATATCCGGAGGATACTTTATTTCCTTTTCAAAAATCCCAAACCAACATCTCACCTCTCCGATGTTCCACCTAATCAGAGGGAAAAGGTAGCTCAAAAAATTGCAAAACTGCTGCAAAAGTTATCCAGGAGGTCCTTCCCGACCAGATAGGATTGGGCATCTAGTTGAGATTCTTTAGTACCAAAAAAGACAAGGGGACCCAAGGCCAATCCTTGACCTGATCTCCGTGAACAAATCCATAAGGAATTCAAGATTCATGATGCTCAGTCAAGTCCATTCTAGCTCTCAAAAATGGGCACTGGATGTGCTCTGTAGACCTGAAGGATGCATACTACCACACCAAAATGGACAGGCTCTCCAGACTGTACCTTTGTTTCAAGCTGGAAGCTAACCATTACCAGTTCAGATTGTTTGTTTCCATTCGGTCTCACCACAGCCCCCAGGGTGTTCCCTAATGCTTAGTGGTTGTTGCAGTGCATCTCAGGCTGCAGGGATTCCGTGTGTTTCCATATCTGGACAACTGGTTCCTGACCTCTCCAACCAGGCATCTACTTTTACAAGCTGTTACAGTTAGCACCCTCTCTAGGCATAAATATCAATAGACAAAGAAACCAGTTGCACCCAATGCAAACCATAGACTTCACCGGAGCATGTCTGGATATGACTTCAACACGGGCCTATCTCATGCCAGACAGGATTATAAGTTTATGATCACAGATCAAACGGATTCTAGCTACTCCAGCTCCCATGGCAAATCATGTGCTCAGGGCTTTGGGCTCTGTGGCAGCCACAATAACTGTTACCAAACAGCATGCCTACACAAGTTTTGCAATGGACTCTTAGCAGTCTAGTGGTCATTACAGGCATCTCCTTACAATTTCTGACCAAACTTTCATGGATATGCAGCGGTTCCCTCTGGGGATCATTGCAGTGCAGCCAATGTCTGTCTGGTCCATCAACAAACAGGAGGGAACCAGATCTTACCCGTTGTCAAGAAGTGATGAGGGTGTGACAGTGGGGTGGGCGATCTCTACGAACTGTTTTCTTGCAGCAACACCCCATTCCAGGGGAGTCCATCCTGGTGGACAGCCTCAGCAGTTCTTCAGATGCCTCAAGTGGTCCCTGAATCAGTCGGTAGCAAGCATGATTTTCCGCAAATGGGTCAATGCTGCTTGTGATCTATTTGCATCCATCTTCAACAAATGCAGCAGTTTCTTTGCCCTGATCCCTCCACAGGAACAGTCCCCAAGCGATGCTCTGGCTCATGCTTGCCCCCCCCCCCCCATCTGCTTTACGCTTTCTCTCCAGTCCCTTTTAATTCTCTAATTCCTGCAGAAAGCGTACAGGTTGAAGAGCACTTATCCTCATTGCCCCCCTCTGGCCTTGTCACGTCTGGTGCACCTTTCTTTAGTCTCTTCTAATTTGCCCGCCGATGACTCTGGATCTGGTTTTGGATCTACTGTCTCACCCATCATGGCATACCCAGCAGGGTCTACAAAGACTAAAATTATAACCGCATGGCTTCTCCAGTTTCAATGATGGAAAGACATTCCAGACTTTTTTTCTCAGTCCAAAAAAATCTTTATCTCCGCTCAGAAGTTCTCTACCAGGAAAATCTACAAGAGCAAATGGATGAGATTTTCCTTTTGGGCTCAGCAGGAGCAAATAGCTCCTCTTACTGCTTCCATTCTGAAAGTTTTTGATTTCTTGGCTTCCCTCTTCCGAAGTGGAGCCAGCTACTCCACAGTGAAAGTCCAGCTAGCAGTTATTACCAATTTCCATACTGGGGACAATTCCTGATCTCGGACTTCATCTGAACTTTGTAAAACGTTCCAGACAGTTACCTTTTTACTTCAACCCCCCCCCCCAATCAAAGTCCCTAGTCCTACATGGGATCTTGACTATGGTCTTACAAGCCCTAGTTCTTCCTCCTTTTGAGCCCACGGCCAAGATAAACTTGAAATTTCTGTCATGGAAAACAGTTGTTCCGGTGGCTATCACCTCAGCAAGAAGGGTTTCACAGTTACAAGCCCATTCCTCTAAACCCCTTATCTAATTTTTCACAGAGTAACTCTGTATGTCAACCCATCCTTCTTGTCCAAAGTAGCTACAGAAAATAAATATAAATCAGTGTATCAGTCTTCCTATTTTCTTTCCCAACTCTCATAACAAAGAAGAATATACACTTCACCTGCTGGATGTTCGTAGGCAATTACATTTTTTACCAGGACAGAGCTAAATCGTGCAGAAAATATGAACTGTTTATATCCTTTTCTGAAGTAAGGAAAAGGGCAAGCCGTCACCATGACTACTCTTGCCAGATGGTTGATAGATTGTATTTCCTTTGTTTACTCTTCAAGAACGGTCTCTTACCAGGGAAAAATCAAGGCTCATTCTAAAAGGTCTATGGTGACGTCTCGGGCTTTTTGGTCTAGAGTAGTTATTGATGACATTTGCGCAGCTGCACCTTGGTCACATTCCCATACCTTTGTCACACACTATGTTAGACATTGTCTCTAGGAATAGAACTGCCTTTGGTTCTGCAGTGCTCCGTAATATCCTTCCATGAGGGCCACCCTAGGATTATTGTAGATGGAGAGACTGTCCCACAGGTTGAGGAAGATTGACGTTGACAACATTGGGTAAAGTTATGTTCTTACCATAATGTTCAATCTGTTGTCGCTGCATCCTTTGTCAGCCTTCCCCCTGTACATGACTGAGACCTGTTGGATGACTTCATAGGAACTACAGTTCCTGATTGAGCTCCTGATCTTTATGCTTGATCTTTGAGTCACTGGTCTTTATAATATGCATCTTTGTCTCCCTTAAATTGCTTGTGTATGTACAGGATTGCTGCAAACTCTGAGGTAAACTGGGGGAATGAGGCATTATGGGTAGGATAGGAGGAACTCTAGCTTTCATTTTTCAGTTTGGAAAATGGCCGAGTTGGGTCCCAGGCCCACAGGTTGAGGAAGAATGCAGTGACAACACAGATGGAATGTTGTAAGGACATAACTTCTTTTTTAGATCATGGCTTTGGCACCAATCATTTTTGTGTTGGCCCTTGCAGGGCTGGCCTTTGGTCAACTGGTGCCCTAGGCAAAAGGGCTCTACAGTGCCCCCAGACACCACCCGGTGCACCCTTCCTGGTTTACCTACACTATACAAATTACTGGAAAAGGGCATCTACTACAGCAGCGTCCTAGGTGGCCACCTAGTTGGCCTATGTGCCCTTGTAACATGTTTGTCATTGGGGGAACTCTGTGATTGCTCCCAGTTTGCAGTTGGCCTTTGGCTCACCAAGTTCATGGATATCTACTTTGGCATGGACTTCTGTGAAATAGATGCCAAATAGTAAGGGGCCCGGCACGGATCCCTGGGATACTCCACTGGCGACTGGTCTACTGGTGGAGGAGGAGTCACCAGTTTTGACAGTGTGTTCCGTCAGTGAGCCGGTTGGCTACCCACCTAGTAATGCAAGGGCTAATCCCTGTCTGGGAGAGTTTCTCAATGATGGAAGTGGGAAATTGTCAAAAGCCTTAGAGATACAGTGTGCACTGTCTTACCATCTTCCATGGCTTTGCTGACATTCTCCGTGAAGTCCACCAGGTTTAATAAGCATGATCTACTCTTAACGAAGCCAAACTGGGTTGGATCCAGTGTTTGGAGGCCACATATGTCCTTGTTAAGGTCTGTGATTCTTTCCATGGTCTTGCAGATGATGCTGGTTACACTTATGGGTCTGTAGTTCCCAGGGTCTGTTACTGGCCCCCCTTTGTGCAGGAGGATTACTATTGCTGTTCTCCATTCTGCAGGAACATAGCCAGTTATCAAGCTATGGTTAGACAGTCAAGTGGGTCCACTAGGGCTCATTGTAGATTTAGTAAACAACCTGGGATAAGCTGGTCTCGTTGAGGCAGTGTTTTTGGTCTTGAGTGCAGAGATGGCCTGTTCTCTAGAGAGTAAGCAGAGAGCTGGTGTCTGGTATGGTGTGAGATATGGTGGGTGAAATCTGTGTTGAATCTGTCAGCTAGCAGGTTGGTGATATTTTCCAGTGTAGTATGAGTGAGCCCATCTACAACCAGTTTGGCACATAGCTGGGCATTCCCTTTTAGACCTGGGATGTAGTTTAAAGAATGCCTTTTATAATTATCCTTGGCTAAGGATGGAATTTTAGTTTCATAATGTGCTTTAGAAGACCTTACAAGATTTCTTTTTTTTTTTTTTTTTTTGAACTCTTCCTCTGCAGACTATCCCTCTTGCCTTTGGACAGCAGTTTATTCCTCTTGTTATATAATCTGTTTATACGTGGTCTACCACGGTGACTTGTTTTTACGGGAAGACCTGGTTTTCTTCTAGCCAGGTACAGCAGAGTTTATTATGCAGTCTCTTGTGTTTGTACAGGGCATTTGCATACACTTCTGCATAGTGATCATTGATGTCTGTGATTGTGGGTGGTATGAAGCTTTTTTTTGGGTCTATGACTATTCACTGAAAGCGCATTTCACTGAGTCACATTTCACTGAAAGAAACATATATGCCCTTCTCCCCACTGTGGTGCGACCCTGGAGTTGGTATAAATAGGGGGGATGTGGGGGCCAAACCCCCCACTAATTTACTTGTATTTAGGAATCTAATTTATTTCAATGAAATGTGATTCAGTGAAATGTGCTTGCAGTGAATCGTCCTAGATCCCTTTTTTTATACCATCACTTAGTAGGCTACAGTTAGCTTTGTGTTTCTTGTGATTTTGTTCCTGCGAGGGTATCCGTTCCAGTAGTTACTACAAATGAGACTGATTTGTGGTCTGAAGTAACCAGGGAGGGCTTCATGCATAGGGAAGTATAGTGAATAGTGACCACCCCCCATGTTGGTGAGTATGATGTCCGGAACATTAGAGCCTTTAGTGGGGGGTGCAGACTATCTGTTCCAGAGCATGTGTGTTAAAGTCCAGAAACTTCTGGGCAAGCATATTTTTGCTCGTGTTTGTCCTCCAGTTTATATAAGGATAGTTGAAATCTCCTGTGACTTAAGTGTTGGGCTGTATGATGAGGTATTCCAGTAAATCCAGGTAGGCAGGATGCTTGTCCTGATTCATTATCATCTGTATCTCACAATGCTGTGGTGTGGTACTTTCCCAATAGTTAATTGGACATGGAGTAGTTCGAGACAGTCATGCTGTTTGACCAGTCTCTAAATGTATTTGGTTTTAATGAAGATGGCTACACCTCCACCTTTGGTTCCTTCAAGCTCATTTTGAGGTCTGAAAGTGTGGAAGGCATTGTAGCCTTGCACGACTGGGGTGCTCTCGGCGGCCTTGAACCATGTCTCAGTAGCTGCACAGATGTCTACATCCTCTAAGGTGAGGAGTGCTTCTAAAGAGTGCAGTTTTGTGTTTAAACTCTTACCATTAAGCAGCATGACTCTGAGTTTCTTGATTAGGTTTTGTTACGTTGGAAAATTTGTTGTTTTGACATTGCCTAAAAAAGCCACCATGGGAGAAAGGGCCTTTGCCAGTATCAAAACACTTGAGGGGGACAGGTGCAGACCATCTCTAGCAAACCAGCAATGTCCATCTACCACATCCTTCCAAGCTGACTGATACTGGATTCCCTGGTCTGACAACAGAAGCTGAGCCAGTAGTTGAAGGCCGGCATTTTTTTTATTATATTGTGGCATCCTCCTAGGTGAGGGAAGAATACTGCTTGAGGCTAGGGACATAACCTGTGTGGGACACATGAGCAGCGTTCCATCATGACTCTCCCTCTTGTATAGTCCAGTGAGATGTCAAGTCATTCATTCCAACATGGACTGTGACTGAGTAATAATGGTACTTGAGTACATGCATTATTTGTCAGATCCTAGCATCTGACCCTAAACTTCTTATCCAGTCTGGTGAGGGTGACATCTGTGTGTCTCACTGTGGAGTTGCCTATGACTAAGATATTTGATGATTTGCATTGGGGGCTTATTTGTTGAGGTGTGTGTGTGTTAATTTCTTTTTGCTTGGTGGTGAGTGTGGGTGGTGTATTTTCGGGAGATCTCCGTTAGGCTTTTAGTGAATACTTCCACATATGTGGGTTTGTGTTGTGACCTTATTTTGCATGAGAGGTGAAGTGGGTGTGCTGACAACCTGTTTGTCTAATTTGTTTTTACGTGAAAGAATTGACAAATTCCACAGTGTACTTGCATCTCTCACTAGGCTGTTTGCTTTAGGAGTACCGGCACAAACGTGAGGCTTGTATACAGGCAAATTTAAACCATTTTAACACTACCAATGGGACAGCCCCACACTGATCCTTTCTCCAGCAATCCCCAACTCTGGTAGGTCCTGAGCTGCACACTTCTTCCACAAGAGTGCAGGGAGGCCCTCTTAATGCAAGATGGCTAGTTAAAGAGCACTGTGAAACCAGTCTAAATTCAGCAGGTGTGACTATAGCCAGTGATGGCGAACCTATGACATGTGCCAAAGGTGACACATGCCACAATGTTTTGGGTGACACCAGAGATCAATACCCGAATTACCAGCGCTACTGCTCTTGCATTCATTGCTCATGTGAAGTGCCTGAATTATTCTGTCCCAGGAGCTCTTGACACCAAACCCAAAAGGTTCGCCATCACTGCCCTAGCCTATGCTATGCAAGGCAAGAAAAAAATTTCTAGATGGGAAGGAGTAAGGGAGAGTCGCTTAAAGGTCCTGTTTAGTAGTATACTGTTAGATGACCTGCAGTGGTACTACCCTCTGCACAAACTGGCAGCTCTTCGAGCAGCTGTGAACAGTGGGAGACTATGTCTAGTATTTCTATAGACTACTTTACTTTAAGCTGGAGAGGTTTACTTAAATGCAAGCACGGGGAACCTTTAGACAAAGGGATGAAAGACTTTTCTAATGTTAAACCATTGGCTTATTGTGTTTTTATCCTGTTAGCCTATCGACCAGCAGTTCCCACGTTGGATAGATTGATTTTGGCTCTCTGCTCCCACCAGAGTGCTTTAGCTCAAAGTGCAGTAACAAATTCTTTAGAAGTAAGAATTCCTGCAATGTCGGGAATCATTGGAAATAAGTTCACTAACCCTGAGAAATGTTAACAAAACACAACAACTTTGCAAAGTTAGAAATATTTTGGCAGCCTCAAAACAGCTTTTGCAGAATACTGTTAATACAACGTAAGAGCTGTTGTCATTGTCGTCGTCTTTCGGCTTTTCCCGGTTAGGGGTCGCCCCAGCGGAACTCTGGTCCGCTAATGATTGGCTGTTTTTTTTACGTGCAGAGTTACCAGCCCTGACGCACAACCTTTAACGAAGGTATGCCCATTCACGCATGTCTCCACGCAGAAGACGCTCTAGCTGAGAATCGAACCTGACAGCGTCTTACTGTGAGGTGACAACACTACTGCAGCACCACAACCCAAGAGCAGTATAGTAACAAAAAAAGGAGATCTGAAGTTTTTCGTTTGGTCTTCCACCTGTGGGTCATGGATTCGGCACAGATCCATCTCTGCCGCGTTTTCCAGCTTATGATCCAAGCTCCTTCCCTTACCCATAATACTAGCGTCTCTCTCCTCCCTTCAGATCTTGTTTGCTGCTTGTGAGAGACAGTAGCGTGGATTGCATCTTCAAGTTTCCTTAGCGTAAAGGTGATCTTTTTTGAGTCTCTGTCTCTGTCCTTATCTACCCTATCCCCTGTGCACTAGTGTGTTTATTACTATATAGAAAAGTCTCTCTCTCCCTGCCTTCCCGTCTTTCTCTCTTTGGTGTGTGTGATATCCTTTAGCAATGACAGAACTCCCTAGGCCAGGCTTCAGGAATTGTGCTGAGTGTGACCAAAAGCTGACACCCTCTGATAGCCACACTCAACATTGTGTGCTTGGGGAAAGAGCACTTGGACACAACCTAGTCTATCTGCACAGGTTTCAATCCCCACACTTTGATCAACAGGAAGAACAAGTTAATTCTTGAGGGCCTCCTTCCCACGGAGGCTACTACTGCCTCTAGCTCTTCTCCAGCCCCCCCCCAACCTTTTTCTGGGACTCCACCTCCCTCTAAGAAGTCCAGGGACAGAAGTCTTGTCCCAAGGGACCGGGACATGCCTAAGAAGTGGTCCCCTGACTCCTCGTCTGTTGAGGAACCCCTGGCCAAGTCTCAGCCGAATCCAAACCAAGGCTCGCCTAGACTCCAATCTCAGTGTTTTTTTCAGGAGCTGAAGATTGCCCAAAGGCTGCCCCCCCCCCCCCAATCTGCCTTCCCTAGTTGACACTCCAGGCCTGGGTCGGTGGCTTCTTACATTCAGTCCACCTGTGGACTTTTTTGAAGCTGAGCTGGACAGGATGCAGAGGCTTATCTGGACCCAGATTAAGATGAGTCTTGCCTGCTCACTCCCACTCTGGGGCTCGGAGCATGCAGTTCACTTTCTTCCCATTGCTCCTTCTCTGGTCTGACCTCTGGCTTCGGATTCATCGGGTCTTAAGTTTCCTGGCATCGAGGGGTTGGCGCTGGTGGTTTCAGGTACTTGTATGTGGACCATTGCCCTGAGTTGCTCGGCTCTGAGCCATCTAACGTTTGGAGCCATAGCCTCGGTGCCGGATCTGAGGGGATGGCATTGGCTTCGAGATTTTCAGTGTCTGCCCTTCCACTCTAAATCTTGGTGCCTCGAGACTCCCATCCAGCTCCCCCTTTGAGGCAGAGAGCTGTGGTCTGCTTCTACTTTCCTCTGTTGTGGGGATTTGTTTGCAGTCTGTTTTCAGTGTGGCGGAGAGGGTTCTCTCGGCTCTGTCGTGATCCTTGATACCATCTTCCTCAGAATCAAGCCTGGCTCCCTTTCTTTCTGGCCCAGATTCCACCATCTTGCCCCCTCAGGGGCAGCCTGTTGCCACTATGCTTCAGGGGGTTCCCCCCCCGGGAGCTTCCTGAGGTTTCCAAGTCCTGCCCAGCAATTCCCCCCCGAGGAGCTCCTCTGAAAAATGCATGCAAATGGAGGCATTTGGAAACCCCACCAGAATCCCACACTGAAGACCTAGACTTGGAGGAAGGCGAGGGTTCCCCTTAATCACTCCCTGATGTCTCCTTCAGGGATATCGTGGAGATCCTGCACCAGGGTGAGGGGTGGTCTACCCAAAAACCCATATGGATGAGTCTGTGTTCTGGAGGTGTTTGGCACAGGACCATCTACCTCTTGGGTGTCCCCACCTGCAGATCTCCTGGTGGGACTTAATTTCATCCAGGGCATGGAAGGAACTGGATATGGTTGAGCCTATCCCCAAACACCTGGACAAAATACGCAGCTCCCATTCGGATAGGCAACATTGGTCAAAGGGGTCACCAGTAGATGCCATGGTGGTTGCGGTGGCCACCAAGAAAGCATGCTCAGGAGAGCTCCACTGTCTGACCGCTGGACAGAGTCGTGGGCCATGGACCGTTTCAGGGAAGCAGACCTGCGTCTCAATGACATTTGCTTTGCGTATACTGAATTACATGGCACACACCAGGCTGCAGCGAGACCTGGTGAATAGAGGTCGAGTCTGCCCCAGGGTCCATGTCAGCAGAGGAGGTGGTGTTCTCCCGTATGGCCACCTTTGCTTCCATGAGACTCCTGTCACATGCCACTGAAGGTGCCTCCAGGGCTGCCGCAACAGGCATAACCATCGGGTGTCACGCCTGACTCTGGTTTTGTGCTTTCTCTGAGCCCTTCAAGTTGTTTTACAAATGCTTCCTATAACGTATCTACTCTTTTTTTTTTTTTTTGACAAGACTGTTCAAGAGACATTAGTCCAGAGTGAGAGAGACTGGAAGACCTGGTCTGCCATCGGGATTCACTTCTCAACCCCGCAATGATCCTTTACAAGGAATCTGCATGGGATTGAAGATGTGGTTTTGAAAGTCTCTGGGTTTTTCCCATGATGCTCAGGACTCTTCTTCCCTCAGAGTCGGGGATATGATGGATGCCACCTTCATAGCAGAGGTGGCCCAAGAATCCAAGGGCCTCTGGATTCTTTACTGGACAGACCCTCCTCAGGAGGCCTGAAGGGTTGCCTGACTGCTAGTCTCTGGAGGCAGTCTGGGACGTCTTTCCCTGCACCCAACAGCCTGGGAGTCCGTCAGATTGGGTTTTGCAGATATCCAGAGGATACTCATTCCCCCTCCTTCAACCTCTCAGTCTCTCCCAAACATTTCCCGGATGTCCCACCCCTGCAATGGGAGCAGGCAGCAGTAGAAGTTTCCAGACTGCTCGAAAAGTGAGTCATCCAGCCCCCCCCCCCCCCCAGACAAATCTGGATCCAGCATCTGTTCCAGGTTCTTTTTAGTGCCAACAAAAATGGGGGATTTAAGACCCATCCTGGACTTTTCAAACCTAAACCTGTCTGTTGCCAAGACATAATTTCATATGGTCACCCTCCAATCCATTCTGCCTTTTCTTCTGAACGACTGGATGTGCTTGGTTGGACCTCCATCTTGACATGAGTACACGTCCTGAATAGGCACTCTGAGGTTCCTCTGCTTCTGGCTGGGAGCCAGTCATTATCCGTTCAGAGTGCTCCCCATTGGGCTCACCACTGCCCCCAAGTTGCTCACCAAAGTGATGGCAGTAGTGGTGGCTGTCCTGTGGCTGCAATGGTTCTAGATCTTTCCCTAACTGGATGATTGACTCATTTCCATTCCATCCAGCCATCTGCTGTGTCAAGCCAGGGATGATTATCTACTGCTCACCATCTCAGAATAACCATAAATCTAAAGTTCCATTTGGAGCCAGTACAAGTTTTAGACTACTTTAGAGATGGGGGGTCGCTTTGATACTATTCAAGACAAGGTGTTTACCTCTGGACAGACTGTTTATCTCTCAGACATCATGTCTCTTACATTGTTCAAGCCCAGTGTCTCCCTGCGGATTCAATTCTTTGGGCGTTGGGATCCATGGTGGCCACTATCACTCGTTCCAATGGCTTGCCTTCATATGAGGGTCCTCCAATGGACTCTGGCATTTCACAGGTCATTGCTAGACCTGCCCTTATCTCATCTGGTTTGGCTGTCTTGAGCTTGCAAAAATTCGCTCCTCTGGTGGCTTCAATCCCCGGATTTTCTTCTGGGTTGTCAGTTCATCCTTCCTACCCCTGTGATCACGGTGACCATGGATGCCTCCCTGTTCTAGTAGCTAGGTGCATTGCATGGGAAGGACAGTCCCAAGGCATGTGGTCTTCCCTGGAGACCTGTCTCCGTATCCGTGTCCTGGAGAGAAGGGCAGTGCTGTTGGGCATTGCAAGCTGTACATGCCCATCTTCCCCTAGGGGCGATTGCCATTGAGACACTCTAGTCTGGTACATCAGCAAATGGGAGGAGGGGGGGGGCAGATCTTACCCTCTGTCTCGAAGCCATGAGACTGTGGGAGTAGGTTATCTCCAGCCATTTTCTGGTGGCACTACACATTCCAGGGAGGTCCAACAAACTGACTGGCTCAGCAGGTTTATTCTGATGCCTTATGAGTGGTCTCTGAATCTTTCATTAGCGGAACAGATCTTTCTTAAAGTGGGGTCAGCCTTGCTGCGATCACTTTGCCTCTCCTTCCATCGTGAAGTGCAGCGAGTATTTTGCTCTGATCCCCCTCCCCTGTGGGAGTCCCCAGAGACTCCTTGGTTCATGCTTGGCACTCCAATCTTCTGTATGCTTATCCTCCACTCCCTCTAATTCCCAAATTCATTTAGAAAGCTCGATGGCTGGGCAGCTTAGTGATCTTCATTGCCCCTTTCTGGCCTTTCCAAGTTTAGTTCCTCTCTCTGGTCTCTGGCAGTGTGCCCTCTTGGTAAGCCAGATCCGGTTCCGGATCTGATCACGCATCCCTTTGGGATTCCTCACCCAGACTTAGTCAGTCTGAAGCTCACGACTTGGCTGCTCCCATTCCAATGATAGGACTCCCAGGCTGTCTTCTCCTGTTAAGATTTTGGTAGTGGATCACAAGTCTTCCACCAGGAAGGTTTACTGCAGTAAGTGGAAGCGTTTCTCCATATGGGCTTCTCCACATGATCCCTTTACTGCCTCAGTTCCTGCCATTTTGGAGTTTTTTGGCAGATATTTTTAATCATGGCACTTGGTTTTCTACGGTGAAGGTACAATTTAATTTTCACGTAGGAGAGAATTTGCTTCCTCCAAGCTTTGTAAGGCTTTTCTGAGGGGTCCTTTTTACTTGGGCCTCTGGTCAAGGATCCAGCACCCCCTTGGCATCTCACCCTAGTGCTGCAAGCTCTGGTTTCTCCTATTGAACTAGTGGCTACGGTTGACAGTTTCTGTCTTAAAAGATGGCCTTTTTGGTTGCCATTATCTTGGCCAAGAGAGTTTGAGAATCCAAGCCTCATCTGTTAAGCCTCCTTATGTGGCCTTTCATAAAGATAGGGTCTCCGTATGGACAAATCCCTCATTCCTTCCGAAAGTGGCATCAAAGTCTAATATTAATCAAGTCATTAATATTCCTGTTTTCTTCTCCAGTTTCCAGAGTAAAGGAGAGTACAAATTGCACTTGCTTGATGTTCACAGGCAACTTGATTTCTATTTGCATAGAACAAAATGCTTTCATAAGTCTGATCAACTGTTTCCTTTTCTAAACCCTTCTTGTTGACAGCCTGTCTCAAAGGTGACTGTTGCTCTATGGATTTCTGACTGCGGTGATCTCCACCATGGTATGTAAGGGCACATTCCACCAGGTCCGTAGCTACTTCTGTGGCTTTTTGGTCCAGGGTTTTGTTTAGGTGATATCTGCTCTGCAGCTACCTGGGTGTCCTCTCATATGTTTATCTCCCATTACAAAATGGATCATCTTTCCAGGGGCAGGCCATCCTGTGGTTTAGCCATGCTCTAACATCCTTCCATGAGGACCTCCCAGGGCTCTTTGTTAGCTGTGGACTCTGTCCCACAGGTTGAAGACCAAATGAAAACTTCAGGTAACAAAATTATGTAATCACCATAATGTTCCTTCTGAGTTGTTGCTTTTCATTTGTCTTCAACCATCCCTCCCTCCTATCCCTCTGCCTTGTGTGGGCTGTGTGGTGGACCGGATAGAAGAGGCAAAGCCCCTCTACTCTGGTGAGCTTTTCTTGTTGAGCAAATGGGTAGTAATGCCAGGGGTTTTAGGCACATGTTTTAGGTTGAGGTGCTACTGTCTGCAGCAGACTCTATCTGTGGGGCAGAGGGAGGCCGGGGGTATTAAGAGTAAGGAAGGAAGTTTGATCCAATGGTGGAAAATGCATCAGAGTCAGATCCATGTCCCACAGGTTGAAGACAAATGAAAAGTAACTCAGATGGAACGTTATGGTGAGTACATAATTTTTTTTTTCTTTAAAAAGTGAAGGCTGAAAACTAGTGATAAATTCAACCAAATAAATGCACCACAGAAGTGTTTAAATATCACTGAAACAGAGCAAGTGCAAAAAAAAAAATACTTGTCATGTTTGTATGCTGAGATGGTTTTAGAAGCAGTCACAGATGCCCAAACCAGGCTCAAGGAAACTCTGAATAAATGATAAATTTGTGGTAATTCTATCTGGAGGGTTAAACTCCATTTTTTTGAAGATGTACATATTTTTGTGCGTTTCAGGTTAATAGGTTATGGGATTGTTCTGAAAATGTATTTAGCATTTTGCCTGAGTTTTCATTAACAAAGTCTTGAGGGTCAAATGGGGACGATATGCTGCTAAACAATGTGTGTATGTAACAGAAGTTGGAAGTACGTGTGCAAAAGATTGGTAGTGTATAATGAGTAGGAACAATTGATAACATGGTCTACATTATCCATGTTACCTTGGAACATAAATTTCCTCACAGGTATAGAAAGTCAGTAAAAACTGAGGAGTGCAGTATGAGGATAGCAAAAGAAGCGTTTGGAAAGAAATGAGCATGTGAATTTGATAAAGTATTTCAGGATGGATTTTCAGCAGAATATTGGGGACAAAGGAAAAAGGGGAGTAATCTTAATTGCTTAGAGGAACTCCAGTAGTCGCAGAAAAAAATGGTAGATTTGTGGTAAGTGGCTACTAGCAAGAAAGAAGGATTATGCTAACATGAGTTTATATTCCACCAAAATTTTCTTTTATGGAGTTTAAATTTTTTTTGTAAGGAAATAATCGGTTTTCAGCGGGGAATTTTAACTCTAGGTGAAAATAGAACTTTGCAATGGTGAGGATATTTTTGTGGGACCTGGAAGGGAAAATATAACAAAAGATGGTAGCTTTCTGAAGAAATTTATGAAAATATTTGGTATGGAAGATGTGATTTCAGTAGTAGGAACTCTGAAATTTACATATTCCCAAATGTACAATTAACTGGGCTAGACTCTACAAGGAGGTTCACAAGAACATATGTAAAAAGCTTTCAATTAAATGTATATGTCCAGTAACTGTTTCAGATCATGCCCAAATGCAAACTAAGATAAAATGCAGGGTAATGAAGTAAAAAAAGACACTGGTACTTTCCCATCTACCTGTTAAATAGAGAATCCACTATGGAAATTATTCAAGCATTGTTAGAGAGGATAGAAATTTCTTGAAGTTATAGCTAGTGAGTGGGATAAAATGAAAATGGAGTTTAAAAAACAGGGTAGAAATAAAAGAAGAAGATCTGGTTAGGGCTGATAAAGCAAAGGTTTAAGTGTTGCAGAATGAGAACCTCGGAACAAGAAGAGGCTCAACTAACTACAGAGCGGTAAAGAAAGTATCTGGATAATGCAGGAATCTAAAGATTAAGCAACTATTTATATTTTGATAACTCCAGAGAGCAGAAACTTTAGCGCAGCAACATAGGCAAGAGAAAGTAGAAGGGATTGTCACCCAACTTAGGGAGCCTGTAACCAGAACAAAATAACCCGAAATCCTGTGATGGAGTTATAGATATATCTATGAAAATCTGTATAAAGTAGAGAAATATGGAAATCCAAGAAAGAGCACCAATGGAAATAGTTACAGAAGACTCGAGAATGCCAAGGATAGAGGTAGATGTGACTCAATTAACAGTTAAGGTAAGAAATGAGATGGTGTCTAATCTTCAGGAAAGTATCCAAGAACAGATGCATTTCCTGTGGAAGTCTAGCAGTTGAGGGAAGAAGATGAAAAAGATCTGGAAGGTTTTGTCTAACAGTATTTTAAAAGAAAGGGAAGCACCAACATCTTTGAAGAAAGTTGTCATGGCTGTAATATCTTAACATGGTAAAGACCCATCAAATCCAGCTTCATATAGACTTGTTTCTGCTTTAAACCATGGTAGTGTCTATAATAGCTGAAAGAATAGCAGAGGTGTTACCAAAATTTATAGATTTGGATCAGTGTGATTTTTTGTAAAGGGGAAGCAACCAATGATTGTCTAGAGGGATGCCGAATGTACTAAAATACTGCTGTTGACGATGGGCCTTGATGCAGAGAAAGCATTGAAGAGTACCCTGGGATTTTGAGTAGGGCATTGGAAGCATTTCCATTCCCTGATATGGTAATAAGGTTAATTAGGAGGATATATGCAGGATCGGAGGCAAGAATTAAAGTAGGTGGCTTCGGCTTTGATCGGTTTCCTCTGAACAAGAGGACCCAGGAAGGGATGTCCTCTTTCCCCTTTATTTGCTTTATTTAGAGCCATTGGTAGAGAAAATAAGGGACTCAGAAATTCAAGGATATGATTGGTACAGTAATCAAGAAAAGTTGGTTTTATTTGCAGATTACATTTTGTACTTGATAAATCTAGAAAAGGACATGTCAGTTTTGTGGAACATTGAGAGAGTTTCAAGTGTTTTCAGGGTATAAAAATTTAATGAAGGTAAAATGAAGAATATAGCCATAAATGTACCCAAACATGAATTTGTTTGAAAATGCCCATATTTATGAAGATGCAATAAGATGAAATATTAGGAGTATTGATTAAAAGGGTACTTTATGGTAGTGAAGGATATGTGGGAAGGAACTAAGCAAAAGATGATACAAAAACAGAGGAAATGGAAACCCTTATTTATGGGTATAAGACAAGCAATAAGATGAAATATTAGGAGTATTGATTAAAAGGGTACTTTATGGTAGTGAAGGATATGTGGGAAGGAACTAAGCAAAAGATGATACAAAAACAGAGGAAATGGAAACCCTTATTTATGGGTATAAGACCAGCAGTGAAAATATTTACTCCCTTTTAGTTTGATATACAGGTCAGGTATATTTATTAACCAGAGGAGATAATTGACTTGAAGGAATTGATCTCTGAGGGGAAGAGGGCAAGAGTTAAGTGAGAAGGTGATCCTTCCAATAGAACAAGGTGGCTTAGGATGACCTCAGTTGAAGTGATATTTTAGAACTACACAATTAACCTTCTGCTTGCTACTGATTAGTCGTATTCAAAAGTGGAAAGGGGGAAATTCAAGAAATGAGGAGAGACTGGGGTTTTGGATGCAGCTCCTGAAGGAGAATAACAGCCATATAGAATATTGTATTCATAAAGTAGCAGAGAGATTTTTGTCAATTTGAGAAGGCTAACGGAAGGGGTACAGAGAAGAGGCCAAGTGGGGTATGGAATTTACTGAAGAAAACTGGCCACAGAATCAAGGCACTGGAAACAAATAACTAGAGAGAGGTAATATGGGCTAAGGCTAAGACATTCAGACTGTAGGCTAGTGACTGCGTTCCCTACCAGTGAGTGGTATCGGTTTATGCAGAGAGAAAGGGACAGGGGGATTCTAAGTGAAAGACCTGCTCTATTAAGAGTTTCTAGTTGAATCTAAAACAGAAGCTGCTGTTAAAAAGGGCCAATTAGTAGGGAATATAAAATACTGCACAATAACTAAAAGAATCAGTGAAGGTTAGAAAAAACTGGGAAGAGATTGCATACCCAGTTTATATGGGAGCAATGCGAGGACATCTGTATGACTCCCAAGTATGCAGCAAAGTGTAGGTGGTTATGGAGTCGTGCTCTGTAGGGTTTGAATTGGTACCTTTTATAGCCCAAGCAGATTTCAAAATAATTTTTCCTCTGGTAGATGACAAATGTTGCAGGTGTGTTGTGAAAGAGGTAACTGGGAACCCATGTTTTGGGACTGTAATGAGTTGACAAATTTTAATTCCATTCAGAGAACTCTGCTAGAAATAGTGGGTGAGCAAACGTGTGTAACTTAAGGAAATTGTTCTTTTAAGCTGAGAAACAGGATCTTAATTGCCTAGATATAGTAAGGCCTTAAGTTCTGTTGGCTGCCAAAAAACAATTACTAGGAAATGGAAACCAACCGTGTTTGAAATACTGAATATTGTAACAGAGATAAAAACTTGAAAATTATCTTCTGAAAAGGGAAGGAGCAGATTACAGAGAAGTAAATGGAAGTTGTGGGAACAATATATGCAGGGTAATGCTCAGAATGAGGAATGAGGTTTGATGGAAGGTAGAAATTGACTAATTTATGTAGTGTTGGACTGATGGCTATTTAAAAACTTACATGATGTATAATATATGCAACTTGAAACGTGTTATGGTTTGTTTTACTTTAATGTATTTGTTTCCTGTGTTTTGAGTGATAATGTAATAAAGGTGTTTGATCCCCTTTTGACCCTCACAAACGTGGTTCCCCCTCTGATTTGGCCTCATCTTTCAGGCAGGCTTCTCCTAATAAGGCCTCCCAAGAAATGCTTGTCTGGCAAGCCTTATTTGAACATTGACAATCTCGGGTTAACGGTTTGATTTCTTTAGTTCCTTGCCTGCCAGGGACTGTTAGTACCCCAAGAGGATGGGCTGGATCTTTGCTCTGCCTAAGTGGTACAAAGAAGACCTAACCTGATTTTCTTTATAGGTTACTCAAGAGGACAAGATGCATTTTACAGCTTCTGTTCCTAGCATCTGGAAGTATTTATTTTATTTAACATTTTTTTTACTGGGAAAGTCCGACTTGGAACAAAGCCAATTTTCAGTGGAAGCCCAGGAGAAATGCTCTAGATGTATGTCTTTGCAATGTGGGAGGAAACCAGAGCACCTGGAAGAAATCCACACAAATGCAGGGAGGATATGCAAGACTCTACACAGAAGGCACCCCAGCCGAGAATCGAACCGGAAAACCTCTTGCTGTGAGGTGACACTGTGCTGTCCATTTATCAGACTTTCTACTCTTTACATTGAGCTCTATGGGGCTAGTGTCGCGAACTTGGTAATGGCGCAATGGGAACACCAACTAGTTTTCAACCATCCCTTGTTCAGTAAACACTCTGCTTTCTGCACACGTTACCTTGACTACATTTTCATCTTGTTTAAGGGTAATGAGGTACAAGCTGTTGAATTCGTTGACCATCTTAACGCTACAACAGGATTTTTGGAATTTACTTCCACCTTCAATGACAAGCAGATAGCGTACTTAGACATCTTACTAGAGAAAGACAACACTTCTTTGTGTTACACTTCCAGAATACATAGGAAACCTACGTATTCCAACACCATGCTACACTTTTCTAGCTGTCACCCTTTTACACAGAAGCGTGCTGTTGTCAAGGGTCAGCTTGTCAGGGCAGCAAGGATCATTAGTAGGGATGACATGTTTGAAGTTGAATGCACTACCCTTCAAGGGATGTTCCTGAGTCGGGGTTACCCCTCTAAACTCATCAATGACCTAATTGAGGAAGTTACTCGTAAAAGGAGGTCTAAGATTTATGTACCACTTTTACCTAGCAAGGACGGAGTTTTCTCTACCTTGCCATCAACTGTGGTTAACCCAGTTAGTTTAGGCATTGTTGATGGAACTTTAGAGGTGGATTTACCTAGATTCATTACTACCTTTGCAATGGACAGTGACATTTTGTGGAACATTGTTAGGAAGAACTGGCAATTATTCAGGGCGGACCCAGGAGTATTTTCCAAACTTGGACTGTGTCCTAACGTCACCTATAGGAAGGATAAGAATCTCAAGTCATGGTTCGAGATGAAACCTCCTATCACTAGATCTCCGGGTATGTTTAAATGTCACTCTTGTAAATTTTGCAATCTGATTACGGAATCTAGTAGATTTTCCGTGAATAATATAGAGTATAAATTGAAATACAGGAACAATTGTAACTCTAAGATGTTAGTATATTTAGCGGCATGTCAGAATTGCCCAGCTTACTACGTGGGGAAGACTGAACGCAAATTGAGGGAGCGTATTTACGAGCATCAGTATGCCATCAAGAAACAAAAACTAACCAACGCCCTTGCCAAACACGTAGTTGAGTTCCCCTCTCACCAATTTAAATTCATTGCCATCGACCAGTTGGTTGCGGACAATAGAGGTGGCCCAGTTTCACTGAAGTTGGCGCTTGAACTACATTGGCAGATAAGGTTGGAGGCTTACCATTCCCCCGGTCTCAACGAAGCATGTTCCATCTCTTGCTTGTTGAGTCTTAACAGTCTCAAAAGGTAGTAGTGGGCATTTGTGGTTCCTCAGTCATCACCACTGGTGGCATGGTAGGACATTAAGTGTACCTTTTTCCAGTCTCATTGTTACACCTACTTCCACTATTCCCTTTGTTTCTTAGTGTATTTAGATTTATGCATCTTGTTTATGTAACCATCAGAGACTGCACTACGTATAGGGATGGTACTTTTTGTATGTTGCAAAATTGTTGTATCTATTTCGCTAGTTGGGATTTGTGTATGTGTATGCATTTTTCCATGAGGCTGGTTCTTTAATTATCCACATGTTGTGTTTTGTGTTTGCTACATGCATCTTAACACTAACTTCAACATACAATTCAGTTTTTTATTGTTTTATTTTATGTTATTTTATGCTTACATGTAACCCAAGTATTTTCAATATGTGACAATATGCTCATTTTCAGCTCAGTATATGTGCACTGTATAATTCAATGTTCATTGATGCTCTTGTATTTGAAGTATTTTGCCTTTAAGATTTTTAATTAACAATCGGCTATACAGCTGATGACCAATTTGGTTTTTTAAAAAGAAGGAGGTTGGATCACTAACGTATTCTGAAGAAGTCTGCTTAAGAAGCAGACGAAAAGCGCTTCAAGGAATATTTAATAAATTTGTGGTTCTAATTCTAGCATTCCGTTTCAGCCTGGTGGTTATTGAATGGTCATCGACCTGTTTGTACAGTATTTCTAACTACTGTTGGATTCTCTCAACTGTCTCAGTGTTTTGTTTTACCAGTTTCTTTGTGGAAAGTGTTGCTTTTGCCAAAGTCCGACTTGGAACAAAGCCAATTTTCAGTGGAAGCCCAGGAGAAATGCTCTAGATGTATGTCTTTGCAATGTGGGAGGAAACCAGAGCACCTGGAAGAAATCCACACAAATGCAGGGAGGATATGCAAGACTCTACACAGAAGGCACCCCAGCCGAGAATCGAACCGGAAAACTTCTTGCTGTGAGGTGACACTGTGCTGTCCATTTATCAGACTTTCTACTCTTTACATTGAGATTGGGACTGATAAGTCTGTTAAGGTAATTTTGCAAGTTGTCTAGCTTGCACCAAGAGAAAGACTAAATTTTATTAGTCTTGCTCTAAGTTTGATAAACATTTTAAAGGTTTTCCTTCTGTGCCCCCCCCCCCATTAAGTCTACTGTTTCTCTTTGAGATGTGTGCTGCCATTGAATAGCTTACCCTCTTTCCTTTGAACCTGCTTCCTCAATGTACCTGAAATATTTATCATGGGGGGGGGGGGTCTCTTCCTAGTTGCTATTACCTTTGTTGGTAGTATTTATGAACTTTAAGCCCTGTGTGCCAATCCTCTATCTCCTGTCAGTAAAAATAGAATATCCATGAGAGTTGAGCATTACTTTACATCAAAAGCGGTCATGGAAGCCAATATTAATCAGTTGACCAATCGTCCAATCTCTTTCCCTACTTATGCTAACCATTGGGAATGCTTTTTTTCATTTTGTGGATATGTATAGCCAACTTATTTGGATACAGCAGTATCCATAAGGTGGGATCTGCAGCTTCCTTGATAAACTGGGTACCGAAGTTTCCAAATCAAACCTTTCTCTTTAGCTCTCACATTGCAATCAGAAATGTGGCGAACATTTACTGTGTGGTGAAATTCACACACTACCACAGCAGTTGCCTCTTGCAAGCTTTCTTCAAAGTTGCTTCCACAAATAAAGATTTGTGCAGCTGCCACATGAGCATTGCTAAACACTTTCATTGGGCACAACAAACTTGAATGAGCTTTTAAGGTTTTTGGTCTCGGAGCCACCATTTCTTGGTCTATTCTCTCATTTTTAAGCACTATCTCTGTCTTGTGTCTGTGCCCTTTAGGTGATGGGAGATGAAATTCCTAGCAACACATGGGAAAGCTATGTACTTACTGCTTTAGCAGTTTCATCACCATTATTTAAACCAGGTCCACCATAACCAAGGTTGAAGGATGGTTTGTAGTCTAGAGAATTTTCTCAAAAATCCCCTTTAAAGTTCACTGTATGGGGTAGATTAAGAACCCTGTAGAAAAACTGGAGGGCATGTAGACTTGCTTTGAGTGGTTCACACTCCTGGACTTGTCCTTTGGCAAGTGGACTGCAGGGCTTTGGGATGTCAGTTGTTTTCCCAAGTGAACATGACTGTTGACTATTAGAATGTGTCAGTCAAGGGATGTGCCTAACCAGGAAGTCTTTAGGGGTGTGAGAAGTCTCCTGCAGCATTCTGTATGGGGGGACATAAGATTGGTTGGGCCATTAACCCTCTGTCTTAACTGCAGGACCTTCCCAAGTTTGGAGCCTCTGGAGGGAGGGGGGACAATTGTCCCCCATGTCCACATGTCTGGCTGTAGGGGGGCTCCGTAGGAGGATCTGTGTATTTTAACTTTCACATTGGTTTACTCTGCATCTGTGATGGAGGTAGGTCTGAAGAAAAGTAATACTTTGTTTGGAGCCAGGGTACTTTGAAGGGTGTTGTGGACCGTCTGTATTGCATGATAAACTGCTGGGGTTCTAATTTTTGTATCAGAAATATTTGAAGATAAAATTCAACAAGTGTTGATATTGGCATCTCTCCAAGCTGACTCTCTGGCCAGAGTTGCAACCATCAAAACAAAAGGTTAGTGCTGGCAGCAAAAATTAGAGCCTGACATTGGTGCCAAGACTGAGATTTCACCCAGAAGCCAGAGTTGTGGTTGAGTGCCTCAAATGTTGAGACCGTACCAAGTAAGTTCTCACTTAAACTAAAAATCTTGATGTGGAAGAGATTTCGGCAAATGTCTGTTGGCTTCTTAAAATTAGTGATAGTATAACAGTGGACCGTACCAGTGTTTACATAGGTCATACAACATTATCGCAGTTGTGTAATATACAGGAGCTGTTGCATATCATTTCGGTCACAGCTCTCAACTTTGCTCCGTCAACAGGGGCAAAGCTAAAGGTAATGGTAGAAAACCCATTATTGTTGCTCATGCCTCTCTCAAGTGACCTCCTTATGGGGAGCATTCCTGATTTGAGTCTTCAAGTTCATGTTCCTCACTTTCCCATTTGAAGAGCACGTTATGCATTCAGTGTAAAGAATTTCTCTTGTCACGGACAGCTGAGAGATACGCTCAGCAATAATGAAAATCTTATCGTATTTAGTGGAAGTAAACTATTTCAGTTAACTGAGAATACTGGGCATTGTGTAACCACTCCACTTGGTATTCTGGATTTGCTCTTGTGCACGGTTCAGGGTTCTCATTATGTGCCTGACCTCAGATTCAGTTGTCTTTGCATCAACTATTCTTTTCTGGCAATCTCCTTATTGGGTGCTGAGTTAACTACTGAGCCAGTGGCAGACTTAGTCATGAGGACTGCCTCTGCAGTAACTTTAAATTAAGTCCTGTTTTATATGGCGCACTATTCTCTTGCGCCATAGCCAAATTATGGAACTCCTTCCCACCCACAATTACCTCTGTACCATCATGCACCCACTTCAAAACTTTACTAAAAGCGCACCTAAACACATGCTGGCTATGCCCTTGCAACTCCCACTCTAATATCACCCACCCCATCCACCCACTATCTTTCTTTCCATCCCACTAACTACCTTGATTATAGCAAGCTCCGATGCTCCTAAGCCTAACTACTTGTACGGCAGGAACTTCTTATTGTAACAATTGTTAATGTCTTTTATGTACTGCGCAGATGAAAAAGATTCTAGTGATCTACTGATGTACTATGTTCTTAACCTGTAACTAATTGCTATGTTGATCAAATTGTTAATTGCTATGTAAATCCAATGTAATTACTGTCTGTATATTTTAACTGTGGAGCTTTTCTCCCCGGGCCTCTGCTGAAAATGAACCTATGTACAGTTGGACACTCCCGGTCAGCAAATGTAAATAAATTAAGTAATAGAAGCTCATTTTTCAGCCATGCAGATGGGAGGTTTTTCATGAAAGGTTCCATACTCTCAGAAGCCACCTCAAATAAGACAGGAGATTGCTTTAGACTCGACTCTTCTGGACTTTAAGGCCAAGGGAGCAGCTGATCTTAAGTTTGAAGATGTACAGGGTTTGACAGAAGCTGGAGTCAGAATTTTGAACAGACTAGGATTGCTTTGTATACATCTGTAATCTTTTATGACAATGTGGGAACTGAAAACTCTGCACAAATCACATTTAGTGGGGATACAGCTGTTCCTGTCTACACAAATTCTAGAATCCTTATACCTGTCACTCTTACACAGGAACACCTTTTTAGAATCCACATTCTTGGGGAGGGGTCAACCCAAATGCTGTAACCAAGGGAGAAAAATATATGAGCAAAAATGCAAGTTCTGATAAGACTGGAACAGTTTTCAACTTCATAAATAGTAAGCCATGGTTCAGTACGTGCAAGTTGAAGGGGTCTGTGTTCAGCTACTTAATTGTAAAATAAGCAAAATGTTAACAGCGAATGGGGAAAATCAGCGAATTAGAAAATCAACGGAAAAAATCCCCACATTGAGTAGCCATAGTCTGCCACCATCTCACACACAACCAACTAAGGTTGGGGGGAGGCTGCCCCCAACTATATATACCAATTCCAAGATCGCCCTGTAGTGGGGAAAAGGGATTATTTAAAAGGTTTCCCTTCACTTACCTTATGTATTGTTACTTCCTGGTTGTTGGCAGACTGTGGCCATTCTGATGTGTTTTTCAATGATTTTCTAGTTCGCAGATTTTCACGTTTGCTGTTATTGTTTCGTTGTTTCACAATTTGCTTACTTTACAGTTCGGTAGCTGAACATAGACCCAGGTTGTATTAGTGTAGATTGTAGTAATAAGAGCAGTAACAGCATGTGGGGTTTGCTTAATGGGCAAGACAGCAGCACCATCCTGAAAGGGGGGAGACTAAAGGATTTCTGTAGTAGAAACTGACTCTGGTGGGGGAAACCAAGCTTATCTGGGCCACAATGGGGCTCCGTGAATGAAATTCATCTGAACTAGTAGAAAAGCATAAGGCACTAGGTGACCATAGCTAACTTGGACTGACCCTTTGTGAGGGGAGGGTCTTGGGGGAGGTATTGAAAAGGCAAATTTT
>NC_056747.1:845194782-845311025 GCF_019279795.1 Protopterus annectens
TTTTTTTTGAAATTTTGATTGTGAAATCCTGTGTATGTAGTTGATTTTACCATCCTTTGTACAGTAAATCCTGTGAGGTTTCCTCAGATTTTCCCATTTTAATTTTTTTTTTAGCCTTGAATATTCCTAGTGTGTTTATCTACATGTTCTTTCTAGGAATGTGTTTGGCTACTAGAAGCAGCGAGTCTCTATCATCTGCCAGACTGTTACAGATTTTCAGGGTAGTTTGGTGGGTGTGCCCCCACAAATGCACACACTTGCTGTATGATTGAACTGCTTTGACCCCCTTACGTGGAGAGGATTCTTGAGAGAGAAACTACATCAAAAGAACAGCTATAAGATGTTTATGAAGATGTGACTGCTGAGGTAGTTCTACGGCCTAAACTCTGCTCATTGTAGTGCCCCTCCCATATGACAACAGATTATACATGGTGACAAATACCTGAAGAGTCTGCAGATGAGTGAGATCAGATATTGCTGCAGGTGTGACCAAACACCTTTGATATTTTAGCAAGAAAAGGAGAATGGGTGGAAATTCTGGGACCAATAGACTGACAGTTCACAAAAGTACCCTTGTGAAATATGGCTTGAGAAATCAAGAAAGATTATGCTGCCAGTACAGGTAGATTCTGAGACAGATGAATGGGATGATCCTATTGCCTGCACAGTGAAAGTAGCAACTTCTGGAGTAAGAGTGCCTGATAAAGGGGAACTTCTAGATAAGCACCTGTAAAGGTTTAAGTCTGAAACAAGTGAATGAGTTTGAAACCATATTCATGGAGACAATTTTCAATACAAACTGAACGTCCACCAGATCCATCAACAGAGCAGAGAGAAGCTAGTCTGAGAAACTGAAAATCTTGGCTCCCTGCTCTCTGTATTGAGCTACTGTTATGGATGTACACTTGGCAAACGGCCTAGGAGAGAGGTATGAAGGTGGAAGGATAGTCTTTAACTGGTAATGACAAGCTCCAACTTGGAACAGCAGATACCGCTTTGAAAGTTTTGATGTAGAAATCTGTTTCTTGTCTTGGTAGTCCTAAGAGCATGTCCAGTCTCTTCATATGCATTGGTGGGCAGACTGCAGTGTGGGTGTGCAAAAGGTTTCTTGGAATGGAAGTGTTAGATTCATAACAGGATTGAGGTCTTTTGTCGTTTTTAATACCAAAAGAATCTGGAATGGTTTCCTAACTTCTTCTAGTCTGGTGGAACCTCTTGAAATGGGCCTTTTTATTCAAAAATCTTGGCACCTCCTTTCTTGCTACTTGTTTCTGATGGGGCAAGATATCTGGCAAGGGTGAAGACCTGGGTTGAGGAGAGGCAGCAAAGGGGTTAAGATCTCTGTGTAGGATTTTCGTGCTCTACGTGTCCTTGGTTATGGTCATCTATGCTTTCATGTGGAAGGAGAACTGAGCCCTGACCGTCTTCAGAGTGAGACTTATCAAAATTCTCAGGGATACTGTTACTGCCCACTTGAGTTAGAATACCCCTGACAAAACCCAGTGACCCTTGGGTCTGTGGCCCTGCTGGAAGTTAAACTATGGGAATTGCTTCCTCCTAGCATTCTCCCATTGCTTTTTGTTGTGTGCCTCACTAGAATGTCATGCACTGATTTCTCCTCTTTGGGGGATGGTGTTTCACACCTGCAGTTGAGTTTTGCCCATACTCTTTGTGCTGTTTAACATCTTTACCAAAGAGGGGAAGACCTGAGAACATGGAATCAAGTCACTTTGGCCATGGTGAAATTATTAGGCGAAGCCATGAATGCTGGTTCAAGGGCAATGCTAGATCATGCTGTCTAAACAGCCTTACTGCTGTACTGTAAATAATGTGGACAAAGTGGCAGACAAATATTTTTCCCAGCTCTATCCATCATACAAAACTTTTGTCTGGAGGATGTACAGCTGGATTTTGAGGGTTTGGAGCCTTTCCCAAGCTGCTACAAAGGCAACAGTATTTAATTTTGAGAGTCTCTGTCTAGATGGAAAACTTTCAGTGGTCCTAAAAGATGCAATCTGCTTTGGTTATTTGGTGACCACAGCTAGGTTCCATATTAGCCCCCTTTCCTAGAACTGGCCCAGAATCTCGCACATGTCAATAATACACACAACTTTGCTACGATCTGTTGCTTGTGGAAGTAGTAAAACATTTTCACTCTTCCTACAAGAGCTAATAAACGATTCTCTGGCAGACATTTTGTCTCTGGCTACAGTCAGAACTTTAAGATATAGTCTGTGGCCTAAATAAAGTAATTTTAATTTCATACTATTTTCAAAGTTAGCTGGAGCTGAACTTAACCTCTTGTCTTCCAGTATCATCTTTTACAATATTAATTTCAATGGTTATAATGCAGTCTGACATAAGTGTATTTCTTTTTGTATCCAGACACTGTTGGTATATTTTTAACACAAGCAGCTTTACCAATACACTTTTCAACACCAGCATCTGTACAAATCATTTGTATATACAAATGACATAATTTTTTTTTTTTTTTACAAAATTCCAGCTAGCTGTGCTGGCTTAAGTTTAACTTCTACTGCCTTACTTCTGGCATAGCTGGGAATACCTCACATCACAGTGATCATAGTACATCTGTGTAAAGATTTATTTACCATAATCGCGTAAATGTCCTAATAGATAGCTATTGCAGTAGCTTTCTCCTCTTTCCATCCCTGTTTTGGTGTTTGTATTGCAAGGGTGTGGGTGTGTATACCCTTCAGAATTCAATTTCCCTTGTGTTATGTTTCCTAGTATTTTTTCTTTCCGGGCAATTGTCTTCCTTTTTGTGGCAAGAAGACGGATTTTTTTTTGCTCTCAACTTTTTCTCTGGATCTCCACTCGAACTCTTGAGAGAGTGCATGGTGGATGACCTTTATTTTGAAAAGCTGGCCAGTGGTAGTGGGGTGGGACCCGAATAGCTTAAGCTACTGCAACAGTGATCTATTGGAATATCTACTGTTATGGTAAATGTACTTGTTCAACTGTACTTTTCCTATACTTGGTTCCCAACCTCAGTTGTGGCAGAACCCCTGTCCACAAGCCTTGAAGGCTGATCCACCTTATCCTTGACCAGAACCCCCCCACACCATTCTTCTCTCTTCTCCTGAAGCAGCACTGATGGCTTGCTTCTGTCTTTTCTTTCCCTCTGCTTCTCAGCATATGCTGTGCTCAAAAGGTAAATTTATGATCATTTGACAGCCGTTCCTAAATGCTAGGAAGCATCAGCTATCCTTGGGTAGCCGGCTTCAGCTGTGTTTAGACTGGTATTACTACCTGATCCTCCTTTGAGGATGAGTATCCCATGTTTTTGCACAGATTATATGGGTGCTGCATGTCCATAATACTAATGAGGTCTGTATAGTCAGCAGCCTCCCTGTTATCAGTAGGAAAGGTATCCGTCTCCCATGTGTCTACTTTACTGACATAAATAGTTTGTACTCCTTCCTTGCTGCAAGTCACAGTATGTAATATAAGGGTTTGCCATTCTATCCCAGTTCATACTCCATTTGGAGTTCTTTTCAATTAATGCTACATATCCCATGTATTGCTCCTTCCTTGAAAGTTTCTACCCCTCCCTCAATCCATTGACTGCCATTCCCTGTTGAAAGTTAAAATGCCCAGATGGTGTCATTCTTGTGTGCCTGAGTCTTCTCTCATTTCTTCTAAAGATAACAGAATCTCCTGTTTTGTTAATAGGAGCAGTTGGATATTGAAGCCTCATACCTAAAATAAAACGCCTTGAATGGGATAACCAAAATCTTTGAAGAAGAGTGGCATTTCCCTCCCTTGTGGAGTAGTAAAATTATTTCAGGGGTTTGGGGCTGTCTGATACCCTTCCCTTGAGCAGAGAGCTTCTGAAGGCCTAAGGTCCCAGAGCAGTACTGCTGAATTGTATCTATTGATACATTCAAGTGTAAACTATTTTATAAAACTGAACACCCGGATACTGTGGCACCTATCTACAGGGATGCGTAAAATATTTTCTTTTCCAGGAACTGGTCTGTCTGGGTGTAGACACCAAAGTCTGACATTCTGTTTTCAGCAGGTCTCTGGAGAATCCCACTTGTTAATCTTCAGCTGGTCAGTTTGACATAGTCACAAGTTCTGGGTACCTTTAGGAAAGCAGGTGTTAACATTGTGCATCCTTCATCCTATTTATGAGGGAACTGCAGTACTTGTCTCTAATTTTAAACTTCCAACAAGACCACCTAGATGAAGTAAGTCAGTCATGATGAGGCAGGGTAGAGGCTCACAACTCTGCATTCTGTGGCTTTAATAGGTAGCAGACTTATGGTTCATGTAAACTGGTGCAGCACATATGTCCGCTATCTTTGCCGAACACAATTTAGCCCTTCGTCAGCACTCTGGCTTGTCTGTGTTTTTTTTTTTTTTTTTTTTTTTTTTTTTTTTTGCAAGAGATGTTAAAGCTCCTTTACAGAATCCATTCTGTGGTTTCCTGTTCTGACCAGAAATAAAGGATTCACTCTAGGCAGTGAAGGAAAAAATCGAGACAGTTATGGCTGCAGATGTTCACCCTCTGTAGTGATTGCTATCATTGCTGATGTACCACTAGAAGACCTTGGTTCCTCCTCTAGAAGGCAAAATAGCCAACAAACCAGGAGCAACCTCTCCGATTACCATGGGGATGCTGTCCTACTGGATGGTGTTCCCAGCAGTTCAAGGGTCACTGTAGGAAACCCCAGTGTGGCAGTCTTTAGCAACCCCCCCCCAAAAAAAACCAACCATCCCTGGAAGTTAATAGGCAGGAGCAAGTGCTCTTTTCACACACCAGTATGGTTCGCCTCATAGAGCTTGCATAAGGGATGTGATGGCCAAATTTTTTCATAAATTTCTCTGTTCAGTTCAGGTATTTCCCTTGGTGGACATGTCCTACAAGAAGGCAGAGACAAACATTTATGTGTTTGTCAAACTTGAGGTATTCTGGATTCTCTTTGGCTCCAGAAAAGACTGGACCTGTGGCCAATGCTGGACTTAAGTGGCTTAAGACTGGGAGGTTGGTATAATGGTTAAGGTACTTTACCTTACAAGACACAAGGTACAGCGTTTGAATCTCACATGCAGTAATTAGCTAGGCTTAAAGTGACACGAGCAGTTAGTCTAATACGAATGCATATCAATATATCAATAAGTACATTAGTTCCAAGAAGTTATTTTGAATATTGACCTTCAGCATATACTTTACTGTCCATAATCAAATGGGTGCACTGTTTAGTTCTTCAGTACCTTTGCTTGCACATTTAGGTCCGGAAGCACTTCAGATGATCACTGTGCATCCCTGCAGAAGTTCATGATTTTCAGTAGAGAACCTTACCCTTGGATGTCACACTGGACTTTAGGGGTATTTACATATGGGTTGTACCAGGGCCCACCTTTTAATCATTCTACTATTGTGGTCAGAGGGGATTACATCTAGTAGGCCGCTGGCTGCTAGAAACCACAGAAGAGTCGTGTCCAGTGCAAGGGGGGGGGGGTGCTGTGCTTCACATATTACTTTCTATGGGGATTGTTGTGAATTGTATAAAAATGTAACTGGTACTGCACCTCCTGACTTTCATAGATTGCTTCCCAGAAACAGTGACACTTGGTCATTTTTATCCCCTATAGGAGGGTCAACAATGTATTTTCCCCAATTCCAGTCCTCCGATCATAAACATTGTTTGCATTCAGCATTGCCTCAAGTTATACCTCTCAACTGTCCAGATTTTTGCCAAATGTCTAGATATTTGCTTCATATTTTAGTCTCTTTCCCCATAACATTTGTTTGTTTTGGCAAATCATTTTGAGGATTGAGGTCAATGACAGACATTTGAATTTCAGACTTAATATCCTTCAAAAAATGCATGCTAACACAACACCTCTTTTATTGTATCAACTTTCTACGTTTTTAACAGAATTGTTTAAAATTTGACCCTAATTATTTTGGGTCTTTTATTTTTGGCTTTGTCCAGGTTTCTTGTGCTAAGGTTGTGATTTATGCCTCCTGTTTCTGGAGCACTGTCTGAGTAGGTTGATTCCTGAACAGTTTGACTTGTATTGTTTGAGAACTTTTTTTCCAAATAAGAAAAACAAAAAACAGACATTACAGTGCCCAGGGATTTCTCACACAGCTATTGTACGTAAATGAAATGCATATGTACAAATAATTCTGCTTTAAATACTGCCAGTAAATCCCACACCAGCACAAACAAAATCCCTGTGAGGCAGAGAGAAGGAAAAAGTAAAAGCAACACAGATTTTATCAAAACACTTGGTCACAGCTGAAGCAGTCTGTCAAAAGTACACAAATCGGGAACTTGAAAAAAATACAGCACACTCCGTAGATGCACAAATAAGAAGGAGCAGGCACCGGACCACAAAAGACAAGCTTCTTCAAGCCAAATCCAACAAACGATAGAAGAAACGAGAGAAGAAAAAGTAAAAGCAACACAGATTTTATCAAAACACTTGGTCACAGCTGAAGCAGTCTGTCAAAAGTGCACAAATGGTTGTGTTCACAAAAGTGAAATGATACCAAACTAAAAATGGGTTGTGTCTCTGTCCCTCTGTTTCATGAGTGTTCCATTAGACCTTGAGAGTTATGTTTGAAAGAACAATCCACTGGTTGCATCACTCGGCATGTTAGTTGTGTAAATGGTTGGTTTCAGACAACACTGAAAATAATCAGTCGCCTAGTAGGCAAAATATTAGTAGAAGCATTTCATTTGATAACCATTTAGGCTTCTCATTTATATTTGGGATTAGGTACTTTCACTGGATGTGTACATGGACTTTAGGTCTCGGTGTTAAAGCTCCAAATCCTTATGTTCTAGATGGGAGCAGTCCTCTCAACAGGTTTTACAGAAGCAATTATGATGAGGTGTTCAGTATCTGTCCAATTGGACAGCACAGTAATAGTGTTGTACAAAAAAAAAAAGGATGATGTGGAATCTACTTGCATCCCATCTGCAGGTAAGCACTGTGGGCATGGGAGTGGGCCTTGAAACTTCTAGGTCCCACATTTCAGAAGAAAAAACATCAGACAGCTTAAACAAGAACAGTCTGTTCATAAGTAGGTACTAGGCTATTGGCCCTGGGGCCTATACAAGCCCAGCCAAAAAGGTACGCTGGCTTTTACCACCCAAGAAACTTATTTTCCTGTGCCACTGTCGAGCAGAGCCACAGAGGTGATCGCCGGGGTGAATTTCCTATTTCCCATCCAATCATAAAGATTTTTCTTGGAGTGCTAATGAGCTTTGTTTGATATAGATCGGTAGTTTATCCCAGAGTATGGGAAGTCTCTGGGACAGGAATCTATCCCTCCAGCATGTTCTGTTTATTGTGGTGACAAGGTTTAGGTCCCTAGAGCTCAGAGGGATTGGGATTTCACTTTCATTTGTTACTCCACAAATGGTCTTTTAGTCTCCTAATGGCAAAATTGATTTTTTTTTAAGAAGTGGATTTGACCAGTTTTGTGACTAGTATTCATTTGGTCTCCGGTGCAGATGTTTATTTTTTCCTTAATTCCCCTATCTAGAAGCAAGAACAAATGTAAGAGGGTGGGGTACACCCACGCATGTGGTCTCCCAGCAGTCTGTCATGCACAGCTTGTCAACCGATATATTTACTGTTGCAAACAATTGAATGCATGCTGAATGTAGGATTTAAAGTCTAGTAGCAGAGGCTTTGCCAAATTTTAATGCTTTTGCCCGTCAGTTGACTGTGGGCTTGATATGTATAGGTGAGGGTAAGTTTGTGTAAATTTAATATAGTATATCTATATATGAGGCTATGTATGCAATATGCACATAAACATCCATGTGTAGAATGTGGGGGTCTGGAGTATAAGTAGCTACCCTTAAATTAGGGAATGAGTTGATGATGGGTGGTGAGGGCACAACTTGCATAAATGAACTCTCTAAATGCTATAGTGTAGGATATTTTATTTGAGTTGACTATATCCCCCCATGTTTTTCTGCTTCTTTATGGACAAATTATTTCCCATTCATTTCAGTAGGCTGTAGTAAGTGGTGTAAGCTGCCTGTAAAGTAGGGCTACAGGCTTCTGTGGGTTTTAAGGACTAATCTTGTAGATTTTCTGCTTCAGTTCAGCTATGGGGGGGGGGGGTTTATCAGCTTTTGATGCTCTTCAGCAATGTATTGAAGAGCTATGCTGTGATTTCTTTTCAATTTAGATAATTAGGTCTGTTTTATAAGTGTTGTCTTCCATTTGACTTGTCAGTGTCATGCTATGTTTAAAAGTTGTTTTTTTTTTTTTTTTTTTTTTTTGTATAAAATCAGTAAATCAGCCACCAATTTATGTAGTCCTGAAGTTGTAGTTTTTGTGTGGAACTGTGTAAAGGTTAATTATTTTTCAACAGGAAGTAAATGAAATGAATGGCCTTGCATTTTTTTCCTGTTCATTCAAAAGAAAATCTAGCTTTTGGAGCCAGGTGGATTTAGGTTGGATAGGGTGTTTTGAGGTTGTATGTGTATCTGTTTTGGATATGAAGTGACTGGTTTTAAGCAAGCTTTTTATTTGTTTGGTTAAGTTCAATAGCTATAACTGCCCTTTTTCAGGGACAAGATTGTAGCACTGTCTGGTTAAGTGACTTGTTCAGTCTGTCAGTAGGCAAATGAGGATGGAAAAATCAAACCCTCTACCCTGTGCACTTGATTTTTTATGGTACTTACAACAGAGAAGTAAAGCAGTGTACTACTGGTTAAGCCACTGACATTAAGTTGCTTAAATATGGTGAGTTTAGGAGATTTTTAGTATGATTGATATGCTGTGGATGCAAATAAACCTATAATGACATACAAGAGTTGGTCGCCATAGCGGAACTCCAGTCCGCTAATGATTGGCAGTAGATTTTCACGAACGCCAAGGTGCCAGCTCTACGTCCAACCTTCAACGAAGGCACACCCATTTACGCAGGTCTTTCAAACGCCCACCCAACCGCAGGAAGGACATGCACACTCCACACAGAAGGCACTCTCCTCACTCAAGCAGAGACTCGAACGGGAGAACCTCTTGCTGGGAGTAAACAATGCTACTGCTGCACCACCACGGATAATGACATACAAGAGTTTAAATAGGTAAAATAAAGTACCTATGGAATGCATTGGACAAATGTTTTTAGTGCACCATTTATCCAGTGTCTGCAATTAGGATAAATGTGTACAGCTAATGCCGTCCTACCACTGTCAAACCTTTACCTTTTAAGCTTCTGTTTGAGAAAATAAATTAGTGCCTCTCTCTACAGACTTCTGTAGAGTTGTGGCAGCAAAATGGGAACTATACGAATTTAAAAGAGCGCTTGCAGAGTAACTGAAAAGACGACTGCTGCTTTTTAATGACAATGGGTAGGTTGCTGTTTGTCTTAAACCCAGACTCCACATTCAGAATAAAGTTGCCCTGGTATGCAAATGCTTTCACAATTCTAAACGTGTACCTACTTTATGGTTGGAAATATTGTACAGTAGTTGAGGTTAAAATGGTGTTTGCTTTCTCTTAGTGCAATCTGAAGTTCCTAATCAAATACTTCTGTAATATTATATTTGCCTGCTCAGCTGTCGTTTTTAACTTTACCTGCATGTACTATGCTGTCATTCTAGTTACAAAGGTTTATAAAGTTCACAATAAAACAAGTTGGTATCTGCTGCAGTGCCTGTATCATTGCTGAATCGGGTAATCAGTTAAGTCCACCTACCGCCTACCGGATGTCCTATTCAGTGTTGCAGTATTCTACATGTGGGTTTACCCTTCTTCCTTTCCATTTCATCTGGCCAGGATTCCAAAGATTTTCAGTCCCTCTAGGTGCGTCGGATATCTGGCATGGCAGCAAAATGTTGGCCATAGAAGTGATGTCTGCATGCACCAGCCCTCTGAACTTTTCAGCCGCCAGTCGTATGCCAGGTGCTTCTGCTTCTCGGACATCTGATTCTGAAAAATTCAGGAAAGTACCCTGTTGGGGATACTTTCAGTACTTCTGTTTTTGATATATAGTCTGTTCATGTAATCCGGAAAGAGCAAGTATAAGTGTGGCCAGCAGATTCACCACAGACACCCACGACCATTGTCTTTTTGTTTAGGTAAGGAACACTACCACAAGAACTCTGCACTATTTGTCAGGCATTTTTATCCAAGACCTTGCATCGCTATTTGCATGCTCTAAACCTTTATTTAGAGAATCAGCGGTTAAAACAAATTGCATTAGGGATGGAAGCTGCGTCCGATGCCCTATCAGAACTGTCTAAGAAGAGGGCCAAGACCATGCGGTAGAATTCTTCTGCTGTGCCTCTGCTGCCTGTACCTCAGCCTGTGGCAGACATCAGCCTGGCTGAGAACTCTGCTTCCACCAGTCTGGATAAAGCGGGTACCTATGAGGAGGCCGCACAATCCCTAGTGGATGGCATGTCCATAGAGGCTTTACTGGCATCTACCTTAGACTCAGGGTGGGAATCTGCGCACTCTGTGGGCCTGTTCTGCCAACACCATCCCTATGTCTGACTCTAGGCCTTCTCCCCGTTGGATGCCAACTAGGCCCCTTAAGAAACAGACCAAACATTTTGTTTTTTCCATCTGAAAGCATGCCTGATTAGCAAGCTTTCTGCCAAAGTCTTTTCAATGCCTTTATGGCCCTACAGCCTACTACAACAGGAGTCCCTAGCACTGCTTCTCCCCTCCCAAGTCCTAGACCTTAAGCTACAGAAAGGAGGATAGAAGTGGAAGAACTACTCTGACTCCTTACTCTTGGACTCCTCAGAAGATCCCCTCTTCTACCCCTCACATATCTCCTCCCCCCTGGGATATCACCAGAGGAAGGCTCCATTGACCCAGATTCCTCCAGTGGAGGATTTAACCTTTGGGGAAACTGTTTGCAAAATGAAAGACCACTTTACATGGGAATCCACTGACATGATTGAAGTGCAGAGGAGGTTTTATGACCTCATACAGATGGACTTCCCCAGTCCTTCTGCTATCCCTCCTACACTGCCGGCCTTCCTGGATACCTTTTTCTCTGCATCCATCAACCCTGACTCCCAGCCTCCAGCCCCACACGGGGCTGATGGACTGTACAAGGTCCCTGAAACTTAAGTAAGTGCCCTCTAGCTGACCCTGCCACTATCTCTATTTCCACTGATAGTGTTTCCAAACTACTCCCATCTATGACCATTCTTCCAGCTGACAAGTAGAGCAACACAGAGGACCAGCTCTGGAAGAAAATCTATACTTCGGCCACCCTGTCTTTCAGGGCCACAAACTGTCAGACTTGCATGACAAAGTACTCCTTAGCCCTGCTGGACAAAGCCATTAAGGAATTGCCTGACTTCCCAGACTGTGCAGCCAAAGCTTCCTTGTCCTCCCTGCTAGCACTTGCCTCTCAGGTGAATAGACACTTCATAAGATGCAGTTATGATGCAGCCGAAGCCTCAGCAAGGTCCGCTGCATCTCCTTCTGCTTTAAGGAGGTACTTGGTTATGCCTTCATCCCCTCCCTGATGACTTCAGGGCTAAGCTTATTGATGCCCCTCTAGATCACTCTGCATGGTTTGGTTGCAAAGTGGCTGACCTCTAAGTCTCTACAACAAAAAGGCAAAGAATTGCAGGATCTCAAACACCTGCTAGTCGCGCCCATCCCTAAATTCCATAGGAACTACCCTGCCCAAGACTCTATCAGAAAACCTTCTTGGCCTGTGGCTCCTTCCAGGTCCATAAGACCCCCTAGAAAACATCCCCCTCTGGCCAAAGCTTCCCCATCCTCTACCCAGAGGCCTCCCTTTCAAGATAGGGCAGTTGTAGCATCTGACTACCTGCCAACCTCACTTCCCATCCCTCCTGCCAACCTCACTTCCCATCCCTCCTATGTCCCTACCCTTGTCTGCCTGTCTCTCTGGCTCCCTGTATGGTCCCACTTTACCTCCGACAAATGGGTTATTTCCATCATCCAGAATGGTTACTTTATGTCCTGGATCCCCCCCCCCCCCCCAATAAGGTTAGGCACTCTACAGCCACCCACGAGTCTGCTACCCTTCCTACAACCAGTTCTGTAAAATCTGCTGGTGCAAGGTACTATAGAACCAGTGCCTATAGAAACAAAAGGAAGAGGATACTACTCCAGAATCTTTCTGGTCCCCATAAAAGGATGGACCATGGAGACCTATACTAGATCTCTCGCGCCTCAACCCCTTCCTTAAAAGTTCCCTCCTTCAGGATGCTCACTCTCTTCTCCCCCCACCTTCTTCTCCCTCGAGGTTTCATGGCCGCCGTAGACGTAAAGGATTCTTATCTGCACATACCAATAAAACCCACTTTCCGGAAATGCCTGCGGTTTTTGGCAGGCTCATCCCATTATCAATTCTGTTCCTTGCCCTTTGGGCTGCTCACTGCTCTCAGGGTTATTCGCAAACTGTCTGGCTCCAGTCATCACTTATTGCAAGACAAAGGGTATCCAAATATTCCTTTGCCTAGATGACCTGCTAATTCAGGCAGACTCAGACCCTCCTTCACACTCGGGCCCTTCTGTGCCTCTTTCATTCTCTAGGATTTCTAATAACTTTCCCAAAAACTCACCTGGAGCCCACATAGGACATTATTTTCTTGGGTTGCAGAATCGAGACAGACCTGATGAAGACCTTCCTGCCACCAGAGAAGGTGGTCTTTGATATACCACCTACTTTGTGCTGTTCAATCAGAACTGACAGCAAGGCAGTTCCTGAGACTTCTGGGCTACATGGCAGCCACTATACCCATTCTGACCTTAGCAAGACTGCACATGAGGAAACTGCAGTGGTATCTTCGGTCAGTATGGACTCAGCACTTCAGGGTCCCCCTTCTTCCCTGCTTGAAACAGGAAATTCAGTGGTGGATGGCCTAGGTGGCAAAGAACCCATGCCTCCCTCAGTAAACACACACACCCACCCAGACCATGCATACAGACACTTCTGATCTGGGATGGGGAGCAACACTAGGACAAAATGGACAGATGCAGACAAACTAGAGCACATAAATGTCGGCGAGATGAGCCAGTTCTCCTTGTTCTAGAAGCCTTCCAACCCCACCTGGAGCAAGGCCCTCTCAAGATATATTCATAGACAACCACAATCCTATGGTATCTCAACACACAGGGAGGGACCAAATCTTACCTCCTATGCAGATTAGCTCTGCAGGTGTAGGGACTGGACACCTCACAGGGAATTAACCTACAGGCGACCTACATATCCATCCTGCACAACTCCCAGGCAGATTACCTAAGCAGGACCATCTCAAACAACCAGGAATGGATGCTTCACAGATGTTTTCCTGGATCTGGTCCACAGGTGGGGGTATACCTCAAATAGACCAGTTTGCCTCCTCCGTAAACGGCAACTTCCTGGTTACAGCACCAGGACACCCGACCCCAAGGCACTGACAACAGATGCCTTCTCAATGTCCTGGAGGGGAAGATTTCTGTATGCCCCTCCCCCCTTTCCCTTGATTCAGAAGGTGCTGCTGAATTCAGCAGGACTCGCCAGAAGTCTTGCTGTTGACTCCCTACTGGCCAAGACAGCACTGGTTCCCCCTTCTCTTTCATTTGTCCAAGGGCGATCACCACAAGTTAGCCCCCCTCAGTGGACCTGCACACACTCACACACTCACACACTCACACACTCACACACTCACACACTCACACACTCACACACTCACACACTCACACACTCACACACTCACACACTCACACACTCACACACTCACACACTCACACACTCACACACTCACACACTCACACACTCACACACTCACACACTCACACACTCACACACTCACACACTCACACTGGTAGTCCCTGCACCTCATCCTGTGGTTGATAGGATTTTGATCCCCTTCAGACATCTGTACAACGAAGACATGCTCAATGTTCTACAGGAGGTCAGGAAACCTAACACAAAATCCTATTTGGTGTCATAAAAGATAGTTGGACCTGCTGAAAAGCAACATCCCTCTTATCCTGTCTTTCCTGTCTTACCTGTGAACTATTGCAGACAGGACTGGCCTACTCATCTTTAAAAGCACACTTGTCTACAATTTCTGCCAGTCTCCCTCTGGATCCATCCCTTGCATCCAGGCTTCTGCAAAACTCTTAATCAAAGGGGTACTTCACCTGAGACCTTGCAGGAAACCGCCCCTCCCTCCCTGGGAACTTAACTATGTATTAGAAAAACTCACCCTAGCCCCCTTTTGAGCCAGCAGACAAAGCCTCTCTAAAATTTTGCACATGGGGAAACTGTTTTATTGGTGGTTTTGACCTCAGCCAGGAGAATCTCAGAGCTACAAGCTCTAATGGCTACACCACCTTTTCTACTCTTCCATCTTGACAGGGTTACGCTCGGGACTAACCCGTCCTTCACGCCCAAGGTAGTGAATGACTTATCCTTGAACCAGGCCATTCACCTGCTCACATTTTTCCCCAATCTGCAGGGGGGGATAGTGAGAGAGTACTACATTCCCTAGATGTCCACAGACAGCTTGGGTTTTATTTACATAAAACCAAGTCCATTAGGAAATTGAACCCAACTGTTAATCTTCTTCCACCCCAGATCCCTGGGGAAAGAAGTGACCAAACAGGCCAGTTCAGCCTGGATCTCCAGGGCCATTTCCTTCTGTTACCAATACCATGGGAAAACCTTGCAGGGCAATATCAAAGACCACTCCACCAGAGGAATGGCCTCTTCTGGAGCCTTCTTTAAAGGGCCAGACACCAACACCATCTTTGAAGCAGCTGTTTGGTCCTCTGTGCACACTTTCACCAGGCATTACAAGCTGGACCATATCTCTAGGGCCAGGGTGGGGTTTGCCAGGGTTATCCTCCATGGATTTCTGGGAACCTCTTCCAGACCACCCAATTCTCAGCGAGCTTTGGCACGCACCCACATGTAGAATACTGCAACATTAAAATAGAAGGACATAGGAAGGTTGTGTAAAATCTTACCATAACCATAGATGTCCTTCTCTTCCATGTTGCAGTATTCTTTCCCTCCCTCCTTCCCCATCTGTCTGCTTCCACTTGCTCTTTTGGGTGGCACAGGGCAGGCTATGCCCTTCTAGGACTGGCTCTGACTGGGACTTTCTCTGTTCTGAGGGCTGCTGTGTGCAGACATCACTTATGGCCCATGTTCCTACTGCCATGTCAGATGTCCGTACCTAGAGGGATTGAAAATCTTTGGAATCCTGGCTGGACGAACTGGAAAGGAAGAAGGGTAAACCCACATGTAGAATACTGCAACATGGAACAGGACATCTATGGTTATGGTAAGATTTTACACAACTTGCCTTCATCAAATGATGCGCACACACACATGTAGATGTACATAATTCATATGTATATGGTAGTGATGTATTTCATTGTAGTCTTTTGTCAAACTGGTTTCAAGATTTCTTGTGTAAATTTAGTTGAATTATGTTTCTCTCATCTAGCTGCAATGCACTCAATTTTTGAGCGGACTGCTTTATAGTTTTTCTCTTTGGTTGCCGTTATGCACCCAAGGAGAGTTGGCTTAAAGTAATGAATTTCATAGAGGTTTTTAAACACTTTTTTTTTTTTTTTTTTTTAAGTAGCTGAGTTTGTAAGTAGTTATCTTTGGGTCCCTTGTTTAATTTGTGCTTTCATGTAATGGCGTGTAGAGTGGTTTTGTCTGAAGTAATTGTATTTTTAATGATTTCATGTATTTAGTGTCCTCTCTACAAGGGAGACCTGAGTAAGGGAGGGTGGTCTAATGGTTAAGGTGTTTGCCTTACAAACACAGGGTGCAGGGTTTGAATCTCACAAGGGGATAATTGGCTAGGCTTAAAATGGCTCGCAAGGGCAGTTAGCCTAGTACTAACCTATGAACCTATAATACTATGTGTATGTCCTGTGCAATACCGTTACTCTAACTTTGTTGTTAGACGTATATTTTTAGTATCTTATATGTTTCTTGGAATATATGTAACGTGTAGAGTTTATTTATAAGACAGTAGTATTAGTTTTAAATTATGTCTTTCTATGTATGCGATTTTCTTTTTTGTCAGTCCCATGATGAGCTGATTGCATGGAATCTCATTCAATCTATGCATGCAGATCTAAATGACAGTTACTTTTGACTTTGTGTAGCTTGGCCAGGGCGCCAGGCAATTTCCCCTACAATGTTTTGGTAAGTGGAATAGGATCCTTTACATCACCTGAGCTACCATGAATTCAGGCAGAAAGGAACTTTGTTTAATGTCTCATCTGAAGGAATGCACCCTCAGGAGTCCAGCAGCCCCCTCCATTATTCTGCACCCTAGTGTCAGTACTGGGAAATTAATCTAGATATATCTAGTATGGGAGTAGAACCCGCACCCCCCATCTTATAACATCAGAGAGTGTCCTACCTGTTGAGCCACTGACATTGTGTAATATTTTAAAGAAAGCCAGTGATATGGTGAAGATGTTCATTGTGCATACAGCTGCAGTCATAACAGATGGGTTATCCTGCTGTCAGGCGGGTCCTCGGTCGGCCGAATTCCAAAGTCTACATCTGGCGTCGGTTGTCGTCGCTTCTTCCCTGACGTCAGTGTGGCAGGGGTACAAGAGTCAGCCAACGCCATCTTCTCCAGTCTTTCTTGCCGCGCGGTGCCCAAAGCAGAAGCAGTTCGCAAGTGCCGGTCGGCCAGCTCCTTGAGATTTACAAAAATATTTCAGCCGAAGTCGTCTTGAAAGCCAAGTACCCCGTTGGGGAAACTTTTCTTGCCTCAGACCGATGTCAGACAAAGTTAATAATTGCATTTCATGTGGGAAGCAAATACCGCATAAGGATTTCCACTCTTTCTGTATTCCTTGCTTAGGCCCAGACCACGACGTCTTGGCCTGCCGTTTTTGTGCTAGATTCAACAAACGCACTATTAAGCGTCGGCTGGAGTTCGCCCTTCACTATTTTGGTAAAAAATTTAATTATAATATGTCGTCGGATACTCCGACTCCAGTTTTGAGTAAGACGCAAAGATAAGGACCGACGTACTAGGTCCGTGACTTCTACTGACACCACGCTAAGGCAGACTACAGGTTCTCAGCGAGGTGCCTACGCAGCCCCCGAGTACCGATGACACTTCATTACCGGTGTCTTCAGTTCCCGAGGTCGCAGGCTGTTCAGTCCCCATTCCAACTACAAATACCGACACCACTCTTGGCGGGGAAATTCGGAGTTTAGACAGGCCTGCCATTTCTCAAGGTGTCGACAGGTCTTCCTCCTTCTCTATTAAAGCTTTCACAAAATCTAAAGCAGCCATGAAAGTTAAAACAGGGACCTCAGACCCCCTCTCAAGGCCCCTTGCCTAAAAAACAGATGCTCAAAATGGCTGAGGATTTGATTACTCTTACCAGGGGTTCTCAAACCCCCTCGGACAAAAGGCCCAGATTATTACCTCTGAACATTCTGAGGCCAGGACTATACCTTTTCTCCTTTTGAAGACTCTGATGCAGAGGAGTCTATTCCCTCGGTCTCCCCCCCCCCCCTGAAGATTACTCTTTTGGGGAAACCCTGCATACTTTGAGGGAACACTTTCACTGGGAAGGCCAAGATTACTCTGATTCCAAGAAAAGGCTCAGGGATTTTCTCTTGCTCCCCCAGCATAGGCCCCTGGCTATCCCTCCTGTTTTAGATATATTAGATGTGTACACAGAAGCCAGCCTCAACCCAGATTCTTTACCTCCAGCTCCTGTTAAACCAGACTGGTATTACCGGGTTCCTGATTCACATTCACACCAGTTCCTATACAAAAGCCATACTGCTGACCCAGAAACTATTTCACAGGGTCCCAAGGGAATTAAAGCCTCTACTGCTAAAAACCCATTACCTTCAGAGAGAGATTCCAGAGCTTTAGAAAGGTGGGGGGGGGAAAGGTGTATACCTCGGCCACTTTAACCATGAGGGCATTAAACTGTCAGTTTCATATGTTAAAATATCAACTGTTTTTGTTATCTCAGTTGAAAAGCAAAATGACACAACCAGAACAACCAGATTTAAGAGTTGCAGGATTTGTTGCATGGTGCAGAGCAAGTGGGTAAACGTACCTTGCAGTGTGGTTTTGATGCTTTAGAGGCCTCATGTAGAGCTGCTGTTACAGGGTCTGTCATACGTAGACATGCTTGGCTCAAAGAGCAAGCCTTACCAGATCATGTCAAAGCTAAATTACTAGATGCACCTCTTCAAAAAGATGTATTGTTTGGTGTTAAAGCTGAGGAGGTACTAAAGAAAATGGAGGAAAAAGCGAGATCAATGCACACAGTAAAAGATTTCATGCAGGTACAACCTCCACGTTTCAGCAGAAACTGGCCTTCAAAAAATTGGTCCTTTCCAGCCATGGACAGACCTCAGAGGCAGACGCCCGAGGGGTAGAGGGCAACCTCAAGGATCATTCAGAGCCAGACAATGGCAAGCACCAACCCCAAGAGATGGCGAAGATAGATCACAGTCATTCAGAAAGCAGACATAATGACTTCCCCCTTTACCTGCCAAGCAAAGCTTTAATGGCAGCACCTTTGAGCGGAAAACTGGCATTCTCAAAAAAATTGGCATATTGTCACAAAAGACAAATGGATTCTGGACATTATAGACAGAGGCTACAGATTCCACTTTCACACCTTTCCAAAAATGAGGCGTGCCAGACCTGCCACAAAATCAAAGGGCAGAGGCACAAAAACAAATTTCAGCTCTCCTGGACATGAAAGCTATTCACGAGGTACCTGCAAAAGAACAAGGTCAAGGGTTTTATTCCAGACTATTCCTGGTACCAAGGAAAGACAAAGATCGGAGACCTATTTTAGACCTATCCATCCTAAACACATACTTACAGGTACCAAAATTCAAGATGCTCACATTACAGCAGCTTCTTCCCATGCTGGGCAAGGAGTCTTGGCTGGTAACATTGGACCTCAAGGAGGCATACCTGCATGTCCCGATCAGACAAGATTGCAGAAGATACCTCAGATTTCTTGCAGGTTCAACCCATTATCAATTCTCTGCATTGCCCTTTGGCTTATCTTCTGCGCCTAGAGTGTTTATGAAATGCCTGGCATCAGTAACTGCCTTCTGCAGACTTCAAGGAATACAAATATACCCATATCTGGACGACTGCCTGATCCAAGCAGACAGCAAGGACATACTTTTGAAACACCTGGCGTTTGTAATAAAACTGTTTGAACTTTCTGGGATACACAGTCAACAAAAAGAAATCAAAACTAATACCCTCTCAAAACATAATTTTCCTGGGTGCCAGCTTGAATACAACCACCCAGATGGCCTACCTCACGCCAGGCAAACAAGGGTAACTATCTCAATACTTTAGCAAAATGGCAATCTTCACCAGGCTGACTGCAAGGAAAGTCCTGCAGGCTTTGGGATTCATGGCATCTTGCATCTTTCTGATACCATGTGCAAAGCTGCATATGAGGAAACTTCAAAGGTACCTAAAAAACTTATGGTCTCAACACAGCCACAGTTTGGAAACAATTATACCACTCATTCCATGTCTTCAAAAGGAATTTCTGTGGTGGGCTCAAGCATGCCAAAGAAACATAGGTCTCCCTTTCTGCGTACCTCAAGCAACTCAAATCATCACAACAGACGCCTCTGACTACGCCTGGGGGTCACACATGACAGATCAGTGCATTCAGGGAAAATGGTCCCAAAAAGAAGCACCTACACATCAACCAAAAGGAAATGCTAGCAGTGCAAAATGCTATTATGGCCTTCAAAGACCTACTGCATCCAGGCCAGCTATTGATAAGGACAGACAACACCACAGTGATGTGGTACATAAACAAACAGGGGGGAACTCATTCATACCCCCTGTGCAGACTAGCCATGACCCTATGGAACACAGCTCTGGAATTGCAAATCCAACTTCAGGCACAATTCCTGCCAGGGAAGGAAAACACACTGGCAGACAGCCTAAGCAGAAATATGACAGATCCACACGAATGGAAGTTGCATCCTCAAGTTTTCGCAAAGAACCCAGGCATGGGGACGGCAATACTTGGATCCCTTTGCTACCCACAGAAATTACCAATTGAAAAAATTTTGTTCAAGGACCTATCATCCACAGGCCTGGAAAGTGGACGCACTTTCTTTCAATTGGACAACGTTGACTGTCTATGCCTTTCCGCCTCTTCCTCTACTGCCCAAAGTTCTATTAAAAGCCAGAGCAGAGAGGCCGAAAATGATTCTCATTGCTCCAGATTGACCAAGACAACACTGGTATCCACTCCTGAAGAGCCTGACACATTCCCCACCATGGATCCTCCCTCTAGTGCCTCTTTTGTTGTCCCAGCACAACTTAAACTCTTCACAGCCAGCTCAAAACCCTAAATCTAGCTGCATGGAGAATCCCTTGATTTCACAACAGACCCTCCTCTCCAAGGAGGTGCAGGATGTCATCTTGGAGGCCAGAAGACCTACTAGAAAAGCCTACTCCTCCAAATGGAAACGTTTTTGTGCCTGGAATCAGAAAAAGGGCCAGAATCCTTGGGTAATAAATTTACCTCAAATTTTACAGTACCTAGCTGAGATGTTAAACAGTGGACTTTCCGTCTCCTCCATCAAAATTCATGCTTCAGCCATTTCTGCACAATACAACACAGATCCTCCTTTATTCTCTCATCCTCTCTTAAGACAGTTCCTCAGAGGGGCAAAGAATATAAGACCCCCAAGGAAACCACCAGTCCCTGCTTGGGACCTCAACTTCATATTGGAAAAGCTGACCCTTCCTCCATTTGAGCCAGCTGCTTCAACAGAACTACAATACTTGTTATGGAAAACAGCCTTCCTTCTGGCTATCACCTCAGCACGCAGGGTTTTGGAACTACAGGCCCTCATGGCTGTGCAACCTTTCATCATTTTCCATCAGGACAGAGTTTCCTTGCGAACCAACCCTACCTTTAATGCCAAAGGTAGTATCCAGTGTAGCCTTGAATCAAACTATCCACTTACCTACCTTTTACCCTAACCCACAAAACAAAGGGGAAAGGCTACTGCATTCCTTGGACATTCACAGACAACTTCGTTATTACTTGGACAGCACAAAGCCATTCAGGAAATCCGAGCAACTCTGTCTCCTATGCTACAGGTGCTCAAGGAAAGGCTATCTCCAAACAGACAATCTCAAAATGGATAGCCCACTGCATACGCTTTTGTTACTCATTTCATGGAAAAGCTGTGCCTTCAAGCATCAGACCCCACTCCACAAGGGCCACAGCTACCTCTGCAGCTTTCCTCAGGGGGGTTCCTACCAAGGACATTTTGGAATCAGCCACTTGGAGTTCAGTGCACACCTTCTCCAAACACTATCAGCTTCCACTTTACTCTAAATCTAGAGCGGGATTTGCCACAGCTGTCTTGCAGGGCATCCTTGCTCCTCCTAGTTCCACTTGGTGCCTGCCACCCCTACTTAGCTTTGGGATTCTTCCCATATGTTATGACTGCAGCTGTATGCACGATGAACATAGTACAGTTTTGTACCTACCATAAATGTAGATGTAGATGTTAGAGTGCTTATACAGCTGCAGTCCAGGTCCCCCCCCCCCTCCATCCCCTCTTAAGACGGGCCTTATGACAAACACCTTCTCATACAACCTATTTGGGGTATTCTTTTATGGTGTATTTGCTTGCAACTACTGTTTTTTGATTATTCTATATTGCATGTTTACATAAGTTTATGTTTTGCCTTCTTTCTGGGGGCACCTGACATCTGGGGCAAGAAAAACTGAAGAAGATGGCGTCTGCTGGCGCTCTTATACCCCTGCCGCTCTTATACCCCTGCCGCACTGACGTCGGGGAAGAAGCGACGACAACCGACGCCGGACCTAGACTTTGGATTGCGGCTGACCGAGGACCCGCCTGACAGCAGGATTAACCCATCTGTTATGACTGCAGCTGTATGAGCACTCTAACATCTACATTTATGGTAGGTACAAAACTGTACTTTATTGTGATATTGGATGGGGAAATGGTACTTGGAAGTTAGTGGAATAGGGACTGATCTCTTTCCTGCAGGTGCTGCAGCTGGTTTTAGGTATGCACCTTTAACTTTTTTTTATCGCTGCACTGAAAGTAACATGGTAGAAGTTATTGGAACAAAAATGAATGTGGCATGCACTTTGATAAAGGAGATAAAGTGAAGCCAGGGCATCAGCTTTGAGCAGGTCTTAGATGGACTGTAAATCCAGTGAAAGTCCCAGTGACAGATTTATTGATTTTTATCCTAAGCAAATCCTGCTTTTTAAAAAGACTTATCCAGCATGTAGAAGTGCGTCTGCAACTGTCAGTGCCTGTTTTTGTCCATTGGAGTCTCTTGTTGTACTGTTTTTATTATACCAAATCTGTTGCTGTTTTTTTTTTTTTTTTTTTTTTTCTTTTAATTGTCTTTGACATAAGCTTTTCTGTTTGAAAATGAAATTATTTAAAAGACAAATGTGAATTGTCCCCTAACTTTCAAATCTGAAGAATATGGGCAGTTGGTTTCAGCCACAATTTCTAAAATCCTGTTTCTACCCACTCTTTACCAAGCATATTAAGGATATTCCCATGTAACAAGTGTCACTGGTCCTGTGTTATGATTCAACACGAGCAGGCAGGGTAGTTTTTTATATGCTTTATTAAATTGAAACCTCAGGATGGATAGTAGCAACATTAAATATAAATAACTAATTTAGACCGACCACTGCATACATGCATGCTTACAGCTCTACAAAATGGCAGTCTGGCTCTCACATGCTCAGTATTTATACACATGGGCAAGCCCATGGAAAGCTCCTTAAAGGTGTACATATATACTGGTCTCCATTGTCCATATTTAGTGAATTGCCCACAATAAAATGACATCTGAAAAAGACCTGTAATTATACAGACACTGGGAAATGCACAACATTCATGTCCAAGTTGCCATGTATCTGGAACATGGTCTGGAAATGCAACCTGATCTAGTGATATAGCAATTAGGACTGAGTTTAAAAACAGGGACAGTCATTGGCGAACAATCTGTTTAAGGAGCTTTGGGAATCTTCTCAGGAGCAGAGATATTTTGAAGGAATGTCCCCTGGAACTGGAACACTGGATAATTCAGAAATCTAGAGCCTTTTTCACAGGCAGGATGCTGCAATGCAAGCTCTGACAGCTGTACTAAATGTTTCCGATTCTGCCTAAATTTTACTCCTGATTCTGCGATGTAAGATCTCAGTTCTGGAAATGCACTCTTCGCAGCTGCAATCCAATCCAATCAAAATGTTTGGATCAACAAACTACAGCTTTACTCCATCGCATATCGCCTACTCGGGGGCAATCTCTACCTAACGTACAAAGCTATGTCAAACCCAGAGCTGTTGGACATGCTCCACTTAAAGAAATCCCAATCCCTCCGAGCTACACGCTCTAGGGACCTTAACCTTGTCACCACAATAAACGGAGCATGCTGGAGGGATAGATTCCTGTCCCAGAGACTTCCCATACTCTGGAACAGACTACCCATCTATGTCGAACAGAGCTCCTCATTAGCACTCTTCAAGAAAAATCTTGATTGGATGGGAAATGGGAAATTCACCCCAGGGATCACTTCTGTGGCTCTGCTCGACAGGGGCACAGGAAAATTAATTTTCTTGGGTGGCGAAAGCCAGGGTACATTTTTTGGCTAGGCTTGTATGGGCCCTAGGGCAGATAGCCTAGTACCTACCTATGACCCGATTGTCTGCACCCTCCTCTCCTTCTCATAATTGATTGAGCAGTTTGCTGGACTTGGCATAATAGGACTTCCGGGACAAATGCCTCTTCATAAGTTGAGCTCTCACTGCTTTGTTCTTAGCACAGGGAACCAACAGATTGCCACCAATTGGTAGTGTGTGTCTAGTTTGTCTCAAAAGCCTTTGTGCAGGTGAACAAAGATGTTTATCACAAGGATTATTTCTGAGATTCAGGAGATTCGGAAAAACCTCACTATTGTCTTGTTTTGACTTCTCTAATAACGGTTTTGCACTTTTGAACTGCACTTTCTGCCAAACCATTTGACTGTGGGTACTCAGGGCTACTCGTAACCTGAATAAAGTCCCACTCTTAAGCAAATCTGTTGGAACTGCTGGCTTGTAAACTGTGTACCATTGTCAAAAATAACTGTGCGGACTACTATGGACTGCAAAATGACTCTTATGACTGTATTGGATGCTAGATTAAGAAGTAGGTCAATCTCGAGCCAATTTGAATAAGACTCTAAGTGATGTTGACCATTCCATTCGATAATGTCTAGCTACTGACGACTAAGGTAGTTCAGGAATCTGTTTGTTTTAGGTGAAGTGGTTATTTCTGTTGATGTGGCTTAGTGCTATTACATACAGAACAAGATTAAAGTATTCTCTCTATCCTTTGACATAGAAGGCCAAAATACTAGTCCTGTTGCCCTTTTGGTAGAATCTGTTCCTGGGTGGCCACAATGCAAGATGGTAATGTACTCTTGTTGCAAGGATTTTAGAACAATAACTTTTGGACCTTTCATGATACCATTGTCAAGCAAAATCTCATCTCTAAGGCAAATAAGGTTGCAGGTCAGGAGGTTCATAGGTAGATACTAGGCTATCTGCCCTAGGGCATTTATAAGCCTAGCCAGAGTGTATTTGGCTTCCGCCTCCCTATTAGATTAGCCTACTGTGCTTCTGTAAAGTAGGTCACAGAAGGTACCCTTTTAAGATTAGTTTACTGTGCCTCTGTCTAGCAGGGACATAGGAGAGATCCCAGGGGTGAATTTGCAATTTCCCATCCACGCGTCCAAATTTCGCTTGGAGGGTCAGTGAGGGGCTATGTGTAGCATGAATTGGGATTCTATTCCAGAGTGAGGGAAGCCTCTGGGAAATTAATCTGTCCCTCCAGCATGTCCTATTTATTTTTGTGCTGAGGTTTAGGTCCCTGGAGCGTGTAGCTCTAAGGGACTTGGATTTTTTGAGGTGGAGCATGTCCATTAATTCTGGGTTTGACATGGCTTTGTACGTCAGGCATAGATAGCCTCTGAGTAGGCGGTAAGCAACTGAGTAGAGCTGGAGTTTCTTTAGTCGAGCTGCATAGGACATCTGTTTGTAGCCCATGATCCTCTTGGTGAGGTACTTTTGGGGTCTCTCCAGTTGCTGCAGGTGTCTGGTAAGGTACATCCCAAAAGGGGCATTATATTCAATTATGGGCCTGATGAGTGACTAGTAGAGGGGCACAATGACCTCTCTTGATCTAGATGCGAACCCTTTTGTGATAAGGTGGGCTATATAGGTCTTTCTAACCACTTTGGCAACGTGATTATCAAAGGAGAGATTACTATCTACGTTGGTCCCCAAATCTCTAATTACTTCTTCCATACTTAATGAATTACCACCTATGTGGTAATTTGTAGGCACCTTGTTTTTCCCCAAGGTAATGACTATCCACTCTTTAGCATTTAGCTTGACCGTGGTTCTGGCACCAAGCATCCATCTCTGTGAGACCCTTTTGGAGGATGCTTGTGTCAGCTGGAGATTCAATTATGGCCCCCAGTTTGCAGTAATCTGCGAACTTTGTCAGTCATAATCCCCCCCCCCCCCGTGTTAGCCTGAACCTCAGAGAAGTATATACCGAACAAGAGAGGTCCCAGAACTGAGCCCTGTGGGATGCCACTTGTAACTGGTTTGGATTCGGACATGGCACCTGCGATTCTGACCATGTGGGTTCTATCTCTGAGCCGGTTTGCAGCCCATCTTGTGATATAGGGGTTGATATTTAAGCTGGTAAGCTTATTTATGATGCCCAAGTGGGGTATTGTGTCAAAGGCTTTTGCGAGGTCCAGGTAGGCTGTGTGGACTACCTTGCCCTCATCTATGGCTTTGGTAACTTTCAAAAAAATCAACTAGGTTTAAGAGGCAAGATCTGCCCTTAAAGCCAAATTGGGTAGGGTCCAGTGTCTGGAGGCTCCCAATGTCTTAATTTATGAGTTCCATGATAATACGCTCCATAGCTTTACAGACCGGACTAGTCAGGCTTATGGGGCGATAGTTTCCGGGCTCCGTTGTGGGACCACTGTAGCTGTACGCCATTCTTTGGGTACATATCCTGTAGTAAGGCTAAGTTTGAACTGTGACTTAATGTGAGGGTTCAGTTCTTGGAGCTCATGTAAGAGCGAGCCTGGGACACCGTCTGGTCCCATAGATACTGTGTTTTTTGCTTTGGAGAGGGCAGCTTTCACCTGTGCATCTGTGATGTCAGGGAGGTTATATTCAGTTGGGATAGGTGTTTGCTCCTTTGGGGGGGGAAGGGGGGAGAATGAATCTGCCTGCAAGGATGTTGGCTATGTCTGTAGATTTGGTATATTTTGTACCATTATGCAACAATTCAGAGCATATACAGGAGTTTCTGCCCATGTTTCTGACATAGCTAAAGAAGGTCTTGTGATTATCTTTAGTGTCTAGGGCAATTTTTCTTTCGAAACTGGCCTTTGATTTTGAGGGATCGAAGTTTCATGCTAATACTGATCAGAGATGCCTTCCCTTTTTGGGATTTTGCTCTGTCATGTAGTAGCTTCCTCCTTCTGTTGTATAGCTTATTTATGGCCGGGGTCCACTAGACTGGTCTCCTGTTTTTGGAGGAGTGAGTCTTGGTTTTATTTGGGATAGCACGATCCATGCATTCCTGCAGGTGCTCATAGAATGCATTTGTAAAGGATTCTGTGGATTCGGCTGTATTATCCTCTGGCCCAGGGGCTTTGAAGGATTCCACCTCAGTTTTGAAGTGCAAAGTTGGCTTTGGAGAAATTCTTTACAGTGATTTCCTTTGGTGGGGATGGGATATGGATGGCCAGGGAAATTTATTTATGGTCTGATCTTACCAATGAGGGGTTTACCTCTGGTGTGGAACATAAAGTCCCCATGGTGATGACCAGGTCCAATATGTTCCCTCTTGGAGTGGTGACAAGTTGTTCCATTGCGTTAGTTTATAAATTCAAGGAACCGTTGGGTGAGGGTGTTTGGGCGTGAGTAGTTTTCCCAGTCAATGTTTGGGTAGTTGAAGTCCCCCAATAACAGTGTTTGGAGAGACCTTCATATTCTCCAGAGTTCTCAGGAATGCCAAGTGGGGTTCCTGTAATAGGGAGGGTGTTCTGTAGCAGACTGCAAACTGAAAGGCAGTTTTGCCCGCTGTTAGTTGCACATGGATGGTTTCCGATGCTTCGTGCAGTGCCACTAACCTGGAGGTGTAGGTATCTTTGAATATAGATACTCCCCCTCCTTTTGTGCTTCGGTCCGAGTTTTTGGGCCGAAACGCATGGTATGAGTTTTATAACCTGGTAGTGCTGGGGTGCTCTCAAGAGCCTTGAACCAGGTTTCTGTTGCTGCACAGACATAGATTTTCTCCATACTGAGGAGAGTCTCGAGTGCGTGCATCTTGAGGTTTAGACTTCTGGCATTGAGTAGCATTACCTTTAGTTTTTTTATCTTTGGGTTGTCTATGGAGGTGGGTTTGTCCTTTTGAGCCTTGCCTAAAAAAGGCACTATAGGGGTGGCAAGAGCCTTGGCCAGTATACGAAAGCCTAAGGGTGACAGGTGCAAGCTGTCCCTAGTGAAGCAACGTGGCTCGTCGAGCATGCCATCCCAGGCTGACATTCACTGGATCCCCTTTGAATGACACCAATACTTTAGCCAATTGTTGAAACTGATCATTTTGTCTTTATACTGTGGCATCATTCTTGGTGAGGGCAAGATGCTACTCAAGGTCAGGGACATACCAGCCTGGAAAAATGAACAATTCCACCCAGCAAGACTGCGAAGGAATCCAACACAATTCGAACGCTTTTAATGATAGTCCACAGACAACACTCCACATTAACGCTATTGGAAAAATACTGCGTTTTCATCCTCTCAGTGAATAGGACTTAATCAGATAATAATTAGCATACATTAATTAACACTTTATATAATTAAACATTCAAATTCATCCTGTCCTAAAACAGTGCATTTATAATTGTCGAATCAGGCTGCTATGGCTCATAAATATTTAAAAATGCATATCAAAATATTCAAATAAAACAGATGTTTGTTCCTAAACTTGACAATACAATATTTTGATTATAAATATTGACGTTAAAAATATATACTTTTTTTTTTTTTTTATTGTTCCAAAAAAATTTTCCATTAAAAAAAAAATATATATATATATATATATATATATATATATATATATATATATATATATATATATATATATATATATATATATATGTGTGTGTGTGTATAAATAAATAATGCCATATAATAGACTATTCCTATTGCTTGTAAATTCATCCCAAATAGTAATACTGCCACCTTCTGACAAAATAGTTAATGACAAGGGAATTAAATTTCTGCAGCTCTTAATTTCAATACTGGAGCTAAAGAAATATGTTCATTTAATCCTGGCATTTTTGTGGCATCCAATTTTATTTGCCACCATAGCTCCTTGTATTCCAACCACTCCTCCCATAAACCTCCTCTTAATTCCCTTTTAACTTGCTCTACTACAAAAAATAAAAATTGTGCTCCTTCACATTCTCTAGTATGTTTGAATAACGCGTTGGTCTCTTTTGCTTTTGGGATTTCGTAAATATGTTCGTAAATTCTCCTCAGAACACGTTCCGTCTTGCCTATATAAAATGAACTGCATTTATTACATAAAGCCACATATGACTCCCCTAGTTTCACAATTATAGTAGCCTTTACTTTTAATAATTTTCCCACTACTATTTTAGATTTATCTCACTCATATTCATCATATACGTACATTGGTTACAGTGGCCACATTTAAAACTTCCTTTCTTTTTTTGTCTGTCATTTGGGCCGTTGGTATAATCTGTGCTGTTACATTTACTATTAGATTCTAAAATCTTTTTCATATTCCATGAATTTTTATATACTACTTTTGGGAATATCTTGTTTATATTTTCTATATCCGAAAAAGTTGAAAATTTGGCCCATTCCTTCCGAAATAATTCCTTTATCTTGATATTAGATGTGTTATACTCCATAACCAAAGCTTGTTCATAATTCATGCCAATTTCTACATGCTTGGAAGTGTCATTATTACTAATATTACTCATTATACCCTTGATGGGTTAAAATTTAGATGTTCTACCTGTTTCTACCTCTGTTCTTATAGTCCTGACAAATTCCTTAGGGTAACCCCTTTCTTGAAACATTTTCTCAAGTGTATTGCATTCCACCACAAAATCCTCATTGCAACTAGTCATTCGGCTACCCCTCACAAATTGTCCCTTAACGATGTTCTTACAATGTGAGGGGTGTGCACTATCGAAATGAAGAAAAGAATTACAATAAGTTTTCTTCCTATAAATTTTAGTTTCAAAATCTTGATTATTGTTATGTACTTCGATATCCAAATAAAGTAGACTATCGTTTGAGGTGGTATAGGTGAATTTCAAAAAACTAGTAGTGTTACTGATGTAATCAAAAATGCTTTAAATTTGTCCAACCCACCTATCCAAAAGAGGACTATATCGCCCAGGAATCGACAGTATAAAGACCAACAGTCTTTATATTCGGAGTCCAATGTACAATCCTCCTCCCATTTTGCGAATACCAAATTGGCATAAGTGGGTGCACAAGCTGCACCCATTGATATGCCCTTTGCTTGTTGGTAATATTCTCCGTTGAATATGAGAATTATTTTTTAGGACTATATCTATTAAACTCATAATGATCACCTTATCCGTATGGGTCAATTTCATATCTTTATATATCATGTCTTCGAACATTCCGAATCCTTCTTCATATGGTATACATGGAAAAAGGTCGATCACATCTATAGTAACAAAAATTAAATTCTCTCAAAATAAATCTGGAGTTATACACCTTAATAAATCCCAAGAATCTTTTAGTATGTATTTATTCTCAGCACATACATGTTTTACCTTAAAATCCACAAATGTTGCTATCGGAAGTGTTTTAGATCCCTCCGCTGAGACAATAGGTCTCAGTGGTGGGTCTTCCATATTTTTGTGGATTTTTGGTATGCCGAATATAATAGGCGTTCTTGGTTTGGCCACATATAAAAATTCAAATGTCTTTCTATCTATTGTTCCTTCAAATAGCATATCATTTAATAAGCTGTCAATTTTACGATATGCTAATTTTAATTCATTCAGGGAAACCACAACATATTTAGATGTATCCCTTAACATGCATTTCATTTTACCTTCGTATAATATATTATCCATAATCACCACCCTTATCAGGTTTCATAATTCTCACTTCACAGTTGTTCTTTAGTTCATTTAATATCTGGTTTTCATATTTAGTCAAATTAAATTCTAAATGACTTTCGTCATACACTTATTTCATTTTCCAACAATTTCCAAATTTCTGATTTGAGGGTGTAAAGGGGGGTTGTATGTGGTCCTGCGGACCAAAGTCGAGTTCTGAGGAGAAAGATTGATCTTCGCATTCTGAGAAAATAAAACTTCTAAATTAATTTTCCTAAGAAATAATTTCATGTCCTTAATAGTACTATCTCACCTTTCACATAGGGTATAAATTTGAGACCTTTACTCAATAAATGAAAATCATACAAACAAACGTAAGCGCTTTCACCCGTAGGCTTCATCAGACGTTTCATTACCTCCATCACACATCACAATTTAAATAACAGCACGAAGTCTACCATTGGCTAATTGCACTAATTTCGTCATCAACATGAACTACAATATTTATAAAATATTAACAACTAAATAAATCATTACAAAACTAAACTACTAATATATTAAAAACCATAAAATACATGTATATACTGTGGACATATAAAAAATGAAAGTAAGAAACCAACAGTAAATACAATAGTAAAAATAATAGTAAAATGGCCGTATATGAAGGTGCCAAGCAACAGACTAATAAGTTAAATATTAAATAGATGTTACTAATATTACTAATAATGTTATGTATATAAAACAAAGGGTGTACATAGCATCCTAACACTTGTATATTATTTGATCCTCTACATAACAAATACATGTAAACTATACATAAACTACTAGGTGGACATCATTTCTTAGGTCTAGCACATCTTCTTTTTCTAAGTACTGGTCTAAGATTGACCTTCTCATTCAGGCCTGGGGGTTGATCTGCTTTACACCTAAGTATCCACCTCAACTCACATTCTAACGTGTAATTAATCGAATCACCCCCTCGTATACTCGCAAACACTTCTTGTATTACACTGTACACAGACACATGTTGAGGGCCAAAAATCTTATTGTGCTTGGCCAAAGAATTCGTGTCAGTACTTAGCCGTATATGATACTGATGTTCTCTAATTCTCTCCCTCAAAGACCTATTTGACTTACCTATATAGAACGAGGTGCAGGCTACACACCTAGCCAAATACACCACGTTCTTACTCATACAGTTGGTACCTGTATTAAAATTGTATATAAAGTTATTATGGGGATTCACAAAAGTGTCCCTAATATCTATCAAACTACATTGATTACAACTCCCACAAGCTCTAGTATTGTAGTCAAAATCATTGGACTTCCTATTATTCTTTGATAAACTCCTGTAACATAATAACTTCTTTAGACTAGGTTTATTCTTGAATATAACCGATGGTACTGGTCCCACTAACTGACTTGTATCATGGTCCAATCCTAAAATCTCCCAGTGTTTACCCATTAACTCTCTCAAAAAATAGGCATCTCTGGTATAAAATACAGGGGCTCTAATAAAGTCAGACACACCAGGGTTATGGATGTCTGTCTCTGCGGAGGCATCTGCATAGTAAGGTTTAGCTGTAGTAGACCTAAGTGCACTAACCTCACTAAGTATCTTGTCAAAGGCTGCTTCATTATAACCTCTCTCTAAGAACATATGCTTCAGTTTGGCTGTCTCCTCTATATATCCATCTCCACTCGGATTCAACCTTGAGGCTCTCCTAGGTTGTCCTTTCATTACGTTATTAAACACATAACTGGGGTGCATGCTGTTCCGGTGCAAAAAAGCATTCCTATAGCACAACTTACGATGGATAGACGTATTCAACAGACCAGATGGAAGTCTATTTATGTTCGCATCTAAAAATGAAATACATTCCTTAGAAAAATTGGATGTAAATTTCAAAAAATCAGTTGAAGCATTAATTTCTTCAAAGAACAACAACAATCCATCCACATCACCAAGCCAAATCAAAAAGAGGTCATCTACAAATCTCCTATAGAAACCGACACCCTCCTTGAAAAGCTGTGATTTAAACAAAAAGGTCTCCTCCCATTGTGCTACAACTACATTGGCGTAGCTGTTGGCACAAGGAGTGCCCATTGCTACGCCATCCTTCTGAGTAAACGGAATCTCCAAACAAACACATTGTTATACAAAATAGTCTCCATAAACAGACAAATTAACTCCACCTTCTTATCAATAAAGTCAGACTTAGATTGTAAAAATCGCTGCATATACAAGACGCCTACATCATTGGGAATCTTTGTAAAGAGGCTCACTACATCTAAAGTAACCAACGTGAAATCACTCAAATCATCCAAACTTTTCATATATTCATATAGCTCAAGTAGGAACTGCTTACTGTCCCTTAAAATATGCGGAATATTATTAACCAATGGTCTTACAAAATATTCCACGTATATCGACATTGGTTCAGTGAGCCAGCCTTGGCCAGCAACAATAGGTCTCATAGGGGGTTCCTGCACAGATTTATGGACCTTAGGAAGGCCTTGTATGACTGGTATACGTGGATTACTTACTTTCAAGTAACTATATAAATCAAACGAGATGTCTTCAGATAATAAAAGATCATCCAGCATGTTATACACCCTAAATACTCTCTCTGTCACAGCATCCATGTCAATCTTTTCATAAAACACATCTTCACTGAGTAGATCACACATACTCCTAACATACCAACATGTATCCATCACAACTATTGGCCCTCCCTTATCCGCTGGCCTAATTGTGATGGTAGGATCTGATTTAAGAGAATTCAAGGCATGTCTCTGATTGGTACTCAAATTGCCTGTCTTTCTCGATTTCCTGCCTGTTTCAAAGTGTGTATATATGCCTTTCTCTACTAACTGGGAAAAGGTATCCAAAAGAGGATGTAGTTGAGGTATATATAAACTGTTACAGCGAAATACAGACCCTGGTGTCTCCAACTCATTTTTCCCAAAATCTAATTTGAGTTGTAGATTCCTAACAAACATTCGAATATCCAAGATGGAGTCAACTAAATCGCTGTCTGACGTAGGAATAAAGCTCAGGCCTTTATTCAACACCTGTTGCTCAAAAACACAACTCCCTATTTGAAATATTCACGATTAGCGAGTCCCTACTTTCTCCCACATTTTCTTCAATGTGGGACCTTGCTGCTCGCTGTCTGAGCCCTTTCTCTTGTAACGGCCTCTGCTCTGTGACCGAGACCTCCCTGCACGCTGTTGTTGTGCTATGGGAAAAGGGGTGAACAAAACATTATTATTAGATGTCCCAGGAACAAGGCCTGGTATTGGTACCTTCCTCCTAACTGTAATATCCACATTAACCGGTCCTGCACCATTGTTAGTCTGAGTTGAACTACTATCTATATTACTTTGTTCTAACAGGGGTACACGACTATCATTACCTACTTGCTCATCAGCATTACTAGTATTAATTGAATCAACAACATCACGTAAAGCTCCAACTGTTACCCCTTCAGTCCGTGTATTAGAAACATTCCCCACATTCCTTAAATTCATTTGGGAACTAATATTATTGTTATAACTATTATTTGCAGTACCAGTAACCATATTAGTAACATTGCTAGCACCATTCATATTACTGTACGGCCTCGGCCAAGTAAAAACATGATTATTTTTAAAATCTCTAGTATCTCTTAATATTTTATTTTTCTTCTGTTCTAACAACCTTTCCTCAAAAAGTGAGACATTATCAATTACTTTGTCTAATCTCACATCAACCATGTCATTGGAAAATTTTGTTTTAATATTTGCATACAGCCGGTTGACAGACAGTCTTAACTCATCCTCTTCCTTTGCATGAAAGTCATTCAACAGCTTCATATAATTGAAGCTAAGCTCCAAATTTAACTGTTGCATCGTCCTTCTTTCATATGGTTTGAAAGTGTGTTTGAAGCAATAAATGAAAATGTTTATTCAATGTAATCTCACTAAAGTTGTAAATAGAAAACTCATTGAAAGTATGTCACCTGTTACAGATATTGCATTCTCGATTTTTAATCTGAAATGGGGGTTGGGTGTGTTGAAGTTAGTACCCCCCCCCCCTGTAAAAATTCTGATAACCTTCCTGATTTCTGTATATAACTTTTTCCTCTGTCAAGAGGCGGAAATTCAGTGTCATAATCAGCATTAATCCATACTTCGTTATTTTTAGGTGGCAAATCATCATGGTTGTTAGGATTAGAATAATAGTCACGTTTAAAATAAGGTGGTTTGGGATAACTACTTTTGTTGTGATATTCATTCACATCTCTCTTTAACTTGTTGATCTTTCTCTGTACTATCACATTACATTTCAAATCTATATCTTCTTTCACTTTGTGGTATCTGTCCCTTTCTTCCCTTATGCCAAACATTAAATCTTCCTTGATACAAGTATCTAGTTCATCAATCTCCCGCTTCAAATCATCCTGTACTCTAGTATTTTCTTTAATAATTAATTTTAAAATTTCCAAACCACATTGGTTAAAAACATTCAACAATCCATTGTGAAACTGAGCCAGCCTGTACATTATTTAGGTACTTCCATACCCTTCGTCCTCTTGGGACCACTTTCCTATTAATACATTCAATCAAATATTCATTTTCAATACTTAATGTTTTAAACTTCAACATTAATTTAGAGAGTTTGTCTATTTTGATAGAATGTTTCACCGTCAACATTCTGTTTATTCATGCCATCAAATTTAATATTAAACTGCATTTTAAGCCAGTCGGTAGTATCTTTTTTCTTTAGCGTATTATAGAACGAGTGGTTAACAGTACCTTCGCGTGCCTTGCTCCTTGAAGGCTTGTCAGGATCCTTGTTAACATCCAAAACAGATATTGACTCCCTACTGTTACTTTCAGTTAATGCAAAAACAGTTGGTGTAGCTGCTGGATTAAATGTTTTACCATTCGGTTCTTCCAGCAGCACATCCTGCTGTGACGAATTACTGTTATTGCGTTTCCTTTTGGACTTCGTCCCCAATAACCGTTCGGTTCTTTCCAAATCCACGGCTCCAACTTAATGATTCCTGCCATACCATACATACCAGCCTGGGCTACATGGTCAGAGAGCTCCTCTGTCTCTTTTCAAGTAGTCCAGGGAGGTATGTCTCAGGTCATTCACACCAGCATGGACAATGAAAGAGTCCTATTTGTACTTTCTTTGGAGTGACCTGAGTGCTTGCGTTAAGTGGTGGATCCTGGCACCCGACAGGCAGCTTACAGTGACCTTCTCCTTGTTCAGTCTGGTGAGTGGGACGTCAGTGTGCCGGACAATAGAGTCCCCTATAACAAGTGTGTTTGGCCTTATGGGCTGTGACTGTGAGGCACATTGATTTTGTGAGAGATGTGATTTTTGGGTATTGTTGAGGGGTGGCTGTTGCTTGGATATCTGCTTAGGAGGTCTTTGCTGTTTAGGCAGAGTTTTATTTAGAGCCTCGGAGTATGTTTTTGTGTGTTTGTGTTTGGTATGCAGATGCAATAGGTCTGTGTGAGACTAGATTTGTGGTGTGGGTGGTTACCTTTTCCTCCTGACTGACTGCCATTCTTGGGTTGAGAGCTCTGCCTCCAGTTTGGCTATGTAACTGCATCTCTCACATGTATTAGTTTGTTGGAAGGAGAGGGTTGTCTGTGTACATAAGGTAATTGTAACATTGCCTCAAAATTCCCAGATTCACCAGCTGGACTGGAGAGTAACCTTGAAACTGACCCTTGGACATACCAGATTAGTATAGGGAACGGTTTGTGTTTTTTTTTTTTTTTTTTTTTTTACTGATCAGATTAGGGAAGGGAACTGATTTTTCACTTTATCAGGAAGGACCAATCGGGAGTCTAATACTTATGAGAAGTCAAGGAGGGTGTAGTGCTATAGTTAGTGTTTCCTTATAAGAGCTGAGCAAGTGCAGGGCTTTAGAAAGAGAATAGAGTGATTACTTTGAGAGTTTGAACAGTTCTAAGGGAAAAAATGAAGAGCAGACTTTGTGGAGCCTGGAATAGTTTAAACCTGTTTAGGTGGCGCTGCCCGACGCTGCTCAGTGTGCAAAACCGCGCAAAAAGAGAGTTGTAGGGTTTTAAGAGAGATCAAGGAGTTTAGAACTGACCCAAAATGGCCAATAAAACTACAGCTTCTAGGTAGTAACCTCTCCTCCAGGGACAGGCAGGCTGTTCAGTGTTAACCACTCCCACTGGTGAACAGAGATTTCCCTTTAGCTCAAGCAAGCACTGGCCTTCTAAAAACTTCCAAACAGTTCAGAACAGCAAATCTGTAACTGAACTTTCTTAACTTTTCAGAAAGTGGGTAAAAAGCAAGATTTTTTTTTGTTTTTTTTTTTTTTTTCTTTTTTCTTTTTGTTGTAGTTTTAAAGGTAACCGAGATACACAAGCAGCAAAATAATCTCAACAGTGCAATACATGACCCCACACTTGAGTGCTAGGCTAAAATCAGGTAAAATGCAGTTTTTAGAGAACTATTTTAAATTCAGTGCAACACAGGAAATGCAGTAAACAGGCTCTAGATGTGTTCCAAGTACTGTTACTGTTACAGATATAAACTTTAGCAAGCCAGAAAATTCCAAAAGGTAGGCAGCAAAGCAGTAAAACTTAACAAAAAATCGGAAGAAAATACTTAAAATCACAAAAGTGGCTCCTTTTCTTCTCTCGGCGTTTTCTCCTCTTGGTAGGTGCTTCAGCAACAACTAGCAAGCCTGAAAAGACGCCAAAACCACGAGGCAGCTTGGTTTTAAGAGAGAGATCAAGGAGTTTAGAATTGACCCAAAATGGCCAATAAAACTACAGCTTATAGGTAGTAACCACTCCTCCAGGGACAGGCAATCTGTTCAGTGTTAACCTCAGTTAAAGATTGCTTTGACAGCCATCATCTACTGATAAAGTGGTTGAGCCTCTGAAGAACTGGATCTTGAGGCTGAGTGACTTCTAAGCTCATAAAGATGTGGAAGAACAACTTCTCACTTCCAGAACTTCAAATATCAAGTTTCTCATTTTCAAGCTGTTCAGTAGTATTTCTGGGCAATCTGGATAATGTATCAGCGAGATAAAGAAGTTTGCCTTCTGTGTGGACAAGATTGAACTTGTACTTTTGCAATTTCAACATCATGCGTTGCAATTTGGCTGGAGCTGTATTTTAAAATGGTGACCAGAGGTTGATTCTGTTTAAATTCGAATAGGTCGGCCATAAATATAATCATGGGACTTCGAACATGCGAACACAATTGCCACAAGCTCTTTCTCTATCTGGGCATACTGCATCTGTTTGGGTTCGAGTTCTGGATGCATAGGCTACTGATGTACCCTCTTGAAGAATGGCTGCACCAAGACCAAACTTAAAAAAATAACTGGTTTGTGAATGTCGTAGTAGAGTTGTTGGACTGGCAACTCTGTTTCAGGACATCAGATGCTCTTTGGTGTTCTGACCAGGATACAACTTTGCATGTCAGTTCTCTAAGTAGTGCTGAAAGTTGGCTCAAGTCTGGAATGAACTTGCCTAGTAGGTAGTTAATCATGCCAAGAAAACGTAAGGCTTGAACATGGTCTGAAGCTGGGATCTCTTGCTGTTTGCTTTGGAAGGATCCGGTCGCAAGCCTGAACTGGTAAATGATGATCGATCAGAAGTAACTTCTTGTAGCCTGAACTTTTACTTCTAAGGATTCAGTTCACGTGCTCTTACCAGAGCTTTCTTGAAGTTTTTCATGCTCTGCTTCACTATTACCTCCTACTAGAATATAATCTACTATATCAGCACACTGATATCCAGAAAAAAATTTGTTCCATTGTATGCTGGAAGACTTCACTGGCAGAATTTATCCCAAATGGCATTCTCAAAAATCTGTAACTGCCAAAGGGAGTACTGAAAGTGGTTAGCAATGAATATTCATTCAAGCAAAATTTGCCAAAATTAACTCTGCATCAAAAACAGAAAAAAGACTAGTGGCATTTGGCATAAGAGCAGCGATTTCTTCGACTGTACACACTGGATGATGTCTTTTCAGTGCTTTGTTAAAATCTCTTGGATCAATGCACACTCTATCATGTGAGAGTATGAGCTACTACCATGAAGATGCCCATTCAATTGGTTCGTCAGTTGGACAGATCACACCTTGCTGCATCATTTTATTTAGCTGAGCTTTGACTCTGTTCTACGTAGCTACTGGAGTTTTCCCTGGGCTTTCAGGGTCTAACTTCATGGTGTATACAGCTGGGAGTTTGTCCAGTTTGTCTTTGAAAATAGACTGGGTGAAATTAGAACAGTGGTCTTTCAAGTTTACATGGTGGACTTCTTAAAGTCCCATTTTCAAACCGTCTGAGGCCTAATGGCTGTACATGCCTTTTGACTACGTAAAATTGCAAGTCCATAACTGTTCCCAGCAGAGTAACATGAAAGCACCACTGAGCCTTTGGTTTGAATTTCTTCACCGCCATAAACAAGCTTGGCACACATTGCCAAATCGAGCTTCTCACCAACATGTACTCTAGCAAATGTTTCTGCTGTCATAACATTGCACTTTGAACCTGTCAGCTTTGAGCTCTATGGGTCTTCATTTATCCGAACAGTACAAAATACTTAATTCTTTGCCCATAAATCTACTGCGACTGTTTCATTAAGCACAGACAGACCATCAACATAAAAAGTAGGGTCACAGCTTTCTAATTTATCAACTTGCCTCTCTGAATTTTCTCTCTTAATAAAAGAACGTCTCTTTATTTACAAAATCTTTGGAAATGATTCCACTTTTTACATCTGTGGAATTGCTGACCAAAAGCTAAGCACTTTTCTCTTGGACGCATGATTGCCACCACAGTTAAGACAGTTGACTGAGACTAGGTGAGGGCAGATGCTTTGAGTTTGCTGACTTGTCCTTGTGCTTCACTGAGACTGTGTGCTCTAGAATTTGCTGGAAAGCTATGGGGTTTACCAGGGGTCTGCTGCAAGTCCTGCAACACTCCCATGTGCTTGGGCCTATTCTTTTAACCACATGCTGCATACTATCAACCTGAGCAGTAGAAGATACTGGAAGGTTTACCTCTGAAATGTTGAAATGCAACTTGTCGAAAGACAGTTACACGGAAGTAAGTTTTCAAGTTCACAGCTGAAAAAAAATGCATCAAATGTGCAATGAGTGAATGCACATTGACATTCGCTCATTGCAAATACCACATTGTGGGTGCGAAGTTCACTATAGTGGGAATCGAGAAATGGATCCCTTCCCCACTGTAGTGCGACCTCAGAGTTAAAATATTAAAGTGAGGGGCACAGCCCTCCACATGGGGGATGCAGGGGGGGCTTGCCCCCTTGCATTACAGTGCGTGTTCGACATCTGCGTTCAAAACTCCACATCTGTTTTTAGATTTGCTGAGTTTCGAAATTCAGAGACGTTCAACAATCCAGATTCGGCTTTATGGCTCACTGTAGTGCTTTCAATGTTTCAAAGGTAAATCTAGTGGAAACGTACATTTCTCATTTTTAAGCACATTTGTGTGCTTTTCTGTGAGCTCGTATGTCTGATAAATCTCAATCTCCTTATTCAAAGTTAAATCAGCTTCACAAAGCAAAATCTTTTGCACAGCATCATCTTTAATACCACACACAAGTCTGTCTTATCAGCTCGTCACTTAAATTACCAAATCTGCAAGTTTTAGCGTTGTTTTTCAAGTCAGTTATATATGCTGCAAAAATTTCCCTAGGCTTGATCCTCTGTAAAATAAGCACCTTTCTATTGTAATATTAGTTTGGGGGTTACACATTTCTCTTAATTTACATTTTAAGCACTCTGGGTCTTCCTCGTTTCCGCTGGTACCGCTATGACAGTTTTCCCACTTTCCTGCAAACACAGCAGGTGCATGCAATGAATCCTGTTTTTCTGTGGCCTCTGAACCAGCTAAATTAAGCAGAGCAAATGCCTTTGTACATGCATCTTTCTCAGAAAATGTAGCTTGTATGAAAATATCGTACTCTTGCTCAAACATCCAGTTCTCTGCAATACAAGTACAAGCGATCCAGGTTTCGAAATCATTCAGCAATGCCAGCAAAGTATGCTTAAACACTGTAAATATGGCCCTTGTAATTATGTACGAACATGCAAACACACCAAGTACTTGTAAAAACATTCAAATGCACAGTAAACTCTTTGAAATACTATACTTTGCGAGATATACTTTGAAATGGCTGTATTTTGCAAATTAACTGCATTGTAATCCTGCACAAACTTGTGAACACTTTGTATACTTTGGATATCTTAAATAGCTTTAATGTGAAAAAGTAGCACATAAGGAAAACGACTGCATTTTTTCATTATTTTATACATTTTATGCAATTCGGACATTGATTACAGTTAAGAAAATGTTTGAAACCATGTCACAGTTTTGAACATTTCGTTTAACTAGAAATTCGTTTGGTGTGTTCTTAGTGCTTTGTTTTGTTTGGGAAATCATTGAAGCAAGACTTAGTATCTAGAATTTGTTTTTGACCTGTTTTGCAAGGTGTATGTGCAATGGGGATGATCTGTTCCTCCAAAATTAACTGAGTGCCTCTTTGTCTTGAGTCTGGATCTCATTCTTGCTTGTCCTATATTGTGATTTCAAGACTAACAGGTGGGGTAGTTCGTTTATATGCTTTATTATATTGAAACACATCAGGATGGCTAGCAGCAATACAAAGTATAAACAAACTGATTAACTGACAGACCATTACATACATGCATGCTTCCATCTTAACAGCTCTCTACAAAATGGCAGTCTGGCTTGCACGTGCTAAGTATTTAATCATGTGTGCAAGCCTATGTAAAGTTTCTCAAAGGTATACATACATACTGATCTACAACAAGTAAAGGATACTTTTTTGTCTATTTGGTTAATTGCTTGTGCCTTACAGTTGTACCTAGGTCCTAGAATCCCTTCAGTCTAAAGTTGTGTTGGAGGTACCATTGGAGATGTTTCAAGCCAAGAAGCCTGTGCAAGATCCACAGCACATCAGCTGTTGTAGCAATAGCAAATTGTCAACCACACTCTTTACACTATAAAACCCCTCAACCATTGAAGACCTAGAAGTCTTTTTGGTCACATTCAAAAGAAAAGCAAGTTAAGTGGATGGGAGTAATCTACCTGAACTTGGCTATTGAAATCTGAATTCCTGGGGAATTTTCCTGTATGCTTTTATGGACATGCCTAGATTTGACTAATTATTTTTTTAACCTAAAAAAGTAGGAATCCACTCTGAGACTCTAGCCCTTTGTGCTTGGAAAAAAAAAAAGCAGAACTATTTGAATTAAAGCATTTTGTGTTGTGGTTAGAGCCAGAGGGTATTGAGGGTACTGAGATTAGTAGTATGAATAGATTCAAATGAGCTTTTGCCACCTTTTACTAACAAGTGGGTGTGTCATGCTAACCCACAAGACGGTGAAAGCTTTCACTTTAATGGAAATAATTTTATTTGAATTTAAGGAAGCACTAAAATACTTTTTTTGAATAAGAGAAATGGGGTTATGTCTTCTGTCTTTTAGTGTGGTAAGTGGGGGGGGGGGCATAATGCTAAATACTGTGGGTGGGGCTAGTGAACAAGAAATACCCATACAAACTATCTGGGAGTAGGGATTGGAATAGAGGCCATGGATTTTGAATGTATTCTCAAATAGTTTAGTATTAAATTATTCTGTTGCACCACTGCAGCGTTAAGGAAATGTCTCATAAAGGTAGATGGGCAAGAGTTTGCTGAACTCGTGGCAGTATGATTGCAGTAGTAAAGATTGTTTGCAGAAGGAAAATGTGTTAAAGGTTTATTGAAATTATTTGTATTCATGGAGAGAAAAATATGCTCTTACTAGGTAGAGATAGTAACATGGGCAAAATCTTTTACCGTTTGGCTGTAGTTCTGGTCTTGCCTATGATCCTAATTACTGGGAAGGTTTTGCAGTTTTTTCCCAAGATTTTTGGAAGGAAAGGGAAAGTGAAAATGCTAGGGAACCATGCCTGTCCCCAGAAGCCAAGACTGAGCTGAAGCAGCTTCCATCAGCTCCCCAATTTTAGGGCGGCAGATGTGCTCACAGTTTTAGAGATGGCAAAGGGTGTAGAGATTCCCTGTGACACAAGGTAATATTAACTACAGTGTGAATAAGTTTGCTAAAAGGGGGGAACCCTGTCTGCATTATTTCCAATAGATCTAACTAATGGAGATAAGGCAAGGTGAGCAACCAAAGATGAAACAATGTCCCTGGAAACTGAAATATAGGTAGGGCCTCAAGACAGACCAGAGGAGGAAAATCTCTAGAATGATGGGGGGGTTGGGGGGGCTTCAGGTCTGGCAGATTTGGGAGAAAATTATTACAGTGGAATGAGCTCCTCTTCTTCAAGGAGACGTGGGAGTTGGAGATCCCCATATTCTTCCAGTGGGAAGATGAAATGCTGTGCCATGCTGAAGAACATATCCAGGGTGGTAGAGGACGATTTTCACTTTAGGGTGGTCCTCATCCTGTTTGTAATTTTAGCTGAAAAAAAAGGTCTTTAGGGTAACTGAAAGAGAAGAAATTACATGGCACTTGTTCGTGTGCAAATATTTTAGGTGTATGGTCATGAAAAAGGCTTGCAGCATTGTATTATGTAGCCATTTGGGATAAAACCAAGTCAGGAATTATGACTTGATTCCACTGCTTAGGTGTCTTGAAAAACATTGATTATTATGCCAGTTGTCCATAGTGTCAAAAACTTCTAACCTGGGCACACCCTTCAACTGTCCAAATTTGTGCCTCGCATTATGAGGAACAAAGCAAAAATGCCTGGTTTTCTGGAAAAATGAGGAGTGGAGTTTGAAAATAATGGCAGACATTTGGGTTTCAGATTTGATTTCCTTGAAAATTTATGCTTATGCAAAAAAATTAATGCTAATGCAAAACCTGTTCTATCAAATTTCTAAGTTTATAAGAACAATATTTATATTTTGTCCCTATTTTTTGGGGCTTTTGTTTCCCCCATTATTTATGGCTTTGTCAAGATCTCTTGTGATAAGAGTTTGAGAGGTAGGAACCTGGCTTCAAGAATCCATTAACGTCCATAACTGAAGTTCTGACAGAACTGCTTTGGATATTGTGAGGCACTATATAGATCTGCCAATTGACACTAGTCTCACGAAATGTGGTAGTATAGCTTAGACCTCATTGGAAAAGTTAACTTCATGTTCATAACAAAGAAACTTGTGTTGCTGTTTTCACAGGGAAGTATTCCAAAGGAAATCCTGACATATCAAGACACCTTTTATGTTTAAAATCGTATGGCAGGTGTGCCAGAGTTTAAGGTTAAACAATTGTGGTCACCCTAAAACTGATCTTGTGGAACATTTTAATAGAACCCCAGGTATCACTCACTGTAGGGGAGAGTTGCAAAAACAATTGGAGAACTGAGACCAATTTTTGCCATATCTATTTATAATCTGGGAGGTGCCCCAGGCCTCTTTGATTTGCTTGTGTTGAGTTGTGGTATGGTAGATAACCCAGAGGCCTTATTGAGTATTGTCAGAGATGTGGAAAGTCAAAACCCTTTAAGAAGCTTTTTAGGACATTATACTGAAAGATTATGATGTCAGTTGTACAAGAGAGTATGGTGACAGACTCCTGTCAAGGGGGTGTATGGTAAGAATGCCCGGAATGGGGAGTTTCAAGTAGGAGACAAAATCTGGTCTCATCCCTAATGGTGGGAAACAAATCCTGCCCAGGTGGCATGAACATTATAGGTAATGAAAAAAAGTGGACTACATGGGAAGGCAGTTTGGAGAGAAGTATAACAGAAGTGTTAAGTGAAGTATCTGAGGTTCGAGGTTAAGAGAACATTATCCACACCTTGGGTGATAGTGGGCAACCCTGTTTCAAAACCTCAAAGGTAAGAAATACAAGCTTTCTTAAGGAGCAAAGAAAGCTGCTGTGAGTCGAACTGTTGACAAACACTGCATTGAAACCTTCACGGGGGAAAAGATTAACTTTGGATAGGCTTTTTCAGTATACTGACCACACTGGACCCAAACCACATTCCAGTGGTTAATGGATTGAGACCCTGCCATCAATGTGCTGTGGCCTGTTTGGATGCAAATCACAGTCTTCCGAGTGGATGAGTACATCATCCAAAGTCCAAATGCTCCTGTTAAGTGGAAAATGGGGATGACCAAGATGTTACCTTGGTTATGTAATTTGGAGGATGATTAACTCCTGAAAAGGAAAAATCCAGTATTTAGTGACATGGCCATGAAAACTGATATGTAGACAATGAGCTGTTGGACCACAATGTGTTGACTTGTTAGAAAGTCTTTTATGGCACATCTTTTTAGCAAGGGTAAGACATCCAAATCTAGGGAGGTGAAAATCTACCTGTACACTTAACTTGTTGGTATAGTCATTGAATACAATTCCCTATTTGGTGTGTACCTGTCCAAGCACCTAGACGCTACTCTAGCAACCACAATGCTTTCTCACCAAGAAAATCAAGGAACTAAATCACAAAAGCTACTGTCTCAAGACCTCGTACCTGTTGTCCTACAGACTGCTAACGGGAGATGTCTGCCTCACTTAGAGCCTCTACTGAAACCATCTTTTCAGACATTCACAATCATAAGGCCAATAGTAGCAGACAAAACCCACTCTAGAGACCCTATTTTGTTTCAGCTTAAAAATAATATTTTGGAGGAATAAATGTCTCTGAGAATACCACTTGTTTGGAACCACTTTCCTCTCAACATGAAGTTTTGTATGTCTCTCTATTCAAGCGCACCCCGGATACATGAGTGGGAAACCATAAGTTCAGTCCAGGTTTGGCACCCTTCTCACTTGTGGACAAGGGGGATTATGTAAATACCTGATCCAGGGTTGTGGTTATTTGTACCTTGGTATACTAAGGTTTTTCACACTACTAAAGGATGATCTCACCCAGGATTATACAAAACTTCTGCGAAATACAGGGACCTTTGTACAAAACTCCTAAAGCTAGGATCTCTGAGAATGACTTGGTTATTACAGAAAGTTTGTTCTCCAGTCTGTATCTGTTATGCCCCTCCTCCAGTCTGTATCTGTTATGCCTCTCCTCCAAGCATTACTAAGAAACTTTTTAAACCTGTATGGTGGAGCCCTTCCATAAGCTTTGAACAAAAGTTTGCTTAAAACTATTTTCTAATGCCTCTCCCCAACTTCTCCAAGCTGTTCATATTCTATACAGACACCTTAGATTTCCTTGATCTGCTGTCTTTCCATCCATTCCTCAACTGATAGGTTTCGGATCTGGCCTTGGCCACTCTTTCCAGACTTAGGACTTGTATTATAGGGTCCACCCCTTACCCATAATCTACTACTGTCCTCCACATTCTTTCATTTGGATTTTGTTATGACTCGGCTGTCATTGACACAGCATTGAACACACTTGCAGCTCCACTGCAGATTTCCCTTTAATCTGTCATGCAGTTTACTGGTACCTTGTTTATGGTAATATAATGTAATGGTTTTGCAGGATTTGAGGATAAATGCTATCTGAGGTAATGTTAAGGATAGGAGGGGGTTATGGGTAAGGGGAGGAGGCCGAGCAGTGGATCCCAGCTCTGGAAAAATTACCTGAAGTGTGATCCGAAACCCATCCGCGGAGGAAGGATGGAAACTGACAACACAGATCTGTCGTTATGGTACGTACACAACTTTCGTTTCTCTAATCTTTGGGTAAGAACTGCCCCCTCCATACTTTCCGTTATCTATGCAGAAAGTTAACCAAGACAGAAGCGAGATATTCCATGATGGGGGTACTTTGGTATTAAATAGACCTTTAGCATTCTTGGTCCTTAATTAGCCAGGAAATTCATTGTAGTTTCATAACATGCCCCACTGCAGTGGCTACACCAACAAAAGGAAGGTAACCTCAAGCTTCTCAGGTGGGTCCTGGAATTGTAAATGCTCTGTTTCAGTATACAGCACCATGCTGGTATTCAAAACCGTAATACAGGTGGTCTGAGGTCCATCAGACCTAAGGGGCTTGAAGAAATTGGGTTCTAACTTGAGGAGGTCATTTGGTACGAACTGTATTCAATCTTTCCCATGTTAAGTTAATGCCAGTGATGTATGGAGAATTGGATGTGTTATCTAATGAGAACATGTTTATATACGAGACCTTGAAGGTGAGCAGTAAAATAGGAAGTGGTCCTTTTGATGAGAATTACCTGCAGACAAGTTAAAAGGTATGCAGGAGTGCACCTGCACCTTTTTAAGGCTGCGCTGCGAAGCATGGCAGAAAGTGGAATATTGATTGAGCTGGGTCTGGAGGTGCAACTTTGAAAGAAACTAAAGGCCCAAGTATTTGGCTCTAAAACACTGGGTAAAACCAGTTGAAACATGCACTGACTTATTCTAAGCAAAACCTACCAAAAGGACTGAATAGTTTTAATTATACTGGATTTATTGCTGTATATATTTTTCTTTCATGGCAGTCTGCTTAATCTTTTCACAATAAACATGTTTATTTTCAAGCTGACATGCCTGTTGTCATGTAGTTTAATAGTACTTGTAGTTTACATGTGACCGGATATGTTACTAAATGTAGCTTGCCTCAAGGGGAAGGTTTTAATCAAACAGCAATTAAAAAGAATGAAATGGTTTTAAGATTTTATTATCCCTGTGGCACAACTGTGGCAGGCAAATACATTTGGCTTCTTCAGTCTGAGGCTGCTTTCATAGTTCAAAAAAGGGTGCATTGATTAGGTGTTTGAACAGAGTAACTGTGTGCAATGAAGGGAGGAAGTATAACATAAGTTAATTATCTATTTTTTTTTTCTGTAGCTGACAACCCCACCCCCAGCTCCTGCCTACCCATGGACTTGGGATATTTTTTCCCAATTTTCATTATACAGTTTTTCTGTCACTGAACTGTAGTTGTATACTGAAAGCCACCTTTTGAAATAAGACAGCTGTATAGAAGCTCAATGCCAGTTGATTTGATGCGTCATCCTTTGTGTGTACGTATATGCAAGTATGTGTATTTGTTTATACATTTGTGTGTATATACATACACAACACACACACATATCTTGCCACTCCTTTAATGCCTTTTTTAGGCAAGGTTGAAATGACAAATTCACCACCGTAACGGGTACAAGCAAGCAAAATCTGAGGGTAATGCTACTTAGTGCTAGAAGTCTAAACCTCAAAATGAACTCACTTGAGGCACTCCTTAAAATGGAGAACATCCATCGACATCTGTGTAATGACAAGAGACCTGGTTCAAGGCTCCAAAGAGCACCCCTTCATTACCAGGCTATAATTCACACTACACCTTTTGGCCACCTAACCTGGACCGAAACACTAAAGGTGGAGGCGTGTCCGTATTCATTAAATATATCCACACCTCCAGGCTAGTTGCTCACCATAATGCGTCCGAGATTATCCAAGTGCAACTAACTCTGGGCAAGACTGCAATCCAAATTGTACCTTGCTACAGATCTCCACCATGCCCCAGGATTCCCACTCTTCATTTCTTGATGCACTGGAAAATATTGGGGTACAACCCAACACCCTAATAATGGGCGATTTCAACTACCCCACCATTAACTGGGAAAAATACTCATGAGCCAACTCTTTCGCAACGTTTTCTGGAATTCATAAATTCCACCGCCTTGGATCAACTTATCCACACCCTCACCAGGGGCAATATCCTAGACCTGGTCATTACCAACATGGACAACCAGTGTTCCACACCAGAGGTCAATTCCTTGTTGGTCAGATCCGACCACAAGCTAATCACCCTAGACATCCCACATCCCGCCCCCACCCCCATTAGGGAAACAACCGTAAAAAATTTCTCCAAACCCAATTTCATGCTCAAGACAGAAGTGGCAAACTTTACGACACCCATGCAGACGGACAGTAGAGGTACAACTGCTGAATCCTACACAAATGCACTTTATAAGCACTTACACGAGTGCATGGATTGTGCAATCCCTAACAGAACTGTGCATAGTGTTCCTCCTCTACAAAGGAAACTAGATGTTCTTTGAGCTCCAGGATGCCTACCTTTTATATCAAAACGAGGAGGGGGGGATCTACAGTTTTTGTGCTCCTGAGTAGGAACCATTCACTTCCAGTTCTGGGCTGTGCCCTTTATTCTTTCATTGGCCCTCAAGACTGTTAATTAAATGCATGCAGTGGTCATGGCACACCTCCATGCTAATGCTCTCTCTCAATTTTTGCCTCCATGGATTACTAGTTGCTTGTTTCCTATGATTGTCCTAGTTTGATGAAGGTCAGGGACAAGAGACCGTTTATTTCAAAAGTGTGGAATTATTCTGAATAAATGTAAGTTCTAGCCTACACCCACTCATCCATTCGATCGTTTTTTTCCTGAAGTGTTATCTAGATACTTGGATTTTGAGAACACATATTGGGTTATTCAGTCAATGCAATCTGCAGGCTTAGTGGTATTTGAGAGCTATGTTACTGCTCCTAACATAACTTCCTTTTTCCTGTGTGCTTTTTTTCTGCAGTGTTCACAGACCATTTAATCTCATTTCTATCCACACAGCCTGCTCAATCCTTCATCCTGGGTATTTCCCCACTAAGGGTGAGAGTGAGTGAGTTGGGGGCTGTCATAAAGGTAGCCATGGTGGTATTTGTAACCTTTGCTGACATCTCAGTAATGAGGGTGTTTTGACTCTGCCCTGCTCCTTGTGGCTGAGGTATGCACCCATATCACTGCAGTGGGATGTTATGCCTTTCCTGCGTGTGTACTTTCCTGCACACAAGCCCTTAAAGGATGCTGTCACTTGTTTTGAATCGGCTGATGGTGATGTGCAAGTCTCCATGGCAGCAAGTTGGCCTGACTAGCCTGATCTGCAAGGGCATGGAACACATTATCTTGGAACTTGTAAACAAAGACATTGGCAACCTTCAAACACTGGACCCCACCCAGTTTGGGTTTGTGAAGGCCGATCTTGTCTCCTGAACCTGATTGACTTCTTCGAATCAGTCTCTAGAGCTGTGGACGAGGGTAAGGTGGTCCACACAGCTTATCTGGACTTTGCCAAGGCCTTCGACGCCGTCCCCCACTCTGGAGTTTTAGATAAACTTGCTAAGCAGGGCATTAATCCCTACGTCACTCGATGGGTTGCCAACTGGCTTACTGACAGAACCCAGACTGTAAAAGTAGCCGACTGCAAATCCAGCTCCAGACAAGTGGAGTACCTCAGGGTTCAGTCCTGGGACCACTCTTGTTTGGCGTCTACTTCTCTGCAGTACAAGCCAACACTGAGGGACTCTGGCTAACAGAGTTCGCAGATGACTGCAAACTGGGAGCCATTATTGAATCCCCAAATGATGTGGCTATTCTACAAAAGGGCCTTACAGAAACAGATGCCTGGTGCCAGAGCCATGGGCTCAAGCTTAATGCCAAGAAATGTATAGTTAACCCCTTTGGAAAAAAACATGTACCCATGAATTACCACATAGGTGGCAGTACACTAAACATCGAAAGTGTGATGAGAAACTTTGGGATACAGGAGGACAGTGGTCTCACTTTCCATAACCACATCGCCACAACAGTTTGGAAATGCTATGTGGCACACCTCATCACGAAGGGCTTTTCATCCAGAAAAAAGGAGGTCATTGTCCTACTGTACTCATCCCTCATTAGACCCATTATAGAGTATAATGCCCTGTTTGGTATGTACCTCACAGGACGTCTGCAACAGCTGGAAAGGCCACAGAAATACCTCACTAAAAGAATCACAGGCCTAAAGCAGATGCCATATGCTGACAGTCTAAAAAAACCTCTAGCTATACTCTGTGTCATATCGTCTACTCAGAGGCGATCTCTGCTCAACATACAAGGCCATGTCAAACCCTGAGTTGTTGGACATGCTCCACTTAAAGAAATCCCAATCCCTCAGAGCCATACGCTCCAGTGATCTAAACCTTGTCATCGCAATGAACAAAACATGCTGGAGCGATGGGTTCCTGACCCAGAGACTCCCCATACTCTGGAATAAACTGCCCATACATGTCAAGCAGAGTGCCTCCTTGGCCCTCTTCAAAAGGAACCTTGATTGGATGGAAGATAGGAAATTCACCCTGGGGATCATGTCAGTTGCCATGCTAGACAGGGGTCCAGGGAATTAAATACTGTGGGAAGAAATATCCAGGGATTTTTTATGGCTAGGCTTGTATAGGCCTTGGGGCCGATTAGCCTAGTACCAACCTATGACCAAATCCACCATCTCCCTTCTGTCATAATGGGCAAGTCAAATTCTGCTCACTCCCATTCTTCCTTTCCTGGCTGTTCTAACTAGGGTCATCTGAGTCTGTCAGTCTTTTTGTCCTCTCACAGAATGAAGTTTGTGCCTAGAATACATGGCAAGCTTGGATGTTAACCATTCGATCACAGTTGCAGTAGCCTAAGCTACATGGGCCATATCTTGCCAAGGATGGGACAAGCGGACAGCTTCCAAAGCTTTACGGCACCTTCCGTGCACCATAATTACTGAACAGCTTAAGGATAGCAGTATAAAGCCATTGATTTAAGGTGCTGAACATTCAGAGCTTTCTTGCTTCAGAGTAAGGGAGGCTAGTATGTGCTAGGGGAAAGAGAAAAACATCCACACCCTGGCGTAAAGCATAAGAGGAGGGGCAGAGGGTGGGCGTTACTACTGCAGCAGAGATCTATACGAGCATCTACTGTTTGTGTAAGTTTACTTACACAAGTATACTGTTTGTCATTATATCATTGTTGCAATAGCCTAAGCTATATGGGTTGAGTAGCAGGACTTACAAAGAGGGAGGAGGAAGGATCAGAGTCCAAATGCCCACAGGGAATAATCGTAGCAAAGCCTGCTGTGAATCTAGTCTATTTTTTGTAATGCTTAGTAAAGGTGTGCATAGATACAAAGTTGCTGCATCTAGTATATTCCTAGGGTCCACTCCTTTCTAAACCTCTACATCTACTGTTATGTAAAATTTGCTTACACACGTGTACTTTCTCACTGCTCATCTTGACATTATGTTGCGGTGGAATATGAAGTTGTAGTAGGGACAACTACCAAGAGCTGTCCACTGCAGTTATTCAAGGCCTCCTATGAAGCCCTGACTTGGTGATGGGGTTTAATTTTCTCTCCACAGTTTGATCATTGTATTCTGCCTTTGACTGTTAAGTCACTCAGCAAAACCAATTAGAAATGGAACAGTGCTGTTTAACTTACGGCATTTTTATACCCCACCCCAGAAGATGACTGGTGGTCACAGACAACATGGCTTGTAGCATGGTACATGAAAAAGGGATCAGGATTTCTGCCACTTACACAGAAGCAGTGAGCGTATGCTATTGTGCAGTTTGTCATTTGTTTCTTGTAACTCGTATTGTAGAGGTGTTGTTCTGCTTAGTGCACACACTAACTGGGAAGGTCTTCAACAGAGGTCGATCTTTCTCACCTCATCTGCAAATGTCACCAAAACAGATGAATCTGGCATTTATTCCTTTTTTTTTTTTATTTTGATAGCTACAGATATGAGAATTTTCTGCTGCTTTCTCCTTAAAGGATGTCTCTTATTTGCTTTAAGTAAACTAGACCATCTAGAGCCTATTTTCAGCTCTGAACAAATGTATATTAGAACACACAGGAACAGTAAACTGATAGGTGTACTTGGTAAGGTTAACTGCATCAACCAAATCATGTTGGTGACCATTGACTGCTACAAACTGTATTCTCATTTAAGGTGCTTGCTCAAAGTGCATTTAAAAACAAAAAATCGCTGTGACATTTATTGCATGCTTTACTAGCTCATTAATTTCGCCTGTTTTTTAATATGCATGCTTCCTACTACCCTCATGGAACTGCTGGTTTGCAAGTCTTCCACCCCATCTGCTGCTGGTTTCCAGGCCTTTCAACAACTGGTTTAACTACATTTTATGAGTTCTCTCTAAAAAAAAAAAAAAAAAAAAAAAAAAAAAAAAAAAATTTGGTTTTGTCCTTATTCAGATGTTATAGCTACTGTTCTAAATATGTTTAAGCTCTTAATTTAACAAATTCCATTTACTACTTTCACTGTAGATAGAAGTCCCATTTTTATCTTGAGAAAAGAATCGGACTAGTTCAAGAATTTTGTTTTAGGAAGCAGTCTATTGGTATAATTTACTTAGTTCCGAGACCTTTTTGAATCTTTGGCACGTGTTTTAAATTTGTTTCTGCATTGGGGGTGCAGTGTGCACTACATAGATCCTTGCAGGTGATTTGATCTGATAGCATGCCTATTATCTGCACCACTTCTCAAAAGGGTTGGGATTGTCCTCTTCAGCCCTGAGTCATCTCACCCCCCCCCCCCCCCCAGCTGAGTAACGTGTTTGAATTTGACACCTTGAGCTAGTGCTCCGCTACTGATTGAGAATACTCGTTTCCCTCTGTGGGAACTGCACCACGTTACCGGGATTAGTAAAACCAACCATGAACTGAGGGGAGTTACTAAAGCTAAGGACAACTAAAAGTCCTCTGTGTTAGGAAACTAAGGAACAATGCTCCGGAATATGTCTTAAACAGGATTATCCATCTGACTCTATAGAAATTTCCATTGTTTACACCAAACATTTTCTAGTACATCTGTCCAAAGTCAAAATATTGTAGAATCCTGTACACACTCATCACCAAGCAAAATGTTTTAAAGATGCTATTGAAGACCAAAAATGCTTTCACCGTGAGGCCCATACAGCATACTCAGATGTTGAATAAATGCAAGATATGCCCTCCACAGTGTCTCCTAAACTTGGCCAAATGATTTTATCCTGAATTATGACACAACACAGTTATGATGTCCCTCCACAAAAGTGGCCAAGCCAGGGACCCCAGGAGTTGTAAGAACCATCAGCCTGGTTTGCAAAACTGTGGTGCTTATCCCCACTGTCATCGGTTATGATACCATACATTTTATTTGGCTAGACTTCCATAATGGCTGCATGCCTGCAACACTGATCAAGACATTGAGAGATCTCCCAAAATGAAAACTGAAACTAGGGGTTGGGGGGCACCAATGAAAAAAGCCATTGTAATTTGGGTAAAATTTAGTAACTGGCTAGTAATTAATCTTTGTGCAGCAAAGAAGAAATGTGGAGAAGGTGAGAGGAAATTAACCAGAAAAGTTAACTACACTGAATACAAACATGTATAACACCACACTGCCAGCATGTAAGCAGCTGCATGGATGCAGCTGTACCCAGTAGGAGACAGTGCAGTGCAAACCCCAGAAACAAACCCACATGCTGAAACCAGATCAGTAAGCTTTATAATAAAAGGAAAATTATTTTGACCAAAGATGGGAAGTGTAATTCCCAGATTGTTTAGAGCCCTTGTCATTGAAATAAACCATTCAGAAGCTTAATGAAATCCACCAAAGCCAAGTTTGAGGCTAAAATAGCTACCTAAGCCAAAGACCATCACAAGGCATTTTGTAGTAGTTTATCCCCTCAAAAGCATAACACAGCAATGTGCTGGGCTGATTGTAAATGATGCCAACTACATTGATGCTGAAGATAGTGAACATACTTGACAAAAAATTAACTCTAACTTTACCCATCTCCCCTTCGGTCCCGTAAGATCTTCCTGAAACTGGCTCATCTCCAGCTATCACACAAGACAAGTACTAAAAGTGCTATCAAAAGCTAAAAATACTTCATCAATGGGTCCTGAAAATATCCCCAGATGCATTTTAAATAGCATGAAGCATAATTTAGGCACTCTGCTAACACTGTCAAATCTCTGCTTCCATACAGGTTTTGTACCAAGCAAATGGAGGACAGCAAGTCATTCCCCTGCATAAGGCAGGACCTTCCACATATCCAGACAATTACAGATCCATACGTCTGACTCCTTCCTATGCAAAACCAATGAAGAACTTGTGGAATTAATCGATCTGGATATACAGAACCTGCAAACAGTGTATTTGTCAAGGGCAGGTCATACTTAACCTAGTAGATTACTTTGACATTTTCAAAAAAATGGATGAAGGCAAAACAGTGCATACTGTGTACCTCTGCCTGGCCAAAGCTTTTGACACAGTTACCCACTCAGGCAAAGAAAAGCTAAATAAACTGGAAATAAACCCCTATGTCACCAACTGGATTGCCGAATGTATCACAGATAGGATGCAGGAAATCAAAATAGGGGAAGTTACCTCCACAAAGAGACCAGTCACCAGTGGAGTCCCTCAGGATTCTCTGCTGGGACTTCTCCTGTTTGGCATCTCACTTTCTGAAGTAAAAGCTAGTACCAAAGGGTTCTGGCTGACTGCTTGCAGATGACTGCAAGCTAGGAGTAAATGGTAATCTCCAAGTGTAGCACCTCTCACTTAGTGCTGTGCAGCTTTAGGCGTGCTGTCAGTGATTGGCATGCCAAATGGGTGGGGATATCGAGGAAGACTTGACAGGCCTGCTAATTCACATGTAAATTGCTAAACATTCATGCACGCAAGGAACTCAATCCTCGTAGAAATCCCTTTTTCAGGGAGGCAAGCCCCCCCTGCACCCCCTTGTGGGGGTGCTGCCCCCACACACACACAGCTTCTGTACAGATGTGGATGCCTTAAGGCCAGCTTACCAGTTCAGCACTGAAGAAGTGCTGTGCAACAGTGCTACTACCCTGTTCGGGGAAACATTTTCAGCTGTTAAAAATGTAACTGTATTCTATCTAAATTGCAGTCCTTGTTTATAAGCTGTGCTATACAAAAGGACTTTCTTACAATAGACATGTTGGTTAAAGGGTCACTGTCCACATAAGTTTACAAATCCCAAAAAACTGGGTCAACTCTTGGGGCCATATTGTCAATGTGGTAGTTCCATGGGGTAGAGGATTAAACATTTGTGAATCGTTTTGCTATAACTGCTATTATATCAATATTGTTTTGAAATTGTACTTGTTTTAAAATGTATTACTGGAGCTTTTCTCCTCGGGTCTCCACTGAAAATAGGCCACAAGCCCAGTTGGACAAACCCGGTTAACAAATTTCACTAAATAAAATAGAGTCTTGTTGCAGTTTTTTTATAGCAAATGGTTGATTAATTTCTTAATTCTGAGTGTTGGAGTTGCGCAGGGTCTGTAATAATAATTGTCTTAATTTTATAAGCACAGCTTCTTGTGTTTTTGCAGGTACTAAATATTAATGACATCCCCTACCATCCGCAAATGAATATTCATGCGGCTACTGCCTAGTCCGGCCTGGAGACTTGTTTTGGGTGGGATTTGCTACTGCTCATCCTGCAAGGTACTACACTTGGAGATTGCCGAATAAACATTGAATCCCCAAATTACTTAACCATCCTGCAGGAAGGTTTGTTCCAAATAGATAATTGGTGCAAAAATCATGGACTGAAACCAAATGCCAAAAATGCATTGTTGTATCCTTTGGGAAGTCCTCTACCCCATGGAACTACCACATTGACAATATGGCCCTAAGAGTTGACCCATTTTTTTGGGATTTGTAAACTTATGTGGACAGTGACCCTTTAACCAACATGTCTATTGTAAGAAAGTCCTTTTGTATAGCACAGCTTATAAACAATGATTGCGTCCAGATGCCCTTCACTCAACCCTCATTAGGCCACTCATTGAATATAATGCCTTTTTAGCATGTGTTTGTGTAAACGCATGCAATAACTAAAATGCCCATTCAGATACCTTGCTAAAAAAGATACTAGGCCTGAACAGCATGTCTTGTGTGGCTCAACACCAAGCTATCTCACTAAACTCTGTATCCTGCAGACTGCTAAGAAGTGACCTGTCTGGCATACAAAGCATCTTCTAATGCAATATTGGTAAATTTACTGCACATCAGCAAGTCAGATGACATCAGAAATACTGTCTACAGATCTAGTTCCATTTGGAAACATCAAGGGACACTTGTATCTTTCAGAGGGTACCACTGCTGCGGACTAGACTTTTCATCTACATAAATCAAAGTTTATCCTATCATACTCCAAGTGCAGCTTGGATCTATGGATGGGAAACTAAGCTTGCCCCAGGATTGCCCCCTGTACTAATGGACAGAAGCAGCTCATACATGCTTTATCCCATGCACAAGTCCTCTCTCATCTGTGGTATGATCCCAGTTAGTTTCATTAAGGTTGTGTAATGACCATGAGATAGGCAAGGCCAATCTGTAATGAAATGGGGATAGGTTAATTCAAGCACAAAAAGCAAAATTGGCTAGGCTTAAAATTAGCTGAAAGGATAGCTAGCCTAGTAACTTACCTATGACCTTATGAAAAGGAGATGATAGCTTTTTTGCTTAGCAGCTGCTCCCAAGCAAGACATTTGTTTCAGGTTTGGTACAGGGATGGCCTCTAGTAATTTAGAGGGGAGAAGTCAATCATACTTGTTAATGTATTCCTACAGTGTTTCACTTTAATGTCAAATGGCTAGAAACAATAGATACTTCAGCTATTAAGGTGAAGTTTTAAAACTGCAAAAAGTCGAGAGCTGGAAGAATTTTGGCTAAGTATGAGGCTTCTCGAGAAGAGTAGTTTCAAAAATAGTGGAGCTAGAAGACTGCGCACAGAAATCCAGAAACTTTCTGCTGTACTAGTGGAACTGGAAGGAACAGCCTGTATTAATTGTATGAAAGTACAGATAAGCAACTGGAGTGGTGTTCCATAGGATTTGTTAATTGAGAAGGCGCATTGTGTGCATGCCCCAAGTCTAGGCACGGGAAAGCACTGAAGACTATTAGTAAAGATGCAGTCATACTAGCAGAAAGTTGCTCCTGGCAAAATTGTGACAGAAAGGAGTAGTATTAAAAACTGGGGACAGCATAGTGTTTGCAGAAAAATGTTCTCTACATCAGGCAAAAGGGAAGCATGTTTATCTTGGCAGCCTTAGAATGATGAAAGGCAGGATTGAGATTCAAGCTGTTGTGTCCAGTCTTCAGAATATGCTTTCCTACATGAAATACAGTTTTGTATGCAGAACAGGCTAAGGAGGGAAAATTGTTTAGCCAAAGAGAAGCTTGCTTTTGACAATAACAAAGCCTATAAAGACTGCCAGTGAAACCTTTTTCATTGTTCCAAAGAAAAATGCTTGAGTGACAAAGCACAAGAGTGAAATAGAAGAATCGGGAGAATTTTAGACTTGCAACAGAGACTGGTATTGGGAGATAAAGATGATCAGGAAGAAGTCTGGGAATGTTGTGAAATTTGGTGAATACATTTAGAGAAGACTAAAATGTCTATTCCTACAGCTGATGGGACAGATACCTGAAATGTGGCTTTGCAAGAAGTGGTTGAGAGACTGGAATTTGTATTGACTTTAATGACACTGGGGTTTATGCTTTACAGTTCACCCAGAAATTTAATGTTTTAAAGGAGACAAAGTAATAAAGAAGTAATTGTAAGTAAAATTATTTGTTCTTGGTAATTGTATAAAAAAATCATTTTGTAAATTTCATGTTATATTGAAAAGCTGCTATGTCATCTTAGCCTGATGCTTCCCCTGACTTCATTTTCCTTAGTGCTGTTCATACTTCTAGGGTGGGTTCCTCCTCATTGTAGTAAGAGTGTGGGATAGTACAGCTTCTTAGGGGTTTTCTTCATTCGGAAGCTGCTGGAAGTACTGCATTTGCCTTATTGTCCTGTGGACTTGTGGAAATATTGTTGCTGGCATCCTTTATGAAGGGTGTCTATCGTCTATCTTTCCATCTTTGCCTTGCAGCCTGATAGTTTTTGATCCATCTACTGAGCTTTCCATTAATAAAGTGCCTCTGATACCTTGTTCTGTGCTCTTGCAGCTGCTGTCTTGGCGTCTGTTAGCTAACCAGTATTCTTTCTTAACATGGTCCATCTCTTCTTTCACCCACTTTTTTTCCAAACAACTTTCTGGACTTCTGTATTCCACCAACTTTCATTGTGGATTTATAGGCAGATTCTTGAGAGGACCTTCAGCAAATGCTAGGGGAATGGAATTCAAAACTGAAGGCACATGGCATGAAACGGAAAGTGGTTGCAATGGCAGAAAATGAGGGAAATCGGAAGAAGCCGGGAGTTGAGAGAGAAGGGAGTAGTGGAACATAAGTTTCTGGTGTTTGGGAGGGGTGGTTGAGGAAAAGGGAAGCAAAGGTCAAAGCTAGAATCAAATTGGCAGCAGCAGACCGGCACAGATTGTTGGGGTAGTGAGTGACAAGAATGCCAAAGAATCTGAAAAGGTAGGGGTGAAATCAGTGGTGACCAGCATCGCACAGAAATTGGGTAGTGAAGACATAGCAGTTGAAGACGCTAGGTGTGATGGAGAATGAAGCACCTGATAGAGGCAGTAGAATATACAGTGCGAGACAGATAAAGAAAGGAGGACATCAGAGCAGAAGGCCAAGTCGGTGCATTTGCCGAGGAAGTCAAATTATGGTGGTTTGGGCATATGGTCAGGAAAGCAGGATGCAGTCTAGTAAATATTATTTGGGGCAGCTAGGAAGAAGGTAAGATGAAATGAGGGCATTTGTCAAATAAGTGGATGAATGAGAGAGAGGAAACCTGTTGAAGATAGGGGAGAGGCATTGAATACAGAGAGATGGTGGCAGTTGTCAACACACCCTATCCTATGAAAATAGGGGTGGGGAGGCGGAATAATGGAGTCTTACCACTAATTCATGTATATGTTAAGCATATTCTTGCTTTGCTATTTCTTGTACGTTTTTCAGACTTTGCTCTGTAACAAGGTAAGAAAGGATAAATGGAAGCAAAGTTTATATATTGTTGCGAGGTTGGGCTAATAGGGTGAAGGATGCAATGTGTATTGATCACATCATAACTAGAATTAAGGTAATGTTCATTCCCACTGTTGCAGTAGCCCTTATTTTCCTAGGCAGAAAATAACCCATATAGCCAAATGACCAGCTTCTAAAAAGTTCTGCCCCCACACACACACACACACACACACACACACACACACACCTTCACTCTGATCAGCTAATCCCCAAAGAGGGAAATCAGCAGTTTGTGTCATCTTGAGGCATCATCTGCTGGACTTCTCAGGCATCCAACAGTTGGCTAAGAGCGTCATTTCTTAGATAAGTCCCCATTGGTAATTCCCTCCACTCAAAATTTTAACCTTGTAAGAAAAATCTCTTGCACTATTTATTTTTTTTTATTCCCCTTTAAGAAATACAATATATTTTCATAGTATTGCATGCTTCCTGTCAGGACCACTACTTTTTTTGCTTGCGTGTACTTTATAGGCGTATATAAGTACTTTGGGCCAGTTTCATGAAAAAACGTTTATTGCTTATGTAAATTTTGAGTCTTCTGACAGGAAAGTTTACAGAGAAATGGGTTATTTCTGTCATTGTAGTGCTTATGCTTACTTAGTGACAGCCTACCAGCCATTTTGATTGTTTTATTTGTGTTTGTGTTTTATTTGTGTGTGAAAAGTACCGATGGGAGAATTGTCTAATTTTTAATTACTTAAGGGGTTTTGGGAAACTGATGTGCTGCTTGTGAATACTCTAGGGCAACTTGCCTTCCAACTGATTTTGCTCCAGCAACACTAATGCTTTTGGTGCATATTTTAAGTGTTTCTTACACATAAACTGAGCCACCAGATCTTCCTTCATAGAGCAGAGCATGTGGTCACTACATCTGACCTTGATATTGCAGGAGGCCTCCACCTAAAAGTCTGAGACTTTTGTCCATTGTTTCATAGCCTGCAGTCACTGCATCTGACCTCAATATTGCAGGAGCTCTGTCTCAAAGCCCTACACCTACAAGTTTGCGGAGACTTTTCTCATTGTTTCATGTAAGCATATTTATCATGAAGAACCTTGCTGTTAACATTAATCAGTTAAATACATGCATGCTGTGTGATTGAAGGGCTCTCTGAAATAGTAGGACCCCTCACTAAGTTGGCCACTATCTCCTTTTGCTCGACCAGTAAACAATACTGTGTAAACCAGGTATTTAGTCTCAGGAAATGACAGTCCACCTGTTTTACTTGCTTCTGTTTAATTGCTTTGTTCTGGCTATAAAGTGATTGCTGTCAGTCAGTTATAAATTGACCTGAGCGTGTTGCCTATAGCAGTCTGAGCTCCCCTCACCAAAATACTAGAAAAATATATTCATAAACAATTGCTAGACAGTCTCTTGCAGGAAGAACTCCTATCCCCTACACAACATGGCTTCCGTCCTTCCCACTGTACTATCACTGCCCTTCTGCCCTATATAGATACTGTCAAGAAAGATAGAGATAATGGCAAACTAGTCTCTTCCTTATTGCTTGACATGTCTAAAATCTTCAACATAGTTTGCCACAGCAAACTTCAAATGTTCTCACTAGGTGTCTCTCTGCCCATCCTTTTGTGGCTCAAAAATTACCTGTGCAGTAGGTATCAGTCAAAATGTCACTCTGGGCTCTCTCCTTGCCTCCCAGTCACCACTGTTGCACCACAAGGTTCTATTCATGGTCCCTTCCTCTTTAACATTTTCACCAGTACACACTATACTTCACACAATACAATACACCGATGATTCCACTTTCACTTGCACATCTGACAAAGTGGTACACGTCCAAAAATTACTCTGTTGGCTTTAACAGCTACTGGACCCTGGCTTTGTAACTCTCAACTCGTGCTTAACCCAAATAGACCAAGCTACTATTTTTCCCTAAATCCCCCTCTCATGAAAAAAAGAAATTTAAAGTCCTTACTCTTGCTAATGCTACTATTAAAGTCAATTCTCCTAGCAAACTATTGCTAGTGATAGTGGATGATGTTAAATTCAGCCTGCATATACAAAGGTGCATAAGAAAAACTTCTCAAAAACTAGGGATGCTTTACAGAGCCAGTAACTTTCTCACAGATGCAGCTAAAACTGAATTACACTTGCCACTACTTACCTCTACATATCTCTTCCTCCCTGTTTATGGTGCTCCCATCCTTAACTGCCAGGCTTCACAAAAATTGAAATTTGAACAATGCTATAATAAAGGTGGTAACTTTGCAGTGCATAACCCCTTTCAGAACCCACCACTGTATAGCACTGAAAAGCCTAAATTGGTTAGAACCGCCACATCAGCTAACATATGCACATCTTATGAACTTACCCAGTGTCCATCTGCCTGTCCAGCAGTAGAAAGCATTCAACACAACTATGCTTCCAGTCGGTCACTGCGATCCAGTCTATAAACCTAGCAATGTGTACATCAACACAATCAAAAGTTTGCCAATGAGATCCAAATGAGGGTCCGAGTCTGAGATAGGGATGTACAGTTTATTGAACCACGCCAACCAACGTTGTAACGCATAGGTAGAAGACACCAAACACATAAACACATTAACGCTATGACAAGTAATAGTACGTTTTCGTACAAACTTCATCAGATGCAAATACCCCAAGCCAAACAGTGCAAACTTGTGTGGCTGAGTATCTAGGACCAATCTCTATCGAAAAGTAATTAATATAAAACCAATCAGATTACATGAACAAGATTTAAAAAAAAAAAAATTAAATATTCAGAATTAATCAATCCTATAAAATGGCTGTATGTAAATAACTTTAAAATTGTTATAATAAAGCCACAATTCATTTACTTGAAGTTATAATGAATATTTAAAACATTTGAATGAAAAATAAATGATTACATGAATATCAGTGAATTAGTGAATGTTTTGCTACCATCTAGTGGCCATATGGCAAATAACATATATAAAATTCCTTGTATCTTTCGGCTTTTCCCGGTTAGGGGTCGCCACAGCGGAACTCCGGTCTGCTAATGATTGGCAGTAGATTTTTACGTGCTGGCTTGCCGGGCCTAACGCACAACCTTGAACGAAGGAACGCCCATTCACGTATGTCTCCACACAAGATGCTCTTACTGAGAATCGAACGGGCAACGTCCAACTGTGAGGCAACAACGCTACGGCAGCACCACCACCCCTTGTATATAAACATAATGAATAATATGCATATAAAAAGAGTTGTTGTAATAAAGCTGCATTTTATATGTTAAACATGTATCCACTTAATCAACAATTTAAAACTATAAACAAATTAATAAATAATAATTTAAAAGATTTTTCTACTAACATCTGGATCACCATGTGGCAAATTAAAGTTTAGCTGCCCTTAATTTAAGAACTGGAAGAATGGAGAGCATGTCTTTCAGGCCTGGAGTTCTCATGGCATCCAGTACAATCTGCCAATAAAGCTCTCTATATTCGAGTTTGGCCTCCCCCATGCCCCCTCTGATTTCTTTAGGCACCACTTCTAATACAAAAAATAAAAATGATGCTTGTGGACACACTTCTTTATGACGGAACAGAGCATTATTTATATTTCCTTTCCTTATTTCATAAAGATGCTCTTAAATTCTCATCTTTAATTTTCTTTCCGTCTTTCCTATGTAAAATAAATTTCATAGCTTACATTGGGCCAGGTAAACCAAACCGCTAGTATTGCAATTTGAAAAACAATTGCTCCTAATATTTCGGCCCCTACTAACAATTTTTATAAAAGATCCATTGTATATGTAGGGGCATTGGGAACACAAACCACATTTGAAAGTGCCTACCTTCTTATAATTGCCTTGTGAACCTTGCCCTTGTGAAACTTTATCTGTACATTAGGTCTGTTACCCACCCTCCCATCTTTCAGAACTACTCAGTCTTCCTAGCTAATATCTGGCTCTGATCTTGCTCAAAACCAGATAACCTATATACCTAAATGTGAAGTACCTTTTCATTCCTTGTACCTCCTTACTGTCCCTTCACTTCCTTACTGCCGTGTAATTCTCTCTTTGCAAGGAAACCAGTTCTGATATTTCTGACTGACAGCTAAGAGTCTTATGCAGATTCCCATGCAGAATTCTCTGAGAAATATTTTATTGCTAATATACCTGTGGAGTAATTTTCTTTTAAAAAAATGATTGCCAGGCTGAATCAAGTATTTTTATGGGAACAAATAAATGTTGCACCTGAACTGAGGAGATGGTGTAGGTTTCAAATTGCTATACTCATTCCTTTCCCATTCCTTCTATTCCGTCAGCCCTGGAGGATGTCAAATGCTTCTTACATTCACCCTGAAGGCGTTTTCACTCTTCCTGTAGATGATGGTTCTCTTTTCAGCCAAACGGTTTTAGCCTTGCTGATTTGTAGAATCTAATTGCGACTCATGTTTAACCCACTTTTTGTTCATCACTGTAGGAGACTCTTAATTAGCTATGTACTTTGTCAACTTAGTTTTATGTTTTAATGACTATATAATTGTGGAGCCTTTCTCCCTGGGTCTCCACTGAAAAAGAGCTCTGGCCCAGTTGGACCAACCTGGTCAATAAATGTCAAACCCTTTTTCAGGTTACTAAACGCACTTAGTCTTATGATTGTGTAGATATTGGATCTAGGGTGACTGCTACTGTCTTCTGAAGATGTGCTTGAGTATGTATCCAGAAGTTTGCTAATGAGGTAGTCTGCTTTAAGCAGGGAGGTATTGTTCAGCTCTTCCACTACCCAGGATCTCAAATGTGATGAGAGGGAAATTGATCTAAGGGGGTCTCCAAGATTTTTCATGCTCCCTAGTGCAGATCTTGTAAGCTTCCCTGTTGCACTAAAAAGCCAAATAAACAGAACCTATCCTTCTGCAGCAAACTATGTAAAAACAATGTCCACAGGGCAACAACTCCAAGAAACTGAAGTTATTTCTTCAGAAAAAGGCACACAGTATAGAATGACAGCATTCCTTACCTCCTTCCCCAGCCCATACCTGTCCCCAAAACTGTTTGCATTCCTTTTTGGTGAAAATTTATTTCACATTCTTTGGAAATAAAAGGTGGTGCAGGAGTGTTACTGATGGCACTTGATATAAAAAAAAAAACTCCTTTCAGGGAAATTCCTCCCCACTCTGAACCAAACTTTTTTTTTTTTTTACCTAAGGTTCTTTAGTCTTCACCTAAAGGGCCATAAAACCAGTGCCTATAACTCAAAGGAGTGAAGGCTTCTATTCCAGAAAGTGTATTGGTACCAAAGAAAGAAGCTTCTTGGACACTAGTGCTGGATGTTTCATTCCTAAATATGTGTGTGAAAGTTTCAAAGATCAAAAATGTTCTTACAAAATGTGTTGACCCCCCCTCATTTTTAAAATGCTTTACTTAAGTGAAGATCTAAAATGCTCTTCTCTCAGTGTATGGGCAGGAAAGTCCTGAAGTAAACATTACTCTGACTTGTTTTATCTCCTTTGGGATTAGCCAGTTAGCAGTCAGAATTAAGGAGTAGGAGGAAGGGAGCCAGAAGTTTTTGAAGCTGGGCAGTCTATTCCTAGGCAGGAAGCTACCATATAGCCAAATGGTTACTGCAGCAGTGAGGAATTTGAATCGATCGTTTATACAGAAGTCCAACTTGAACAGCTATACTTGTTCCTTGTTTTTATAGTGAGGGGTATTTAGATTAATGCCATTGGTCTGAGATGTAGACAATTTTTTTAAGCAAGTTTAAAAAATGGTGAAAGTCATGCAAAATGGTAGGTTATGTATTTGCAAAGCCATTAGGTGTTTCATCAGCAGGGGCTTTCACTGAGGTCTAGACGTTTACATGAGTAAGCAATTGTTCACAGCAGGGCTGAGCAGTGGGTTCTGTGTGAAATTTACACTGATTCTTTCATGCAAGTAGAAAAAAATTGGATGTATATGCAAAGGTGTATGTGTTGCATGTTACCAATTTGAAGACTAGAAATCTGCAGGTGCAAGTAATCATGAGAGGTCTGGATGCTGCTGAGTGAAGAGCAGAAGATTAAAGATGGCAATGTAAGTAACAGAGACAGTGGAAAATGGTTCAGTGAAAAATGGAGTGTGAAACTGTGGCAAGTGAACAAGTTTTACAAGTTATCCCTCCCCCATAACCTTGTTACTTCAGTACATCTGCTTACAGGTATCTAGTACACTTTTCATGGGGCTAAAGATTAGTTTACTGAAAGCAGGCAATTTTTTTGTTGATAGAAGGGGAGCAGAGATAAGTGCAAGTAAGAATACTAACTGTCGCGTGCACTTTAGCATGGGTGAACTCATTTTATATTAAGTAATGCTTGTGGGTGCAGCCATTGATTTGGAGCAACTACTGTTACCAGGAGGGATAAACTTTGTTTAAAATTTGCATAGTTTTATGTACCTTTCCTAACTTGAAAGGGAATGGGTGTTTTGAAATTTAGATGTTATGTAGTCCTATCTCGCCTACATTCTTACCCGTGGGTTCTGAGCCGAATATCTGCTCCGACTCTGCCGATTTTACTAGTGCAAAGTCTCTGACTGGCTGGGCTAAGAGGGTATCCCATGGTGCACTGCTCCATATCCCCAGATCTCATTTGCCGCTTGTGTAGCTCAGACGTGGTCTCGCTTGGCTATGGCCAAGTACCTTCTTTTTGCTATTTCTCTTAGAGAAATTTGATTGTTCATACCCAAAAACTATTTTCATAGCTATTTCTTGTTGCTGTCGCTGTGTTTGAGTGTGATAGTTGTGTTTTTGGTATCCCTAACTGTTCCACCCACCCCCAAAGAAATCTACTCTTTACCTTCTAGGTCCCCTTGATACATCTTCACAATTGCAGATCAAGTTCCAGTCCTCACCCATAAATACCCCTGCTGAAAGAGGATTTTGCCCAAATTCTCTGAAGCTCCATTATAGCAATTTTAAGTGACACAAATGCATAGCAGCATAATAGCATAATCCTCCCGTCAATAACCCCTTATCACTAACATAACATTGAGTCTTTTCCATTATTATGGAAGCTGCTCTAGCAATCAGTATTACTCCCTTTTTCTTTTGTCTGCTATATTCTGCTGAATGCTCACCCTCAAATCCCTTCAGCAAATTTGCATACTAATTTCTACCTAAATGTACCTCCTGCAACATTACTTCCACCTTACATTACTTAATATATTTCAGCACTAACTGTAAAGCTATTTACATTTCATTACATTACGGATAGAGTAGGCATTATGATAAAAATCTATTATTTATATCTGTTTTACATAACAGTTCTGCTGGTGTATATTCCCAACTTTAGCTTAAATGCACACATTTTTATTTAAACTTATCTTGTATGTAGCTGTTTCTTCTCATCTGCATTTGAACCCGGATCACATTTTTCGACTTTTTCTTCAAAGAAAATACTCAAGCAAAAAACAAGAAGTTATGTACTCGCCATAACGTTCGATGTATGTAGTCCATCTCGCCTCACATTCTTACCTGTGGGTTCGGAGCAGAATATCGGCTCCAACTCTGCAGATTTTACTAGCTCAGTCTCTCATTGGCTGGGCTAAGAGGGTATCCTATGGTGCACTGCTCCATATCCCCAGATCTAGTTTGCTGCGAAAAAACATTTGTACTCCATACACACCTCACATCCATATAAACAATAACTAATCAAAGGGACTCTGCAGGTGACAACCTAACCTCCAAACCTCCAGGCAGGGGGAAGGTGGGAGGGTAAGTAAGAATGTGAGGCGAGATGCACTACATACATCGAACGTTATGGTGAGTACATAACTTCTTGATGTTATGTAGTCCTATCTCGCCTACATTCTTACACGTGGGACAGTGTCCCTAGCACCTACATCCTGGGTAGCTCATAGGAAAATACTCCTGCGAACTGTGGAGCCAAAGGAAGATCTGCCCCTGGAGACCACGTCCAATTTGTAATGAGAAACAAAGGTGTGAGGAGAAGCCCAAGTAGCTACAGCACATATATCATCCATTGGCAATCTAGCTTAATAGGCTGTGGATGTAGAAACAGCCCGCGTAGAATGTGCCTTGACTGGAAATGGCAAATTTTTACCAAAGCCTGATGAGAGAGATACAACTGGTTATCCATCTACACAGTGTGACCTTGGATACCAGGGAACCCAATTGGTTTTCCAAAAAGGAGACAGAGTTGGTCAGATTTCCGTATATCTTTCTTCGGTGTAGATAGAAGCGTAACTGTATGTACATCCAATTGGTGAAATCTAAATTCTGCCTTGTTAGAAAAGTGGGGGAAAAACACAGGCAGCTCAATGGACTGATTCATGTTAGACACGTAAGCCACTTTAGGAAGGAACGAGGGGTTTGGTCTCTGAGAGACCCTATCTTTATGGAAGATTAAATATGGGGGGTTGATGGAGAGGGCTTGAATTTCTGAGACCCGCCTTGCTAAAGTGACTGCTGTTAAGAATGCTGTTTTCCATGTCAAAAATTTTTAATTCACAGGTAGCTGCAGGCTCAAATGGTGGTAGAGTAAGGGCTTGAACAAAATTGAGATCCCAGGGCATGACCGGTTCGGACACTGGGGTCGAAGCAGCAGAGTACCTTTAAGGAATGCTTTGCATAGTCTGTGAGCCATGAGACTAAGTTCATTTGCTACATGGAAATGAACTTTGATGGTGGTTGATGCGGACCCCTGATAGAACAGCATAGACAAGAACTCCAGAGCTGAATCTATTGGAGCTGTGTAAGGATCAATGCCTCTAGTATGAGCCCAGATAGAGAGAACCCTTTCCATTTGCTAGAATAAATCTTTCTAGTGGATGGCTTATGAGAGGATGATAATATATGGACCACGTCCGGTGAAAAATTATGACGTCTGACTAGCAATGGAAGTGGTGTAGCCAGGCTGTCAACTGGAGTGTCCTCAGAGAGGGGGGTGGAACTGTCCCGACATGCGTGTCAGTAAATCTGGTAGAGGGTCCAGAATCCAAGGAGTGTCCACAATGTATGGTTGAAGAAAGGGGAACCATACTTGACGAGGCCAGTGTGGGGCAATCAGAATCATTCTGCTTCCCAAGGATTGCCCTTTCTGAATCACCCTTGAGAGGAGGGGAAACGGAGGGGAAGCATAAAGCAGACCAGAGGACCAATCGTGAACCAAAGCGTCCCTGGGTGATTCCCCCTGTGAGGGGATCAGCGTGAAGTTGTTGCTGCATTTCGCATAGATAGGGCTGGCAAAAAAGTCACAGCAAGGCAGACCTCATCTGCTGAAGATTTGCTCTGCAACCAGGCGATTCAGGGACCACTTGTAAGGCATAAGTATCACTCTGCTTAGCCTGTCCACTATTACGTTGGACTTCCCCGGAATGTGCGTTGCCACCAGAAATAGTTGGGAAGCTATTGCCCAATGCCACACTTGCATAGCCTCTCTGCATAGGAGGATAAGACCGGGTTCCCCCTTGCTTATTGAGATGCACTCAGACAACATGTCAGTAGTGTGGTATCGCAATAGTCCCTAGAGGAAGGACTTCCAGAAGTACCTGCAATTCAAGAAGCACTGCTCTCATCTCCAGGAGGTTTACATGCAATGTATCTCGTGTTCCTGCCACATGCCTTGGACTGTCCTGCCGAGATAATGCCCCCCCCCCCCCAATCTGGGAGGCGTCCATGGTTACAGGGACGGGAGGAACTAAGGGCTTTCCCCCATTCAAATTGTTGGTGCACAGCCACGAAAGGAGGTCCTGCTTGCACCTGTCTGTGAGTAAGTTGGGATGAGATAGTGGGAGTCTTTGGAGAGACCATTGGACAAAGAGGAGCCATTGAAGAAGTCTTGTGTAATCTCGCTAGAGGGACCAACATGATAGTTGCCGCCATGGTCCCTCCTATGGTGGCTGCATTCAAGCACTTAAAAGCTCTGTGTGTTTGACATCTGCAGAAATTATTTCCTGTATAGGTAGCCAAGTCCCATTCCATGAGAGCTGCAGCCATATCCATTGATTTTGACAGGAACATTTCTTTGGATAAGATTTACCTTTACCAAGCCTTATCTAGATTCAGCCAATGTCCTAGAGCCTCATCCAACTGTCAGTTCTTTGAACGTTGGGCCACCCAGTGTCTTCCACCTGTGGATGTCTTTTTGTTCACTTGGGACTGTCCTGTTTTTCCTGTTGTCGTAGCATCTTGAAGAAAGGTGCAGCAATTTCATAATGTACTTTCCACAGTGATGCATATTTGAGATGCATTATGTGCTTTTTAGACCATGTCCATTATTCCACTTACTAATTTCCCTTTTGTTGCCATGAGTGACTTTGCAAAATCTGCAGGCTTGTTACTGCTTTCAAAGCAAGATCATCAGATTTCCTGGTCAAGGCTTCTTTGTCAGTATGTCCAAAAGGCTTATCCATACTATGTAATGTTGAAGGAAGCTATCATAATCTCTGTTCCTCATAGCACAGGAGAGTCCCTGACTAAACTTCAAAATGTAAAACTCCGTGAAATTGAAGTCCTTTGGGGATAGATATTGACTACCAAGACATTGGCTGAGTAAATTTAACATCAGCTCACAGCTTAACTTGCCCTGCCTGACAAAATGTGAAAATCATATAGCCATGTATCCTGGTCCTGCAGCTTCTCGCTGTACTGATGCCTACAAAAATAACCAGGTAAGTGATTTGCTACCCCATAAGAAATCTCAATGCACTTCACAATGTCTCGAGCCACCCTTTTGTTTATATGAGAGTTTCTAAAGAATAAAGCCAAGTCCAGCCATGCAGCATTCATCCAGCCATTCTCAATATTGCAGCCCTAGTACTAGAAAAATCTCTGACCCTCATCTTCAGTCTGTCCTTGACTGTATGGATTCTCACCCTACAATTCAAACTACCTTATTCTCACCACCCAAGAAAAAAATGTTCCATCTCACATGAGAACTGCAGACGTATTTCTGTTCTACGCCTCATTCCCAACATTTTAAGATTGATTACAAGCAAATCTTTTCAGTATGTTGGGAACCTGATTTATTATATTCTTGCAGCATTATTTTTGTTTGCCTTCTTCAGTTCGACTTGTTTAGCCCAAGAAGTTCTGCAGCATGCCTTCCCAACTTCCTGCTGCATCTCCCCCTTACAAACTTGGGATTGTTAAAAATGCAAAAAAAGTAGCCTTCTACCCAAAGGTCCAAACTTAGCATTGTTGTTGTACATTTTTGTGGACCTTAGATGCTAATGTTGCCCTCTGTAGCTGTTACCTTGCTTGTTTCTGGATATCATTAACTTTGTTTGCCATCGTTATTGAACACTTGCACAATTTTTGTAAGCACTAAAGCTCTGACATTACTCTTGTAGTCAATTTGAATATTCTCTTCTAATTTAATTTTAATGCGTTCTTTATCATTCTTGTCTACATGGCTTGTGTCAATGCTGAAAAGGACCCACAGATCAGTCTTGGCCATTAATGTTTAATATGCAAGTATGAAATTTTGATTCACCTTCAGCACAGTTTTAGGAAGGTCATATTATCTGTTAGCAATATATACAGCAAAAGACAATCTACTCTGCAGTGGAAAAAGGTTTGCTTAGAAGCCTAGCCTGAACACTTGAAAGTGTGAACCACCAAATCCTTCAGATAAGATAGCACAGGTTCAACTCCAATACATTGCTTTTTTTCAGACTGTCTTTACTGTTCAACCATGTGCTGCTTTTAAGGAAACATTTTTTCTGGTGTTCCAGAAAGCTTTGTATTGGACCTTGCACTGTTGTCCATATTTATAAATTGAACAGTGACCATAAAACCCCTAAATACTGTTGATTAATTCTCCACAGAACAAAGCCCACAGTACACATCACTCAAAATTAGCACAGAATACTTCAGTAATATGTCAGATTATTACAAAGAAACCAAATGTTAAAACCTCTAAAACAGCTGCAGTGCAGTTGTCATACCTCAAAAGTGGGGAAAAATACTCTCTTTCTAACCGCACTGGACAAACTTAAAAATAATAAATTGACAAGAGTACAGGTGCTTTGGCTTAAATTGGTTCCTAATCTTTCCCTCGGAATCCACACTGGGATCTTAGCAGATGTTAACGCACAGCTTTAGAGCGGTCTACATTACTGTAAACCACTTTATCTTCGTTACCAGAGATGCGCTGTCAATTAATATACTTATTCCACGTTTGGAGTATGCTATTTGTTATACTTAATTTAGGTGAGTATTATAAGGAAGACTTCAAAAAAAAAAAAAAAAATCTGTAGATGAATTCATCTTTCACGTCAGAATGAATACCACTGCACATCCTGCAAATGGCTTCCAGTTAAGGAGCAGTCAATCTTGCATTACTTTGCTGTTTAAAGGTGCTGTCCTTTTCTCAGGCATAAAATAAAAGTTGAAAAATGTGACCAATAATATTACACTGCACCTTATACGATTGTAGTATACTTCCTTCAGTCAGAAAACATTCAGGCTTTTTGAAGGCTTTTGGGTCATAAAGCTTATCAAACCTATAGAGGTAGTCTTGAAAGACCTGGTTAGAGTTGAGCACCATCTTCCTCCCCTTTAGATTTAGGGTATGGGATTGAGCTAAGACATCCTGGAAGTTTTCCAGTGTGTGTGTTAATGGTGTGTTTAGTACCTCACATAACTTTGATTATATGGGTAAGCTCTTAAAGGATCCATTGTAACCTGGTCTACAAGAAAAGTTGTGGATTTTGTAGTTATTTCCTGTACTACTGTTTTCAAAGTGAGCTACTGCGGTGGTGATGCTGTGGTAGCTTTGTCACCTCACAGTTAGAAGTTGCACGTTCGATTCTTGGAGCGTCTTCTGTGTGTCGACATGCGTGAATGGGCGTTCCTTCTTTGAAGGTTGTGCATTAGGCCTGGCAAGCCAGCATATAAAAATCTATTGCCAATCATTAGCGGACAGGAGTTCCGCTGTGGCGACCCTTAACCGGGAAAAGCCGAAAGACAAACAAGCACTGTTTTCAAAGTGACATTGGTAAGCCGGCCTTTTTTTTTCTTTTTTTTTTTTTACTGTTTGTACAGCTTTTTGAAGTGAGTTGTAGCCTGTGCCTAGCTATTCAGATCAGTTTTGAGTGGGCTGTATTTTTCTGCATTTTTGCTGGTGTTTTTTGAATGTGTTGCTAAAATCGGTCCCCCATTTGGTTTCTTTGCTCACCTATATTGTGCTGAGCTGCACTTTGCACAATGCTGTGCAAACCTGTACTATAGGTATTTCAGATGAAATTTTACTTTGATCCAGATTTGAACTACCCAGTTGCTAGCTATGCCAAGTGCTACCCCATTTTCAGGACCAAGTTAAATTGCTTTAGTTTGTGTCAGTTGGAGACATACTACTATATTATATTGCAGACATTTGAGTGTACTGACAAATATTTATTGTATTGCACTCCTCTATGAATTTATTCAAGCAAATGAATACAGTACAAATAAGTCTTGTATCCCGTATTTATATACTGTCGGACTGAATGGAAGATGAGCCAGCTTGTCTTTACCTCAATTAATAGCCTCTGTGCACTTATTCTACTCAATGTAACAACTGCCTTCTGCTCCTTGAAAATGAGTGATTACTTATCTCAAGTCTGAGCATCACATCTCTTCATAGCACTGCACACAAACTCCTGGAAAATGATATGCTGAGACTATGAAGTGATACACAGTTGACATAAAGGTTAAGATCTTTGCCTCCCATGCACAAGGTTTGTTCCTGACCTTTGGCCAGTGCCTGCATGGAGTTTGCATGTTCTGTCTGTGGGGGTCCCCCCACCTCGAAAAACATGCTGAGCGTCTCTATCTCAACCTCCCGCAAGAATGGAGTTGTGGGCAGCAGCACAGAATTATACATGGTGTCTATTGGAAGAGTTGTATAGACAAATCACTTCGGGCATTGACTGCGGTACTAGTTATCCTCCAGATAGGATCACAGACTACTGTTGGGGCTAGCCACTTGACAGTGTAAAAATTGGCTGCAGGTGATTTGTTTGTATCGACTAATATCCCCCCAAAATGGGCATAGGAATTTGCCGCTGGGAAGTGGGTTGAGGATCCAGCCTACTCCAGGGCCCATGCTAACAGTGGGAGGGTCTGTGTGCCACTTCCAGCTAGTTTGTGCCTGCCATAAATCCCAACAGCCTTGCATTTAAGAAGCTTCTGGCCTATCTACCTGGACCAGTAATCAAGGAGCCTCAATCCTCATCACCGACACCAGAGAGAGACTGTCACTAAAAACAGGAATGTATTTACACAGTATTTTCAAATGCAACTATCTAGCACAATTTCCCCCAAGAGCACACAGAGTATGCTCCAGATCTGGGACTTGACTCTCGCCATATCCCAAGCAAGACTCCATTTGGAGTACTGTGTCCCAGTTCTAAGCAGCTGACACACTCGCACCTGGGTATTTGATTTTCTCTCACACACACACACACTCTTGGGAAAGGCTGGTACAGATTTACTAGCTGTACCCCTTCTACCCAGACTATAAGGTAACCACACTGCCACCAATTAACTACTCTCAGGCTCTTAGGGTATCCAATTGTACAGAGTAAAATTAATACTAATAAAATGGTAGTGTGTAACCAAAGCAGCCAAGCTTTTTGGAGTGGCCAAGGTGTCATTAAACACAAGTGCTCTCAAGATTTTAAAAGTATTCTCTAAAAGACCAGCCACAATGAAAGGTATAAAAATATTTAAAGTAGAAAACATGAGAATACTAACTGCAGAAAAATAAGCAACTAATCTCACTATTTCCCAACTGTCTAAAGAACTGTTCCCTAGCTAACTTAATACAGCAAAGGTTATGAGCGAACAGACTGAACTTGAATAACAACTGATTTGTTAACGGTCATAGATATTTTATATTGGGTTCCAAACAAAACAAAAGCTGCTGTGAGAGTTCCATCCTCTGTGCTGGTTATGGAATGACCTCACATTTGATCACCTGACTCTGGTACAATACCCACTCAGAGCTTTGCTAATATCCAATGCATTATCTGAAAGCTGTAGAAAATATCAAAATGTTCTACTCTTGCCTTCAAGAATTCCTTAAACATTTTATCAGTTATAATAACACTGACACATTTTAACAAAAACATCTGTAGACATCAGTGTGATAGTCAAATGACGCAATTATTTATAAAACTACAGCTAACTATGCTGTCATATGTTACACATGCACTGCCCTACTCTCCCTGGCACAGATGACAATATCTCACATTATCTCACAGCCTATTCCAGGGGCCCATGCTAACAATAAGAGTGGTCTGTGTGCCACTTCCAGCTAGTTTGTGCTTGCTATAAATCCCATCAGCCCTGTGCTAATAAGCTTCTGGTAAACCGAAGTCCAGTTGCCCAGCTAGATTTACCTGGTATAGTTCTGTTGAGCAAGCATTGGAGATGAAACCAGTGAACCTGCTAAACATGAACCAAGGATTGCTACACTGTACTGGGTCACTAACAGAACGCAGCATGGAAGTGGATGACATAGTAAGTAGGAGGCTGAAAAATCTTCTCTATCCCAGGATACAACTTTGAAGGTCAGTGCAACAAAGCCACTTGGCTTGAGATCCGGAGTCTACTAATCAGGAGGAGGAAAGACTAGGAATGGGGTAAGAATTTTGGTGAGGGATATCATTAGAGTTGGTGACAGACTTCTGGCAATCAGACTCCAGTTTAAGGATAAAGGCCCTCAATATTCTCAGTCTATGCCCCTCAGTAGGTTTGTGGTAGTCGGGAAGAGAGTACATTTCAGGCAGCAGTAGCAGAATCTATTAGATAAGCAGGGCAACACGAGTTGGTGTTTGATAAAGGAGGACCTAAATGCCCATATTGGGACAGACAGAACAATCTTTGAGGACTGCTTGGACCCCCATAGTTGGGACAACAGGAATAAAGGAGAGGCCATTCTAGACTTCTGTCTGGCAAATGGCATGATGGTGATCAGCACAGGGTGCAGAAAGACAGTTTAAAGATCACATGCAATTGTGGCCAACATGCAACTCTGGTAGACTTCCTTCTAGTAAGGAAAAGAAATTGGGGGTAGAATTCCCTCTCTGAAAGCAGGAAAGCTCTGAAGGGCTTGCTGCCCAAACTTGTCATTTAGCTGGCTCTGCCTGAGCTGCTTGACAGTTTGGGCATGTGGAAGGTGCCCTGAAGCTGTTGTATCCTTGGCGGGATATAACCCATATAGCTAAGCTATTGTAGCAGTGATCACTCAACCATCTACTATTATAGTAAGTTGACTTGCACAACTGTACTTTAGGAAAGCCTACTTGGCACAGCTAGATGTAAAGTACCTACCCCTCTGTATTCCACACTTATAAGACTCATAATAGAACAGTGCTCTTCTTGGGGCATAAATACTAGACCTAATAGGCAGTTTGAGGGACAGAAAAAAAAAGGTCAAGGGCCTAAAACTCATGGCAGATGCTGGAGGCTCTTTTCCTGTATTCGGTGAACTACAGACTCCTCAGGGGTTATAGTGCCTTGCTTTTTCTGACCATTAGGGATCAGACAGTCCAAGACCTGTTATTTCCACAGATCACAGTCCACTGAGTGCTGAGAGTATGTCAAACAGCTGTGCTCCGTCATGATCTTGTTTATGCCAGATTCACATAGGACTGATTTTATGGTCATAGGATTGATGCTTATTCCAAGACTTGGAGAAAAATATAAATGCAGAATTGTTAGATGGGGAATGGTTGGGTTCTTTGGTTGAACTTGGTCACTAAACAAGTAAGGCTTGAGTAATCCAATTCTGTTGGTAGCCCCACAATTTGTGGTTTAAAACCTCATCTTAATTTTGGCAAGTAACACAGCTGTAGTATTTTGTATCCTAACTGAAGCTTGCATTGGGCACCACAGAGTGGTAGTACTTCCACTGATCCATCTGTGGGCATTTGTTAGTGGTACACTGTGAAAGACACCTTTTTTTCAAGGGAGTGAAGGAAGGGTATGCAATTTAGACGGGCCCTGGAGAAAATGGCTAAAGGAAAATACCTGACTATAGATTAATATTAGAAGGCCACATTTCTGAGCTCTTGTAGAAGTAAGGTGGGAAGGGTGAAGGATGGATGTAGACTTCACAGAAGTGTACCACTGAGTGCAGAAATGCTATGAACATGTAGCATCTTGCATAAGTAACTGAACAGGGTAAGAGGTATTGACACCTAGATTTCATAATACAAATTATAAGTATTTAGGTCTCTGTTTCCTAACTTAATATAGTACTTCTCGGAACAGTTTGATATGCAAGCAGGCACTTGACTCTAGAGTAATAGTCCACTTAATGGAAGTTTGTGTAGTACTGCCAAATAATTGCTTCATAAGCGATACAGTACTGTTATTTAACATTTATTCAGCTTCGTAAATAGACTTTGTATTTGGCTGTACAGTACTTATAGGCTGTTTACTGCATATTTATTTTCTAGTCACTTGGAAATTGGCTCTTGTGGTTCAGCAAAGTATTCGTATCACTTGTCTATTTTTAACATATTTAACAGATAGCCAAATGAAAGAAATTGATGTGCATTAATGCAGGAGAAATAGTAACATAAGCAATGTATTATGCAGTAGTCATGTTTTGGTAGTCTGAGGTATTCTGATTTGATCAGGAGTATTTTTGCAGTAAATAAGCAAAAAATATTTGACATAGCAGGCATCACTTTTAATATGCAGAGATTGGTGACCTTATCCACAATAAGAGTAATTTTGACTGCTGGGAGTTTTCAGGAATGCACAGCACACTGCACAACCCTCTATCAGGATTGCTCATTGCCCTACAATAGAATGACATTTGCAGCTCTACAGTGTTGTGAAGTCTCCAGTAAGTAGTACTACAGGAATCTACTGGGTAATGCCACATGCAAATGCAGCAGTCCAGGAATATGGCCAAAAAATAAATTAGCTATGTGCTCTGCCCCAGGACCTTACTCTAGGATTGAAGTATCACAGTAGAGTGAATCGGATATCTGCCATGTTTTGCATTAATGCAGCGAGACTAAATATGCTGTTTTTTTCAGAACTCTCATTACTGTCTGTGGAAACGGGGCAGTTTAGCATAGTGAGGCTGTGTGTAGGAGCATGATTGGGGAACTGTGTGTGTAGATGGCTTCTCAACATTGTGGGAGTTGCAGTGGGGTGCATTAACGGAGATGTTGCGTCAGTGCTAGGTGTTTCATTCAGAGGCATGCAAAGGACTTTGATTCCACTAGTTAGCCTCTTAATACTAACTGGAGCACACAGCTCAGTGCTATGGGGCTAACCTTTGTGAATGACTGTCCCGTATTGGCAGGGTGAACTTAGGACCTAGTAAGAAATGTTTATGGAAATATAAAGCAGTTTATCTTGTATGATAGAGGATGAGGAGGCATAAGCTGGTGGGGAAAACATTCTTGGATCCCAAGATGTTCACAGAATGGAAGTGGTTTGTCAGCTTAGCAGTCATTCCTACAATCTAAGATAAGGTCTTGCTTAGTTATGTTGCTAACCAGCAGTGAGGATCTAGGCTTCAAGATTCCAACAGTGAAAAGGGGAATAGTGAGCCTTTAGTGAACTTGCATCTAAAGAAGTGGTTTAATTTTCTGTTGTCAGTAGGTTACATGCTTGTATCAGACATCCATTGCTGAATCTTGTGTATTGGAGATGCAAGTTGTAACAAAGGTGGAGGGCTGGATGCATTGGGCTCATTTTCTCCAGATAACGGCAGTATGGGACCAGGGCTCCCACCTATGTGACATGCAGACAAATGTCGACATAATCTCATGCTTTAATTTGTTGCTTCTCTCATGGGTAGGTAGTTCAGCTGCTGACTGCGAAGCATTCCCAAATACAGGTAGGAGATCTGAGCAGTTGGGCCATTTCAACTGAATTCGGTATCTACATCTGAATATTTGTATTGTATAAATACAGAGAATTTAGCTTAAATGCACCATTTTATACTGAGAGGTTTGTTTTTATAAATTAGTAACGGTTGAATTCAGCACAGTTTGCTGGAACAGAAAATCTACAAAAGTAAGTATGCTCAAAATTCCATTTGTCTTGGCCAGAGCACTGTTCTCATCTTTGCAAAAATGCAAGGGAAAGCGGAGTTGGTCTGATTTATATAGTATTGTAAGTTGAAGATAAGAGTATCAAAGCAGTGAGACAGTGTTTGATCTGATGGTGCTCAGTCTGAAGGAATAGATTGTTTAACTTGCTCATTTATTTTGCCTATCTCTGTATTGGGGGATTTTAATTGTCCCACACTTCTACTAACATGCCACTCTCCCAAGGGATGGGGAAGTAGTGGGTTGGTACGAGGGTTTTTTGCCCTCTTCCATTAATGCCACTCCCACAGCCCCAATTTCCAGTCTCCCTTTGTAATTTTGGGACTCACATTTGCATGTCTCAGAATTACAATAGAGCTGAAGTACTGCTTGTTCGTATGTTAAGCATCAGTCTGAGCTCAGATGTATTGGCTGCAGACATGGAAAAGGAAGGGTCCACTGCTACTTCACTTATGGGTGTGAAGAGCAGACAGAGAAAAGTTGTGGATATGTTGAAGGTCTGCAAACTTGCCCAAGCACTGTATTTTTTCCTTTTTTTTTTATTGGTTTTAATGGTCCTAAAACTGTAAGGGGGGGAAGTAAAAATAGTAGTCTGCCCTTTTCCTGTAAAACACATTTAATATGTAATGTGGTAGGCAGTCCGTGGAACATGTCATGTAAATGATTTCTCTTGTGTTTGCCTTGTGTAACTGCAGACTAAAAGTGAGTTTTTTCGTTTAAAATAAAAATTTAAAGAAATTCTACGCACATGTGAGGTTGCATGGATCTATTTGGCAGCCAGAAGACGTCGGAGTACTTTTTTCCTTTGGAGTGGTAGAATGGTCATGTCTTTGGTGTAAAGCTGCCCGTGCCACTTGATTTTTGTACATGGCAGTTGTATCCATAAAGCAGAAAAGCATGGATACAGCAGTGACTAACGCTTCTGTTTTGAGATGTGATCAGGCATTGAGAGCTTTCTGTATTAAAAGTGACTGTTAAGCAGCCTGTATCTTGATTTTAGTCTTAAAACTCTCCAAATTTAAAACTTTCTGTTCTAATTTATACATTTGTTAGTGTTCAGCTCTTTGCCTTTAGCAGGTTAAACATTGCTTGTAATTTTTTCTCCACTTTTTTTTTTATAGCCAGTTCTCTACAGAAGACAAAAGTTATCACATGGCACAATGAATGATTCATTTGAAGATGAAGTGGATAACTTTCTCGTAGATGAAAACCAGCTGCATCTGTATGACGATCTTACAAAAGTGAATCCTGTGACTACTACAACAGGTACAGTCTGTGTGACTGCTCTTTTAGTTGTATTTTAGTGAGTTCAGTCTGCTTAACCCAGGATGAATGAAGTCCAAAAGTATTAGCACTGTGTGGGTGTGTCCTGAAATGGTTGTGGAGAGAGACATTAGCGTGTGTGTTTATAAAGATGTAACTGGAGATTTGTTTCTTTCCTTGGGGTGAGTAAAATGTGTCTCACTTCTTTGGTAACTGTATATAGCTACTGAGATGGATGTGGATTGGGGTGTGTGGATATGGGGGGGGGGGTTGAAGATGGGTGGGTGTTTTGGATCTTTATTACATTTTTCAAACAAATAAATGAATAAATACCCTCCCATATCTCCAACACAATCTGAAGTATGCCCATTTTTACATGCAAGACTTTTCCAAAAAAAGGAGGAACTCTTCCAATCCAGTGTTTGCCCCCACAGGTGTTGCCTATTTCAATAGCCAGGTTTACTATGCCCAAGTGCATGCTGTTTCCAGATCCTGCATTCAGGTTAAATGTCCTCCTTAATCTTCAAAAACTCCTTTACTCCCAATGGTAAGGAAAATATACACATAATTCCTTTATTTTTTTTTTCAGCTGTTTTTCTCATTTACCTGGCCAATGCATAAAAACCTTTCAAGTCTTTTATTGATTCTGCAACTAGTTTTGCTTTGCATTTTTGTTTTGTGTTTTTTATTTTAAGTATTTTGTCATCACCATTTTTAACTCTGTTGCCTTGACCTCCCATGATACCTCAAGGCTCACACATTTGATGGGCTGTCCAGACAGCTGCTTCTTGATCATTTTGAGCAACCAGTACCATTCGTGGTTCAAGTCCAAGGTAGTCCTGATTCCTAGTCATCTCCTGGGCTTGTTTCTGTTACTCGGGCATGTTCATTTGAAGTAATGGAAAAGGTTTCATTGAAAGTATGTCTGTATTTTATTTTCTGAAGTTTGAAAGGCAGTGTCCTCTTCAGCTTGCTCACACTTTGTTGGCCAGACCATTTTTTTCCTATTCTGCATTCAAACCCATATTTGATCATCCAAAAAAAGTATTCTGAAGGCAGCTGGATATATCAACTTGAATTCCACACCTGGCTTTAGACATCCCCCTAATTTCTGGAATAAACTTGAGTCTATTCTACTTGGTTTACAGCAAATCATTTTCCACAAACACTGTGGTGTCCTTTTCTTTTAACTTGTTCCCCTCTGCTACTATTCTGTTAGGAGCAGCTGTTTCTGCTAGTATGATTGCATCTTTGCTATCATTGGTTTCTGCTGCTTTTTCATGGGCAGGCTTGAAGTATGCACACATCCTGCTGTGGAACCCCAGAACAGTTGCTTATTTATATTTTCATAAAATTATTTAAGTCAGTATTCCAGTTTCTTGATTATAGCAAAAATATTTTTTTGTTTTTAATGGCTTCACTCTTTTTGGGGGTTTCTAATACCATGATGGGAATGGACCCCGTTCCTATGTCAAAGTATGATTCAAGTTCCTATCATTCTTTTTGAAAAGCCTCATGTTCAGCTAGACTTTCCTTCATTTAAAACGCTGATTTCTGCAGTTCTTGATTTCTGCAGTTCTTAATTTCTGCAGTTTTGTCAGTTAATCTAAATAGCCACAAGATTCAATTTTTTCCAGCTTTTTTGCAGTTTATGCTCATCTCTTTATTAAATTACATATTCACATTTTTTTCCATTTGTCAAGAAAATTTAAATGTTCACAAACGCTGCAGTCTTCATGCACAGTGTACAATGACCTACATTGTTGGTTAATCCATAAAATGTCTTGCCCTCCTTGGAAATACTCTGTTATACTAATTCACAAAAAAAAACTTAGGCATTTAATTTGATCCAAAACTGATGATTACATTAATAATTTGGGTCTGGTGTATGTAATTTCTAGAGATTCATACCAAAGCTTTTCTTTTTCAAAATATTAGAAAAAACTTTATTGAACTTCAACCTATTATACCATTTGGTTGCACATACTGGTCCCATATTTTCCAGACTTGGTCTAATATCAAAAGAATATCACCGTCCACTTCTCCACTTTACAAGCCGTTTGTTACAAAAGTACTTTTGTCCTTGTGTTAACTATAATCTGTGATTAGGGGTGCCCCAAAAATGTGATTCCATTTTCTATTTATTCATCACATATCCAAATTCTGTAAGGTTTGGGAAATGTAATGTTCATCTTAGCAGGTTTATAAAATTAACAATGGAGGCATTTCTAAACCTCTCAATTTATTGGTGCTCCACACATCTCTCATTGCCCCATAGTAATTTGCCTGTTTCTGTTGGATAGTTTTATGCTTTCTACTTGACAATTATATTTTATTTATAGGTTCTTACAACCTCTAGATCTGAAGTAGTTGATTTCATTTGATCATCAACCTGTGGGTTGTCTCATCCGGACCGGATCCGAGATGGCAGTTTCACCTGCATCTGATCCAAGCTCCTCCCCTTACCCATATACCCCTCCTTCCCTCAGATCTCGTTTGTTGTGGCTTTGCCAAGCCACGTGGTCTAGAGCTCCAGGTGTGGTAGGCACTCTTTCTGCTTTTTTGTGGATGTTTGAGTTGCTAAAAGTGTAGGTAGGTGTCTTCTGTCCTTTGCCTTCCCTTCCCTTGTTTCGCATTTCCCATTCAAAAAAAAAATTGTACTCTGTGTTGTTGGTAAAGCAGGCCTAATCTCCCTTCCCCCTCCTTGCGAGTGAGTGTTGGGGTTGGGTAATTTAAACTTTTTGATGCATTGTACCTTCTGTGTTGGCATGGCAGATCAGCAGACTAAGCTGATCTTCAGAAAGTGCACAGTGTGTGGCCATAAGTTTTCCCCGGCGAATTGCCACACTCTGTGCATGGTGTGTATGGTGGCAGTCCATCTTTTATCGGACTGCCCTGTTTGTGCGGGGTTCAACCCCAGGACCCTAAAGGATCGTAGGGAAAAATTGATCCTCAAGGGACTTCTCCCTGCTATGGAGGCAACTGCCTCTTCCATTGCAGTCACGGCTGTGACCGCCCTTCTACATCAGCCCCTGTCTCTTCCTGTCCCTCCCAGGCCGGGACTCAACCTCCTGGACAGAGGCCTGTGGATAGGGAGTCGGAAAAAGAGGAGCAAAGACCGAGAGAGACAAAGGGAGGAAGAGCTCTGCGGTCTGGTCAGATCCGGTGGGTGGTGGTCCTAAACACAGCTTTTTCCAGGCCAGCTTCTCCTCAGCTCCGATCGCAGATATTTTCGCCTGAGGAGCTTAGGCCTCTTTCCAGGACCTCCGCACATCAACCCTCCCGGCCGGTGTCTTTGGCCTTGTCGCAGTCTACCAGAAGTCTATCTGAAGCGGACATGGACAAAATGATGCGAAGGTTTATTTGCACCCAGATTCAGATGGAGGTCTTACCAGCCCCCTTTCCCTCCGGAGGGGGGAGTTCACTTACCTTTTTTGCCCCCAATATCTCCTTCTCCGGTATCTGAGTTTTTGGATCCAAGAGGTTCCTGGAGTAGAGGGGGTCTGCGCAGATGGTACCGTGTACCTCTATGCTGGCCATTACCTTGTGCACCTCGGATCCAACTGGTTTGGATCAGAGTGGCTCTGAGCCGAAGCCTTGTCTGATCTGAGGAGTTGGGCCTTTCTCCTTTGGCACAGACACCGTCTGGTCAAGGCCTACCCCTCTATCTCTGCTCCGATCCCCATGCAAGATCCGGGGAGAGCCGTTTCCTTGCCATTTTCTCAGGAGGCTCGCTCTCCTGTGGCTTTCGACGTGGTAGGGGGGTGGTTCTCCCCGGGCGATCAAGGCCCCTGACCATCTCATTGGATTCCGCCCGACTCCCTCACCTCTGGGTGTGTCTTCAGCTATTTTGCCCATGCAGAGACAGCCTATGCTCGGGGTGCCGCAGACTGTTTCCATCAAAGGACCACAAGTAGTTTGCGAGCCCTCTCCAGAGTCCCACCAAAGAGGTTTTCGCAAACAAACTTGCAGAAGAAGGCACCTGGACTCCTCTCCAGAGTCCCTCGCTCAGGATATAGATTTGGAGGAAGGGGAAGGTTTCCCCCAGATCACCCACCGATGTCTCCTTTGGAGAGAGCATGGAAATCCTGTGCTTGCGGAGGGGGGGGGGTTTGGTCCCCCCCCAAACCTTCCACGGTAAAGTCTTTGTTCCTGGAGGCCTTTGACACGGACCTGTCTACTTCCTGGGTGTTCCCACCCCCCTGGCGGATCCCTTGGGTGGACCTTATTACCACCAGGGCATGGAAGGAGCTAGACACCATGGAGTCTATCCTCAGGCTCCCCGATAAAATCTTGAGCCCTCCAGCAAACAGAGTTGGAACAATGTGGTCCCCAGTAGAGCCATGGTGTTAGCAGCTGCCAGTAAGAAAGAACTAGCCCAGGAAAGTTCTATGGTCCATTTCCCCCCGACTGAGAGTCCAGGACAATTGATAGTCTGGGAAAGCGGACATGTGCTTCAGCCACCTTTTCTGTAAGGGTGCTGAGTTATCTGGCCCACGTAACTAGACTACAGTGAGATCTGGTCAAGGAGTTCAGAGTTGCCCCCCCCCCCCCCCCCCCAAGAGTCCATGTCACTGGAGGATAAACGCACATTGTTTGTGCGAATGGCCACTCTCAAAGCTGTTGCTAATACGTTCATGCGCCTCCTCTCACATGCTACTGAAGGAGCAACAAGAGCTGCCGGGTCCAACGTTGCCATGAGGCGACATGCCTGGCTTAGGCTTTGTCAATTCATGGAATCCTTTAAGGCGTCTTTTGCGAATGCCCCTTATGATGGTTCTTGTTTGGAAAAACAGTTCGTGAGACGTCAGTTCGTGAGACAGTCCAGCGTGAGAAGGATGGGAAGACGCTGTCTGCCACTGGAATCCGCTTCTCTACCCCCCAAAGATCCTTTTCCAGGAATCGGATGGGGCAAAAGATGTGGTTCCAGACGTCTCAGTATTCCCGGGACACTATGGACTCCCCTTCTCCTAGAGGCAGAGGGGGTCAGGACACATGCTGGCCCAGAGGCAGGGGGGTCAGAGAGAATTTGGGTCTCGAACCATTCTCTGACAGGCCTGCGCAGCAGCCCTGGGAGGTTGCCCGACTGCTCTGCCTCTGGAGGCAGTTGGGGGTTGCCTTTCTATGCACCTGACTGCATGGGAGTCCTTATCAGACCATTGGGTACTTCAAATAATATCCAGAGGGTATACCATCCCCTTTCTGATTGTCCTGTTTCACCGAAACACCTCTTGGATGTTCCACCTGTGCAAAAAGAGGCGGCAGCACTCGAAATAAAAAAGCTGCTAAGGAAGTGTCATCCAGTCCGTCCCCCTAGATCAGTCTGGATCAGGCATCTATTCCCAGGTTTTTTTTGGTGCCAAAAAAGACTGGGGACCTAAGGCCTGTTCTGGATCTTTCCACTTTAAACCTGTCAGTTGCCAAAGAGAAGTTCCGGACGGTCACTCTACAAATCCCTCCTACCTCATCTGCAAGAGAACGACTGGATGTGCTCAATAGATCTCCAGGATGTGAACTACCACATTAAAATGCACAGATGCTCCAGGAGGTTCCTCCACTTTTGACTAGGGGCCAATCACTATCAATTCCGAGCCCTACCCTTCGGTCTCACCACAGCCCCCAGGATGTTCACTAAGGTTATGGCAGTAGTAGTGGCTCACCTGAGGCTTCAGGGGATACAGGTCTACCCATACCTGGATGATTGGCTCCTTTTTGCTCCCACCAGGCATCTACTTTGTCAGGCCAGAGACTATTTCCTGAAATTGTCAGACTTGCTGTGCATTACAGTCAACATATCCAAGTCTTCTGTAGACCCTGTGCAGGTCCTAGACTACATAGGAGCAAGAATAGATATGCTACAAACCAAGGTATTTCCAACTCCAGAGTGAGTCTGAAACTTACAACTTCATGCTTGTGATCCTTCAGTTTCATCTTCCAGCAGAGACTGTTTTAAGAGCCCTAGGTTCCATGGCAGCCACTATTACTCTTCTCCCCTGTGCTCGTCTTCATATGTGGGTTCTGCAGTGGACACTAGCAGTCCAATGGTCCTTATTGGATCTACCGTTGACTCATCCTATTTACATAAGCAACGCGTGCATGAAGTCCCTCTTCTGGTGGATAATGCTCCCTGGAGCTAGTCGAGGAACAAACATTTTTGCAGCCCCTCCTCAAGCCACGGTGACAATGGATGCCTCCCAACTAGGGTGGGGGGGGGCATTGCTCGGGCAGGACAGTCCAAGGCACGTGGTCCCTGAACCAGACCAAATTGCATATCAATGTTGTAGAGATGAGGGCGGTCTTACTAACGTTGCAGGCCCTGCATGCCTTTCTTCCTCTGGGAATGATTGCAGTTCAGACTGACAATGTCAGTGGTCTGGTATGTCAACAAGCAGGAAGGAACCAGATCTTAGCCCATTCTCACTCATGGCGTCGCGACAAAGGGGCTATCTCCACCAGGCGTTTTTTGGTAGCAATGCACATTCCGGGTCAATCCAACATACTGGCAGACAAACTGAGCAGTACTATTCTAATGCCTTTCAAGTGGTCTTTGAATTGGTCTGTAGAGGAGCAGATCTTCCTTGAGTGGGGTCGGCCTTGCTGCAATCTCTTCGGATCTCCTTCCAACGCAAAGTGCAGGGAGTTCTTCGCTCTGATCCCCCCACAGGGGAATCCCCCAGGGATGCTCTGGTCCATGCTTTGCCTCTCGGTCTTCTTTATGGTTATCCCCCCTTTACCTCTCATGACAACATTTCTCCAGAAGGCTCGCCGGTTGGGGGAGTAGAGTCATCCTCATTACCCCATTCTGGCCTTGCCAAATCTGGTTTCCCTGTCTTTGGTCTCATTTGGTAGTTCCTCTTTGGATCTTGGATCCGATATCTGATCTCATTTTGCATTCCTCGTGGGTCCCTCATCCAGACTTAGGCAATCTGAAGCTCACTGCTTGGCTACTCCAGTAACCTTGATTGCTAGGACTCGGTCAGTCTTCCCTGGTTAAGACTATTCTGGTGGCAGCTCATAAATCGTCTTCCAGAAAAATATATCGTAGCAAATGGAAGTGTTTTTCTATCTGGGCTTCTCAGAGGGATTTGGACCCTTTCACAGCTCCTATTCCAGTGGTCCTTGAGTTCTTGGCATACATTTTTCAGCAGGGTGCCAGCTCTTCTACACTGAAAGTTCAACTGGCAGCCATTTCCAATTTCCATGTAGGTGAGAATGTGGTTTCTTTACCTTCCTCCAGACTTAAAAGAAACTTTTTTTTTTTTTTTTTTTTTAAGACTCCTGGTTAAGATCCTACCCCTCCTTGGGCCTTTCCCTAGTTTTACAAGCTTTGGTTGCTCCACCTTTTCAGCCTGCTGCTTCTGTGGATTTGAAATTTTTATCTTGGAAGACCGCTTTTCTAGTGGCTATTACCTCAGCTAGGAGAGTGTCAGAACTCCAGGCATTATCTGTAAAACCTCCATATATGATTTTCCATAAAGACAGGGTTTCACTTCGTACTAATTCTTCTTTTCTGCCTAATGTGGCCTCTGAAACAAATATCAATCAATTCACCTGTCGTCTTTCCAAATTTTCAGAATAGGGGTGAACATAAATTGTATTTGTTAGACGTGGATAGACAGCTACGTTTCTACTTGCACAGGACTAAAGCCCATTGCAAGTCTGACCAGTTCGTGTCCTTATGCCCTTTCTGGGCAAACCAGTTTCTAAGGGTAACTATTGCCAGATGGATTTCCCTTTGAATCCTTCAGGTTTACAAAGAGAAGGGTATGTTTCTTCCGGGTAGGATAAATGCCCATTCTGCCAAGGTCCATGGTTACATCAGCTGCCTTTTGATCTTGAGCGTCTTTGGACGATATTTGTTCGGTGGCTACCTGGTCCTCATCTCACACCTTCATTTCTCATTATAAATTGGCTCCACAGTGCTCCGAAATATATCCTTCCATGAGGGTCACCCGAGGTTTTGGTAGCTGGGGACTCTGTCCCACAGGTTGATCTAATGAAGTAATCTACTTCAGATAAAGAAGTTATGTACTCACCATAACGTTCCATCTGAGTAGTTAGACTTTGTCTTAACTGTCCCTCCTTTCCCCCTTACCTGCTCTTGGTGTTCTCTGCATTGGCAGACAGGAGAGAGCGCCTTCGTGGCTCTCCTGTTTTTTCTTTGTTTGAGAAGGCTTTTTGGATCGGGTTCATGTGAGGGGGTATAACAAACTCAATATGAGGGAAGGAAGGAGATGAAGGGGTATTATGGGTAAGGGTAGGAACTTGGCGCTTGGATCAGATGCTGGTGAAACTGCCATCTCGTATATGGTCCGTATCCAACAACCCACAGGTTGATGACAAATGAAGTCTTAACTACTCAGATTGAACGTTATGGTGAGTACATAACTTTATTATTTCATTTGCCAATGCTAATGAAGTTCTTGGTTATGTAATGAGAAGTGCGAAGTCTGGCATTTCCCTGTCTCGTATATCTTCAGCTACTAGTCCCTGATACAGTACGCGTCTCTAAGACTGAATACAGGTATATCCTCCTGCTAATCTAAAATATTACTACCTTCGAATAGAACCTGCTTCCTCAGTTGATCCCTAGTTTTTTTCTATTTTAGAACTACTAACTTTCTAAAAATTTTTAGATAGTTCTATGCAACTGTCTGTGTAGTTAATATTTTCTTTATTACATAAAAGAAAACAACTGACTGTCATAGCAGATGATGAAAAAAAACTCCACTTGGAAACAAAGGAATAAAACCTGACCTTTTAATGATTCAGCGCTTTCAGCCTGTACAGATGTTCAGAATAAATACAGTTTGTGATAAAACGATTTAAATACCATTTAAGACATCAAATCAAAACACTCAATCGTGTTAACTCTTAAAGGGATACTACTACATAAAAAAACTTGAGATACCATGAATAGAAATAAACAATTCTCATTTGCATTTGACATAATATTGCTGCCTTTGAAGTACCCATTTATAATGACATTACTGTTCAACCCAGGAGAGTTGTATGCATACAGCTCTGCTATTTCAGCTCTCTGAATTCTAAATCCCCTTCCCGGTTGCCATGAAAAAACAATGGTGACCTGATAATTACACAAATAACATTTCTTAAGTTTTACATTCAGATGCATGTTTGAGAAGTGCATTGTCTGTATTCCTGATTTTAATACCATACTGAAGTTCATAAATTCTCCTCTTAAATTTCATATTTTTTCCTACATAAAATCTCTCTGGACAGGTACACCATGTACTTGGAGCTACATGTTAAAAAAAAAAAAAAAAAAAAAAAAAAAAACTGCATAAGATTTTTCACTCTCCAGAGACATCAAAATAAGGGCCTTCATAAATGTATCTGCATATGGAGCACTGCTGGCATTTATAAATGCTAGACTTGGGTTTATCTTTTTTTTTTTCTGAGTGACTTGAGGTTAGCTTTTTTTGTTAAAACAAGGTTGCATCTCCCACTACTTGCTTTGTCACCACTGACTCCCAAAATTCTCCAGTTCTGCATCACCCTTTTTATAGCATCGCTATCCAAGGAAAAAAATGAAAGGCATATACAGGGACCATTCCCGGTTTTTGATGAAAACCTCTCTAGATTGTACCTTGGCAGTTCTCTGGTTGACCATCTTTTCAGCAACACTAGTGGCGTATCCCTTGTGTGTGTGAATGTGCTATGCAGTGCCTTTATAAAGTTGTCTAAACACAATCTGAAGTGGTTTTCATTTGGTCTTCAACCTGAGGGACTCTGATCCAGTGCGGATCTGACTCTGCTGTATACTTGGCATCTGATCCAAAGTTCAAGCTCCTCCCCTACTGCCCCTCCCTTCTCCCCTCAGATCTCATTTGCTGCTCAATTCGAACAGCACAGGTTTCCACTGCTCCAAACTCCATAGACTTGTGTTTTTTTTTTTTTTTTTTTGGGGGGGGGGGGGGTTCTTCTCCTTTCTCTAGTCTTTCTCTCGTTCTATCCCCTACCTTCTCTTTGCGCATCTTAGCATCAGTTAAATATATATTTTTCCTTTCCATCTAGTGTGTGTATGTGCGCGCACGAGAGTGCTTGGCCTTCCTTTGCCATGACTGATGCACCTAAGCCGGGCTTTAGGAAGTGTGCAGAGTGTGGGCATAAGCTTCCTCCCTCGGATGACCACACTGTGTGTGTTTGCGAGTCTTCCATTTAGATTCCTTTTGCTTGATCTGCACAGGCTTCAACCCCCGTGCTTTGATAGACAGGAGGCACTAGCTTAGTCTAAAGGGCATTTTACCACTTCCTGCAGAAGCTACGTCTTCCACCCCGGCTTCTGGGACTCAACTTCCTGTTTAGAAGCCTGGGGATTGAGAGAAGGCCCATTCTGAAGAGTGGGATCGGCCTAGGAAGAGGTTTCCAGAATGCTCTTCCTAGGCCAAGCCCCCATCTAAGTCCTGCCTAGATCCGAGCTGCAGTTCCTCTTGGCTCCATTCTCCATGCTTCTATCCAGAGCTGGAGACCTCTCTGGCTTGGTCCCCAGCCACCACCTCTCCTCAATGCCATTCTAGGCCTCTTTAGTTTTGTCTGCTCTGAGTCCGTCCGAAGCAGAGGTGGACAGGATATTGAAATTCCTTCTGCCACAGATTCAGCTGGGAGTCTTTCCTGCTCTATCCCCACTGGGGCTGGGAGAGCACAGTCCGCCTTCCTCCTTCTCTCTCCCCTTCTCCAATCTGGCCTTCGGTTTTAGAGTCCTTGGTTTGAGGTTTCCAGATGTTGAGGGGTCATCATTGATGGTCACTGGTAGTTCGACGATGACTGTTGCCTTGAGGTTCAGCTGTGATTTTTTTGGGAGTGGAACGACTCTGTGAGCCGTAGTTTTGGTGTCTGGTCCGATGGGATGGCATCGACTTTAGAGGTTTTCTGGGTCATCCCTTCCCCTAGGGACCTCTGTGCCGGGAGGCTCAGCTTCTCCTCCCCCCTTGGCCCCAGCCATTTTGCTTTCGGGAATTAGCTTGTCTTCAACGTCTGAGGTTTTGGAGAAGGTAGTCTTGACTCAGAGACCTGTGACACGCACATTCTCTGATTCCGCCCTGGCTCCATCCTTTTTCTGGGCCAGAGTCTTCCATCCTGCCCCCCTCAGGGACAGCCTACTGCCAGTTCACCCCAGGAGGTTCCGATCATGGTACTCACCAAAGCTTCCAAGTCCTCCCAGAAGCCCCCCCCAAGGAAGCCTCTCGGAAGCATATGTGTAAGAGGAGGCACTTAGACAACCTGCCAGAGTCTCTCACTGATGATACAGACTTGGAGGGAGGGGAGGGCTCCCCTCGATCACCTCCAGAGGACATCTTCTTTGAGCACATGGAGATCCTTCGCCATGGTGATGGGTGGCCTATCTTCAAGCCCAATCCTGACAAGTCGGTATTCCTTGGAGGTGTTTGCCACAGAACCTTCTACCTCCTGACTTTCTGGGTGGCCCCCCCCCTGCAGATCCTTTGGTGGATTTTATCTCCACTAGGCCATGGAAGGAACTGGACACAGTTGAGCTCATCCCCAAATGCCTGGAGGGGGTTCTTGGGTACCCCAGCCATCAAACCCCATTGGTCCAAGGGGTTCCCAGTCGATGCCATGGTGGTTGCGGCAGCCACTGAGAAGGAGCTGGCTCTGGAGAGCTCCTTGGTCCACAGTCCAGACAGGGAGTCTCAGGCGGTGGATCATTTTGAGAAGTGGGCCTACACTTCAGCCACTTTTGCCTTATGTGCGCTGAATTACCTGGTGCATGTAATCAGACTGCAGAAGGACCTGGTCAAAGAGGTCGCTGAGTGTGCCTCAGGCTCCATGTCAGTAGAGAAGGTCTTCTTCTCCTGTATGACCCACCCTCTCTTCTATTGAGGCTTCTCTCACATGCTACTGAGGGTGTCTCGGGGACTGGCATGGCCCTTAAGTGACGCACCTGGCTCCGCCTTTGTGCCTTTTCAGAGTCCTTCAAGAAGTCTTTGACGAACGCTCTTTGGTTTCACCTTGTTTGGAAAAACTGTTCATGACATGTTAACCCAGATGTTCATGACATGTTAACCCTGAGCGAGAAGGATGGGAAGACCTTATCTGCCTTTGGGATTTGCTTGTCCACTCCATAAAGATCCCTTTCAAGGACTCAGCATGGGGTCTCAAACTGTAGTTTTGCAAGTCTCTGGGTTTTTCCCAAGATGCTCGGGATACATCTTCCCCTAGGGGCAGAGGGGGATATGACGGGTGCCACCCTAGTGGAAAAGGGCCGAAGAGCCAGGGGGGTCTTGGGATGCTTTCCTGGACATACCCTTTCAGCAATCCTGAGAGATTGCCAGACTGCTCATCTCTAGAGGCAGTTGGAGGGCATCTGTCTCTGCACCCAACAGTCTGGGACTCCATTGCAAACTATCGTTGGCTTCTGCAGATCATATCCAGAGGTTACCATAACCCCTTTATTCACCCCCCCCCCCATTCCACCCAGTCAGGCTGCTCGCAAAACGAATCATCCAGCCTGTCCCCCCAAACTAGTTTGGATCCAACATTTATTCCAGGGTTTTTTTTTGGTGCCAAAGAGAACAGGGGACTTAAGACCCATTCTGGATCTGTCAACCCTGAACCTGTCCATTGCTAAGACAAAGCTTCGGATGGTCACCTTTCAGTCCATTCTGCTCATCCTGCTGATGAATGACTGGATGCGCTCTGCTACTTTACTTTATCAAAATAGATGGATGCTCCCAGAGATTTCTCCCCTCCCGGCTGGGAGCCAATCATTTTCAGTTCAGAGTACTCCCCTTTGGAGATTCCATTGCCCTCGGGTGTTTACCAAAGTTATGGTGGTAGTGGTGGCTCACCTGCGGCTGCAGGGATTCCAGGTCTTTCCCTACCTGGACGATTGGCTTTTCTCCACTCCCTCCAGGCATCGACTAATGCAGACCAGGTATGATCTTCTCCATAAAGCCCCGTCCCTGGGTATTACAATAAATTATAAAGTCCCAACTGACACCAGTTCAGGTGTTGGATTTCATAGTTGCCCAACTAGACACTATACAAGGCAAAGTGTTTGTCTCTAGACAGTCTTCTCTCCACCATCATGTACAGGACATTCTTCAAGCCCAGTTTCCCCCAGTGGGCTTTGTTCTTCAGGCGTTGGGGTCCATGGTGGCCACCATCACCATTATTCCAACCACGCACCTTCATATGAAGGTTCTGCAGTGGACCCTAGCGGTTCAGTGGTCCTTGCTAGACCTTCCTTTGTCCCATCCTGTTGGACTGTCTTGTTTGCATGGACTCGCTTCTTTGGTGGCTCCAATCCCAGGGCCACCACCTGGGTCGGCCATTTATTCTTCTTTCTCACAACCACAGTGACCATGGACGCCTCTCTGCCTGAAGGGCATTGCATGGGAAGGACGGTCCAAGGCACATGGTCTGCTCTGGAGAGCAGTCTGCATATCAGTGTCCTGGAGCTAAGGGTGGTGCTTTTGCTGTTGCAAGCTCTCCATGCCTCTTTCTATTCAGACAGACCGTCAGTGGTCTGGTATGTCAAACAGGGGGAAACCAGGTCCTATCCCCTTTGTCGCGAGACCATGAGATTGTAGTGGTAGGTGATCTCCACCGGCCTTTTTCTGGTGGCAATGCACATTTTGGGAAAGTCCAACATCCTGACTGACAGGCTCAGCTGGTCTGTTCTGATGACTTATGAGTGGTCTCAATCAATTAGTAGCAGAAAAGATCTTTCTAAAGTGTGGTCGGTCTTTCTGCAATCTCTTTGCCTCTCCCTTCCAACTTGAAGTGCAGCAAGTTTTTCGCTCTGATTCCCCACCCCCGGAGTTCTCCAGAGATGCTCTAGTCCATGCTTGGTCCTCTGTACTATATGCGTATCCTCTGCTTGCTCTTATTCCCAAGTTCATTCAGAAAGCTTGGCAGCTGGGGAGCTCCGTTATCTTCATTGCCCCTTACTGGCCTCATCAAGTGTGGTTCCCCACTCTGTGGTCTCATATAGTGCATCCTCCCTAGACTCTGGATCCAGTCCCAGATCTGATTTTGCACCCAACAGAGGACCCTCACCTGGATCTAGTCAGCCTAAAGCTCGAGGCTTAGCTGCTCTAATTTCCATGATAGCCAGGACTCCCGAGCTTTCTTTGCCTGATTGCAGTTCACAAGACTTCTAGGAAGACCTGCTATAGGAAATGGAAGTGTTTTTCAATCTGGGCTTCTCAGCATGACCTGGATCCCTTTATAGCTACAGTCTCTGCCATTTTGGATTTTTTGGCAGATATTTTTAATTGTGGAGCTAGTTTCTCTACTGTTAAGGTCCAATTGGTTGGCAGTTTCCATGTGAGCGAAAATTCAACATCCTTGGCTTCGGCTAATCTTTGTAAAGCCTTTCTGAAAGGTACCTTTCTTAGGCCTCTGCTTAAGGACCCCATGCACCCTTGGGACTTCGTTCTGCAGGCTTTGGTTTCCCCCTTGTTCATGCCAGCTGCCTCTGTTGATTTGCAGTTTTTGTCATGGACGACTGCATTTTTGGTGGCAGTTACCTTGGCCAAGAGAATTTCTGAGCTTCAGGCATTATCTGTTAAGCCTTCTTATCTAGTTTTCCATAAAGACAGTGTGGACCAATCCATCTTTCTTGCCAAAGGTGGCTTCAAAATCAAATATTAACCAGGTCATTAATTTGAAAGTCTTTTTTTTTTTTCCAAATTTCCAGAATAAAGGAAATTACAAACTGCACCTGCTAGACGTACGCTGGCAGCTGCATTTCTATTTGCACAGAACCAAAAGCTTGCGTAAATCCGATAAGCTTTTTGTGTCCTTGTCTAAGCCTTTTTTGGGAAAGCTCATCTCTAAGGTTACCATTGTTCATTGGATTTCAGAATGTATTTTTGACCTAACGAGCCAAAGGCTGGTCTCCACCAGGAGATGGGGTGCATTCTACCAGAGCAGTCTCTATTTTATTTTTTAATTTAACATTTGTTAACCGGGAAAGTACAACTAGGACAAAGCCTATTTTCAGCAGTGGCCGGGGGAGAAGCTCTCCAGACGCATGTCTTTGGAATGTGGGAGGAAACCCATACGAATGCAGGGAGGACATGCAGACTCCGCACAGAAGGCACCCCAGCCGAGAATCGAACCAGAGAGCCTCTTGCTGTGAGGTGACAACATTAACCACTGCACCACTCGTCCTACTTCTGCGGCCTTTTGATCTAGGGTGTCTCTGGATGATGCCTGTTCTTCAGTGACCTGGGTCTCGTCACATACTTAATTTCTCATTGTAAATTGGATCCTCTTTCCAGGAGCAGGTCATCTTTTTGCTCAGCCATGTTCTGGAATACCCTTCCATGAGGACCTCTGAGGTTTTTGTTGGTAGCTAGTGACTTTGTCCCTCAGGTTGACTACCAAATGAAAACAACAACTTCAGATAAATAAGTTATGTACTTGCCATAACTTTCCATCTGAATTGTTGCTTTTTACTTGTCTGCAACCATCCCTCACTCCATCCCCCTGCCTTGTTTTTTTTTAGGAGGCTGCATAGTGGACTGGACTGAAGAAACCTAGACCATCTTGTCCTACCCAGCTTTCAGTATATGGGCCTTCATATGGTTATCCTAGGTTTTATAGGCCTGTTGGCCCTTTTAGTTTGGTGCGGTTTCTGCAACAAACTCTGAGCGGAGAAGGGAGAGGGGCATTATGGGTAGGGTAGGAGTTTGGACTTTGGATCCAGTGATGGAGTGTACAGCTGAGCCAGATCCGTGCTGGAACAGAGTCCCTCAGGTTGAAGACAAATGAAAAGCAACAACTCGGATGGAACATTATGGTAAGTGCATAACTTATTTTTATCTGTAGTTAAACACTTTAACCTCACCAGTTGCCCCTTAATTGTATTGTGTTTTATATAAGTAGGTTGCATATTGGAATAGTGGGCACGTTCTTGTAACTTATAACTGAACCCAACCTGTTGCTTGTGTACTCTTTCTATACCTCTAAATCCAAAAAACAAATGCTGGACATGCTATTAATAGTAAGAAAACTAAAAATTCAGTACTGTCATTCATAATAGAAAGGATTATAACTCCAAACTTCCCCCCTTCCATATGAAAAAAAAGCAATCTGTAAAACAAAAATACAAATGCACATTTTTGTAACCACTTGAATTAGAGAAAATGTGTTTCCCAGAATGTCATGACCAGGCTGGCATAATTTGGACAGCACAACATTTTTTTCTCCTTTTGAAGGTTTGTATCACCCACCAGAAAAGAGTTGTGATGGGGCCCGAACAGCTCCTAATTATGCCAACCTGGTCATGACATTCTGGGAAATGCACATTTTCTCTAATTTTAAGTGGTTTCAAAAATGTGTACTCTTATTTTTTTATTTTTTAGATGACTTGCTTTTTGTATGGAGCGGGGGGGGGGGGTTAGAATCCTTTGCAAGTATTATGAATGACAGGACTGCATTTTTAAAGTTTTCTTACCATTATGACAAGTCCAGCGTTTGATTTTTAGATTTAGATGTGAATGGTGGACATGAGCAACAGGCTGGGTTCAGTTATAAGTTGCAAGAACTTTGTCCATTAAGTCAATATTACACTATTCCAGTATGCACCGTACTTGTATTAAATACAGTATAATTAAGGGGTAACTGTTGAGGTTAAAGCATTAACTACAAGTCCGGTTTTAGACCACTTTATAAGGTTCATAGGTAGGTACTAGGCTGTCAGCCCTGGGGCCTATATAAGCCTAGCCAAAAAGGTTCCCTGGCTTTCGCCACCTAAGAAAATTATTTTTGTGCCCCTGTTGAGCAGTGCTGCAGAAGTGATCCCCGGGGTGAATTTTCTATTTCCCATCCAGTCGTCAAGATTTTTCTTAGTGGGCCAATGAGGAGCTTTGCTTGACATGAATGGGTAGTTTGTTCCAGAGTATGAGAAGCCTCTGGGACAGGAATCTATTCCTCCAGCATGTTCTGTTTATTGTGGTGACAAGGTTTAGGTCCCTGGAGTGTGTGGTTCGGAGAGATTGGGATTTCTTTAAGTGTAGCATGTTCAGGAACTCTGGGTATGACACAGCTTTGTATGTTAGGCAGAGATCGCCTCTGAGTAGGCGATATGTGACTGAGTAGAGCTGGAGTTTTTTGAGACTGTCTGCGTATGGCATCTGTTTGATGCCGATAATCCTCTTAGTGCGGTATGTCTGTGGCCTTTCCAATTGTTGTAGGTGTCTTGTGAAATGCATGCCAAATGGGGCATTGTACTCTAATGGGTCTGACGAGGGATGAGTAGAGAGGAACAATGACCTTTCTCTAGAGGAGAACCCTTTTGTGATGGGTTGCGTCATCTAGAAGGATTACCCGACTACTTTGGTGATGTGGTCATCAAAGGAATGATTACTGTCTACCTGTGTTCCAAGGTCTCATCACACTTTTGGTATTTAGTGAGCTGCCGTGTATGTGGTAGTTCATGGGTACAGAGTTTTTCCCAAAGGGGATGACAGTGCACTTCTTGGCATTGAGCTTGAGGCCATACGTTTGACACCAAGCATCTGTCTCTGTGAGGCCCTTTTGTAGAATGTCTCCATCATTAGGTGATTATATTATGGCTCCCAGTTTGCAGTCATCTGCAAACCTAGTTAACCAAAGACCTTCTGTGTTGGCCTGCACTTCAGAGAAGTAGATGCTGAAGAGGAGAGGACCCAGGACCAAACCCTGTGGTACTCCACTCGTCACTGGTCTGAAGTCGGACTTTGAGTCTGCTACTTTTTACTGTGTGGGTTCTGTCAGTGAGCCAGTTGGCCACCCATCTTGTGACATATGGATGCATGCTCAGTTTAGTGAGTTTGTCTATAATTCAAGAGTGGGGAATGGTATCGAAAGCCTTGGCTAGGTCAAAGATAGGCTGTGTGCACTACCTTGCCCTTGTCTACAGCTCTGGTGATTGCTTCAAAGTAGTCAGTCAGGTTTAGTAGACATGATCTACCTTTTACAAACCCAAACTGAGTGAGGTCCAGGGTTTGGAGGTTACCTTTGTCTTGTCTTTATTTATAAGCTCCAAGATGATACGTTACATAGTCTTGCAGACCAGGCTTGTCAGGCTAATGGGGCGTTAGTTTCCGGGATCTGTGGTGGCACCTCCTTTGTGGAGTGGGATAATTCAGTAGACTTATCCTGAGTTGAGGCTATGATTGAACATGGTACTTGGTGGGATGCCAGTTCGTTCTGTAGTTCGTGCAGTACGCAGCCTGGCATGTTTGGTCCCATGGATGCTGTGTTCCTGGTTTTGGAGAGTGCAGTCTTTACTTGCTCATCCATGATTACAGGGTCCTTTGCATTCTTCCGGTATTAAGATGGGCCCTGTGGAGGGTGAGAGGGGGCTAAAGTTAGCACTGAAGCGATCTGCCAGGATGTTGGCAATATCTGTTGATTCTGTATATTTAGTCCCATTGTGCTGTAGCTCAGAGCAGGTCTGAGTGTTGCCATTGAGATTCTTGACATAGCTGTAGAATGCTTTGTGGTTGTCTTTGGCGATTTTTTGTCATAACTGGCTTTGCAGGATTTTATTAAGGATCTCCACTTTTTGCTGAGGCTGACCAGGGAGGTCCTCCAATCTTGGGATTTTAGTCGTTTTTTTTTAACAGCTTCTTCCTTCTGTTGTAGAGTTGGTTTATGGCAGGGGACCACCAGATTGGCTTCCTTTTTTAGAGGACAGCATCTTGGTTCTGTTGGGGATGGCATGATCCATGCACTCGTGTATGTGCTTATACAGTGCATTTGTGTAAGATTCAGCAGTCGTACCTCTATTTTCCGTCTGCATGGGTGTCGTGAAGTTAGCCAATTCTGTCTTAAGAAGCAAGAAGTTGGCTTTAGAGTAGTTTTTGATGGTGGTTTCCTTAATGGGGGGGGGGGGGATATGGATGTCTAGGGTGATAAGCTTGTGGTTGGATCTGACCAGCGAGGAGTTGACCTCTGGCGTGGACCACCAGTTACCATATTGGTAATGACCAGGTCCAGGATATTGCTGCCTCTAGTGCGGGTGTGGATAAGCTCATCCAAGGCATTGGAATTTATGAATTCCAGAAAACATTGAGCGAATGAGTTGGTACATGAGTAGTTTTCCCAGTTGATGGTGGGGTAGTTGAAATCACCCATAATTATGGTATTGGGTTGTACCTTTATATTTTCCAGTATCTTAAGAAATGAAGAGTGGGAATCCTGGGGCATGGTGGGGGATCTGTAACAAGCTGCAGCCAGGATTGCAGTCTTGCCCAGTGTTAGTTGCACTTGGATAATTTCGGATGCATTATGTTGAGCAACTAGCCTGGAGGTGTGGATATCCTTGATGAATATGGACACGCCTCCGTCTTTAGTGTTTTGGTCCAGGTTAGATGGCCGAAAGGTGTGGTATGTATTATAGCCTAGTAATGCAGAGGTGCTCTCTGGAGCCTTGAACCAGTTGTCTGTCACTGCACAGATGTCTGTTCTCCATTTTAAGGAGTGCCTCAATTGAGTGCATTCTGAGGTTTAGACTTCTAGCATTGAGTAGGATTAACCTCAGTTTGATTGCTTGTACCCGTTATAGTGGTAAAGTTGGCATTTGAACCTTGCCTAAAAAGGGCACTACAAGGGTGGCAAGAGCCTTAGCCAGTATCCGGAATCCCAGGGGCGACTAATGCAGGCCATCTCTGGCAAAGCATCGTGGTCTGTTGACCATGTCCTCCCAGGCAGACCGATACTGGGTCCCCTTAGAATGACACCAGAAGCTTAGCCAATTGTTGAAGTCTAATTTTGTCCTTTACTGTGGTATCATTTTGGGCGATGGACTCTGGGCTTTGGTCATACCTGCCTGGGCTACAAGATCCGAGAATTCCTCCATGTCTCTTTTCATGTAGTTCAGGGAGTTGCATCTCCGGTCATTCACACCAACATGGACAATGCCAGAGTCGTATCAATACTTGTTGTGGAGTGACCTGAGGGCGTCCGTTATGTGGTGGATCCTGGCACCCGATAGGCAGCTGACAGTAACTTTCTACTTGTTTAGACTGGTGAGTGGGGCATCAGTGTGCCTGACTATAGAATCACCTATGAGTAGTGTGTTGGGTACATTGTTTTGCCTTATAAGCTGAGGTTGAGTGGCACACTGATTTTTGTGGGCTGTGTATCATTTGGGTAGTGTTGACGGGATGGTGGTTGTCTGCGTTTCATCTTGGGAGGTCTCTGTTGCTTGGGCAGGAGTCTCCGTGAATGTGGGTGTGCGCTTTGTCTGTATGTGTGGGTTTTGAAGGACTATGTGTGGTGTGGTGTGGTGTGGTGCAGGTGTTAACGTTCTCCTCTTGACTGTCTAGTCCCATCTTGGCTGGAGAGAACTTTGCTTCCAGTTTGGCTATACAAGTCCAGCTCTCTCAGGTTGTAGTGTTAGGTGGTTGGAAGAGAGAGGGTTGTCAGTGTACATTAGACAATTGCTACATTTTCCCAAGATGCCCAGATTCATCAGGTGAACAGGAGAAAACATCGGGCCCTGAGCCATGGACATGCCTATAATAGGTGCTTATTAATTTAAGTAGTAGGAATTGTTTTCTTCTTGACAAGTGAGGAAAGTCAAGTGCTGTAGTAATTTGTGGTTTGTTTAGTGCTTATGAGGTCTGAGCAAGTGCTGAGTACAAGGAAACAGTTTTGAGTGCTGAAACTAAAAAAACTGGCTAGTTCTAGCTAAAACTAGCTAGATGTTCTTCGTGTTTCACTGTTGCAGTCATCACATTTGGGTTATCTGCTTGCAGTAGCCCTTAGTTCGCCTGATTAACAAAGTCTTGGGTCCTGCGTTGGTTGCTGTCCCTTCTATGATGTCAGGTCGTCTTTGTATAAAACATGCAGCCGACGCCATTACATCAGTCTTTCTTGATGTGAGGTGCCCAAAGCAGAAGCAGTTTGCAAGTGACTCAGACTCCTGAAATTTTCATTTTCGAGTTTCAGAACCAAAGTCTTCAACTAAAATCTAACTACCCCGTTGGGGAAACTTTTTCTTGCTCTAAACCGATATCCATAAAAGTAAATAATTGCATTACTTGTGGAAAGCAAATGCCTCAAAGATTTTCATTTGCACTGTATTCCTAGCCTAGGCCCCGACCACGACATACCTCGCTGTCTGTTTTGTGCCTTATTTAAACCACGAACTATCAGTCGTCAGTATATTTTCGCTTCTAAATATTTTGGAGCTCGGTTCAATTAGCCTGATATGTGTTCAGTAAGCCATCCGACTACCGACATTCCGAAAAAACGCAAAGATAGACAGACAGGCTGCCTAGGTCCAAAGCTGCTGACACTTCTCCTAAGCCAGTCGCCAGTTTGCTGGTACTTAGTGAGGCACTTTTGCAGCCCCTGATGCCCGCTACTTCAGATTCACAGGCCTCTACTGAGACCCATTTGGAGTCCAGTATGCAGTGAGATGCTTCAATTGTGGAATCTGCAGATGTCTCTACCGTGGATTGGTCTGGAGCCGCTGTGCAAGCACTGGCTTCTGAGGGTGTATTCAGGCCTACTGACTGGTGTATTAAACAGACGCCATCTTTTTCTTCAAGGCCTAAAACTCGTACCATGCCTAAAGCCCAGACTGCATGGTCAGGCCTCTATGCCTAAAAAACAAATAAGAATGGCTGAAGACCTTATTACTTTAATCAGGGGAAGCCAGCCTTCCCCCTGTAAGAGACTTAGGACTGAGTTTGCTTATGATACTTCTGACCAGGATTCTGAATTTTCTGTTTCGTCTGATAACCAGGATTTACCCTTTTCTACTTATGAGGATTCTGATGCTGAGGAGACTCTTTCCTCTGCTTCTCCCCCAGAGGATTTCTCTTTTGGTGAAACCTTGCATACTCTCAGGGAGCATTTTCGTTGGGAAGGTCAGGATTTTTCTGATTCTAAAGAGAGGCTTGGGGATTTCTTACTCCTGCCCCAGCACAGGCCTTTAGCCATACCTCCTGTACTAGACACTGTTGATGACTTTTCGGAATCTAGCTTGGCCCCTGACTTTCTAGCTCCTGCTCCCAGAAAACCTGATGGATATTACAGGGTTCCTGACTCAAGTTCCTTTTTAAAAATCCTACTGCGGACCCTGAGACCATTTCACAGGGACCCAATGGTATTAAAGCTACTACTGCCAAAAATCCTACCCCCCTCTGATAGAGACTCCAGGGCGCTGGATAGATTGGGTAAGAAGGTATACACTTCAACTTTGGCCATTAGGGCTTTAAACTGCCAGTTTCATATGTTAAAGTAGCAGCATAGATTGCTTCAACAGAAAATGATGTTGATTCCTGATTGTGCTGAAAATAAGGTTTTATAGCATTTACTGCACCCAGCTGAACATGTTGGAAAACATACTTTGCAGTGTGGTTTTGATTCACTAGAGGCATCTTGCAGGGCTGCTGTAACTGTGTCTGTACTTAGAAGGCATGCTTGGCCTAAGGAGCAATCCTTGCCAGATCCAGTTAGTGAAATTACTGGATGCTCCCTTAAACCAGTACCGCCTGTTTGGCAACAAGGCAGAAGTTCTTAAAAAGATGGAGGAAAAAGCAAAATCTATGCAAACTGTTAAAGATTTTTTACATGTACAACCTCCAGGGTTTAGTAGGCATTGGTGTTCCAAGAATCGGTCTTTTCCTGCCTCTTCCAGACCTTCTCATTCCAAACCCAGATCCAGCAGAGCTCCCAGGCTTCAGTACCAGGGTACTCACAGGACTAAGCAGTGGGGGGCCTCAACTTCCAAATCTGGGAATAATGAAACTCCTATGGTAAACTGTCTCAATGCCTTCTTTTTAAAACTTCCAAGCACTTTTCAACTAACTGTCCCTTTGGAGGGAAAGATTGCTCTTCATGAGATGAAATGGGAACTAATTACCCAGAACAAATGGGTTCTAAATATATTGTCCCAGGGATACAGATTTCACTTCCACACATTACCAACACCAAGCAGATGGCCAGATCTACCCCCAAATCAGTGGGCAGAGGCCAAAAGCACGTACTTTTTCTTTTAAGCATGGGGGCTATTCATTTAGTACCAGAAGAGGAAGCGAGACAAGGTTTCTACTCGAGACTTTTCCTGGTACCCAGAAAAGACAGTTCATGGCGTCCTATCCTGGACCTGTCTACTCTAAACACCTTTTTGGTGATTCCAAAATTCAAGATGCTGACTCTTCAGTTGCTCCCTATGCTAGGCAAAGACAAAAGACGCCTGGTTGGCAACACTAGATTTAAAGGAAGCATACCTGCACATCCCAATCAGGGAATCGTGTAGATGATACCTACGCTTCAAAGCAGGCTACACGCACTAGCAGTTCTCTGCACTGCCTTTTTGCTTATCTACTGTGCGCAGGGTATTCACAAAGTGCCTAGCTCCAGTCATTGCATTTTGCAGGCAAAGAAATATTCAAATATACCCATACCTGGACAATTGTTTAAGGCAGAAATCCAGGACACACTTTTGAATCATCTGGCCTTTGTACAAAGGGTGCTAACTTGTCTGGGGTACATCATACATGAAAATAAATCACACCTGGTACCCTGTCAACAAATTATTCCTAGAAGCAAGCTTGACTACAACTTCCCAGATGGCTTTCCTTACGCCAGAGAAACAAATTCATTTGACAACCTACTTCAAACAAGTGGCCACAAAAACCCTGCTGTGTCTGCAAGGCAAATACTACAAGCCTTTGGGTTCATGGCCTCTTGCATTCTTTTAATTCCATATGCAAGACTGCATATGAGGAAACTACAATGGTATCTAAAAAGCCCATGGTGTTAACATTCTCAGGATCTAGAAGCAATGATTCCTGTCATACCTTGCCTGCATCTAGAGTTTCTTTGGTGGCAGAGGCCTGCCACCAAAACAAGGGACTACCATTCACACTATCCCCTGCTGCCCAAACCCTAACAGATGCATCGGACTATGCATGGAGGGCTCACCTGGCAGGGAAGTGCATTGAGGGCAAATGGAACCCAAATCAAATGCACCTGCATATCAATCAAAAACAAATGTTAGCTGTACAGAATGCTCTGACAGCCTTCAAGGACCACATTCGTCCAGGACAATTAATGGTAAAGACGGACAGCACCACTGTTATGTAGTACATAAACAAGCAGGGAGGTGCACATTCTTACCCCCCTCTGCAGACTAGCCATGGCATTGTGAAACACAGCCCTGAGTTACCAACTGCATCTACAAGCTTAATTCCTGCCAGAAAAACTGAATGCACTGGCAGGCAAACTAAGCAGAAACCTCATGGATCCACACGAGTGGAAACTGGAACCAAGGATTTTCAACATGTTGACAAGCAAATGGGGGAGCCCAGATATAGACCTGTTTGCCCCCCCCCCCCCCCAGAACTATCAGTTGGGCAAATTTTGCACAAGGACTCCCCACAAACAAGCTTGGAAAGTGGATGCTCTGTCCTTCAGCTGGAAAAAAACTATCAGTTTATGCCTTTCCTCCAGTGCCTCTGCTCTCCAAAGTACTACTAAAGATCAAATAAGACAAACCAAGGATGAAAACACTTTCCTGATGTGTTTTTTAAATTATTTGTTTAGTACAGTAGCATTTCTTAGTGTATTAAATGTGTAGTTATGAACATATTTTTTAGTAAGCAGTGAAACAATGTATGAGCCAATAATGACAAAGAAACCATTTCAGAACATTTTAGCCATGAAAGTCCACTCAAAGAGCTTTTATTATAATCCACCAATATTCATATGCAACAATTACAGCCACTTTGGCTGTGTACACATGTTGGATTTGTGATAAAAATGTCCACAGTAAAGTATTCCAATTTGCTTTGCATGTGTACTAGTCCTGCAGAGAGACTGTCTTTTTAGCTAGCAGCTCAGAAGGGTCTGTCATTTTTATTTTATAGACATCCCAAGCCCAGCAATTATAGCTGCTGTTGTGACTGCATCCTTTTCGGTGATATCCATCATGGAATTAATAATGATAGTCGCATATTTCAAAATTTTCACACACACAGTAGGCAAAGCATTCCAGCTTAATTTATACACACACGCACACTAGTCTTGCAGAGCCAGATTAAAGACATGTAAAAATAACGAGATAAGAGCATAAGGTATTTTCATTCGGAGAGCCCCCACTAGCAGTTATAGCCACTTTGACTGTGTACATTCTTTATTGGTATGAAGAAATAAATTACATGTACTTTATTGGCATCTTTGGATGAACTATAACAAGTGAAGATAACTAGCATCAATACCATAAGATCCAAACGTGTAGCACAGTTTAAATTGAGTATTTGAGAGCATAAGAAATATTAGCAACCTGATAATGTATACTAAATCAATATGCTTAATCTCAGAAGAAGTAAAAGTCAACTGAATAATTCACATTAAAGGGAACTGTTACTAATGTTGCTGCTGTCAAAAAAAAAAAAAAAAAACTTGGTATTCCAGTGCTTTAATTTATAAATGCAGTGCCTGCTTCCCCTGAAGAATAAATTACCTATGTTGCATTCAAAAAGGTGTCCTCTTGATATTGCCATGCCATAATAGATCCTAAACCTAGATCAGCTATACAAAAGGAAGTAGCAAACCAATATGTTCAGAGTTGCTAGGCATTCAGTCTTGGAGAGTATTAAAGAGCCTAGCCCAAATTCCTATTTGCTCCAAAGCATTATCTGGTTACATGACCTGCTCATTGTCACACAGTGGTAAATAAAGGTTGAAGGGTTGAAACTGTGCACCCTTGCCACACAAGGAAGCTTGTGAAGGCACAGGTTTAGTTCTCTGAACTAACTGCTAGAGTAATAGTTTTTAACAAAACAATTGTTTTATAATTCAGTCTTGTAGAGAAGACTGTAGCACAGTAATATGCAACAATGACTACATAATGGATGCTAAAAATCTAACTGTTCTGATAATCACTCCAAATAATGCAAACTACATGACCTGACAAATGTCAACCCCTTTGCAGTTTCTGGAGGCTGTAAAGAAGGTACTGCAAAAATGTATTACTAAAATGCAACTTGTTTGCACTGTTGTACAAGCCTATTAACGAATTTCATTCTGTAGTGCAAGGACAGGTGCAGCAGTAACCTCACATGACAAGAATGAGGTTGCATAGCAGGAACTGGCAGCCAAAACGCCCCCCAGCCAGGCAACGAGAGAGAGTACACAGCAGCGCAGACAAAGTAGCAGTGTTCATTCTAGAACTGTAGGCCTTGACAAACACACTGATGCATGCATTGTAAATATCAAGCTATGCTGCTCAGTGAATGGTTGAGCTACACTGCAGCAGATATTCCCTCGTTTACCAGACATGAGGGAAAATGGAGTGGGTCGCAGTTATCATATGCAATGAAGGTAGGGCACAATAAAACATAGCATATGCACAGACACAAACACTTTCCCAATAGAGGTTTAGGAGTAATTGTTTGTGGAGACATGGCGTATTGAAGTGATTGGTTATCTGTTTTAGAGAATTTTTTCCTGGGATGTGTTGGAGACTCTGCCATGAACATGACCTGGGCCTACTCTACTGGCTTGTTGCACTAGGACTTGATTACCCCTGCGGGATTGGTGTAGCACTACAGCACTGTGATCTAGATGGAATTCACCGAGGTGTCTTGTCTGTGGCAGGGGATAAACGTAACTAACAAATATAATACTACTCCCAATACACGCAAGAAAGAGCAGAGACGTTTACCAACACTCGTATACGAAAAGAATACCCTCCCCTGAGTTAAATTAACTACTCTAAAATGATACAAAACGCATTACAGATCGAAATGCCTAAGTTTATTTCTCTAATTGCACTTGAGTGAGTTAACACTGACTATGGGTATAATAAATATTGCACTTATTTGTAATACAAGTATATATTGCACAAATAAAAACTGACGTGTCCAGACCCTGACAATAGTGCCAGAGTTCAGAAGTCTTATCACTGTAGGATAGAAACTGTTATTGAATCTTGTAGTCCTGCAGCGGATGCTGCGATATCTCCTGCCTGATGCCAGATTCTTACAGTCCATGCATAGGATGCGTTTTGTCCTGTATTTTGGTGGCCTTTTGGATGCTGCTTGCAGAATAAAGATGTTTCGATGGAAGACTGGAACCTGTTAACTTTCTCTGCAACCCTCGCCACTCTTTGTAGCACCTTTCTTTCTGTAACTGTGCAGCTTCCAAACCACACTTTGAAGTTGCAGGTAAGGATGCTCTCTGTTGCACCTCTATAGAAGATGGAAAGGATATGAGGAGGAAGCTTAGCTTTTTCAGCCTTTTTAAAAAGTGGAGGCATTGGTGTGCTTTCTTGACCATTTAGCTGATGTTTCCCAACCACGTGAAATCTTTACACCCAGGAATTTTGTACCATGTCCACACGCTCACCATTGATCCTGAGCACTGGGTGGCTTGTTCTTTTCCTGAAGTCAGTGATCTTTTTGGTCTTGCTTACATTCAGATCAAGGTTGTTCCCCTTGCACCAACTGATCAGAGATGCCACCTCCTCTGTACCCCCTTTCATCCTCGTTTGTGATGAGCCCCATAGCTGTGGTGTCATCAGTGAACTTGATGATATGGTTGGACTTGTGCTTAGCATAGCATTCGTGGCTGAGGATGGTGAATAACAGTGGGCTGGGAACGCATCCCTTTGGAACCCTGGTTTTAATCATGATGAACTTTGTGTTCTTACCTGAACACACCCTCTGTGTTCTCTCAATCAGGAAGCTCAGGATCCCATTTCAGAGATGTTTACCAATTCCTAAAAATGCCAATTTTTCAGTCTGCTACATTGGTACCACCATATTAATTGCAGAGCTGAAGTCTATGAATAGCATCCTCATGCAATTGTCTTTGCCCTCTAAATGCTCAGGGGAGATGTGTAGTGCTACTGATATGGCATCAGCCGTGGATTGTTTAGTTCTGTAAGTAAACTGCAGAGGGTCAAAATCGGGAGGTATGATGAAAAATGCTTTTTGATCAGCCGCTCAAAACATTTCAGAACATTGTATGTCATAACGATTGGTCTGTAGTAATTGGAGCTGGAGGGCATGGTTTTCTTTCTCTGCCCAACATATAAAGCTATGTCAAACCCAGAGCTGTTGGACATGCTACACCTAAAGAAATCCCAATCCCTCCGAGGTACACGCTCTAGGGACCTAAACCTTGTCACCACAATAAACAGGACATGCTGGAGGGATAGAGTCCAGTCCCAGAGACTTCCCATACTCTGGAACAGGCTACCCATCTGTGTGAAGCAAAGTTCTTTATTAGCACTGTTCAAGAAAAATCTTGAGTGGATGGGAAATGGGAAATACACCCCGGGGATCACTTCTGTGTGTCTGCTCGACAGTGGCACAGGAAAATAACTTTCTTGGGTGGCGTAAGCCAGGGAACCTTGTTGGCTAAGCTTACGTAGGCCTTTGGGCCGATAGCTTAGTACCTACCTATGAACCTATAATCTCCTTGCATCCTTCGTGTCTTCAAAGTGGTTCTGTACCTTTCTACCGTACTCCTCTTAGCCTCCTTTATACCTATCCTCAGATTACCTCTTGCTACTCTTAGGGCTGCTTTGTCCTTAGCCCTGTAAGTTGCATTTCTCCGTCAGAAGCTCGTATACCTTAAGGGTGTGCAATGGCTTCTGGTTGTCTGTAATAGTGATCCTCTTGGTATTTGTTACCCCATCAACAGTTTGAAATGTATGCCATCACTACCTCAGTGTATTCATCATTGTTCAGATGCTGATTTACTGTGGCAGTCTCCTTGAACATATCCTTGTTAGTTCTTTCAAAGCAGTCTTTGAGGGCTTCCATAGTCCCCTCTGGCCATACCCTGATTTGTTTCTTTGTGGGTTTCTGTCTACCCAGTGCAGGTTTGTAAGCTGGTGATAGCAAGATGGTATGGCCAGATTCCCAATTGAGAAAGTTGCACTGCCTTATAAGCTTTCTTTATGTATACCTTGTCCGTGATGATATCTCTCCTTGTAGGAACGTCCACATACTGATGGTAGTGTGGGAATACTTCTTTCAGATAAGTCACTAGCTGCCATGTGTACAAAGTCAGGATATTTGCTCTGCAGTTCACTCATTTGATTGCATAGTTTAGAGCCTCGGTGGTATTAGCACTAGGTGGGATATACACTACTGTTGCACTGACCCCATTTAGCTCCCTGGGCAAGTAAAATGATGTGCATTTAATGGACAGGAAAGGAACTCTGTGTGATAGTATGATTTCACAGTTGCTGCACCATATTTAGTTAACATAAATGCAGACTCCACCTTCTCTGGCCTTTCCACACAGTGTGTTTTCTGTTTGCACGAAACAGCATAAAATTCTTCAGGTTTACTGCACTATCATTTATCTTGTTATGCAGCCATGTTTCAGTAATCAAAAATAAACAAGTATTTCTGATCTTGTTTCTGTTGGAGAGTTCCATTCTCAAGTGTCCATCTTGCTATCCAGTGACCTCATATTAGTTAGCAGTATAGTTTGTAGTACAGGCCTGTAGGGGCTTGCTTTTAACTTTTCATCAATACCTGCTCTGCAACCTCTTTTCCTTGTTCTGACATCTTTCTCTTGTCCAACATATTACAGAAACCTGTTCTACCAGTTTCAGGCACTTGAGTGTGAAGAGTTAAAATACGCAGCTGTCATAGCTCTATGTAAGCCATAGGCCTTAGATACTCTGCAGACTAAAAGACATTCAACCAGCAGCATGTAGATGTTGACTATTTAATATCTAGTATAAATTATTGTACCTTCAACTGGAAGTGCAGAAACTGATCTTTTTTGATGATCTGTGCAAAATAAGACAAAAGTATGCACATCTCTAGAATGGCCCACCTCATAAGTAAGGATATCTCATCCAGGGACAAGGAGGTCATGACAACCCTGTGTTCTTTCCTTTTATAAGGCCAATTGAGTACAGTGCCCCCTTCTGCATGTACCTCACAAAGCACATGCAGCAGCTGGAGAGACCAGAGGTTCCTCACCAGGAGATTTCAGGGCCTCAAGCATCTACCCTACATAGATGGGCTAAAAGCCCTGTCCCTCTACTCAGTTTCATATAGACTCCTCAGAGGTGACCTCTCTGTGGCATACACAGCAATCTTAGAACCCCACCTTGATGGGACTGCTGCATATCCGCAAGTCAAACTCCACTCGAGTAACCCGCATGCATGACCTCAAACCTAGTCTGTGACATCAATAGGACTTGTTGGGACAGATTTGTGTCCTAGAGACTCCCCCATCTGTGGAATAGACTCCTCTCCACGTCAAGCAGAGTACCTCATTATCCCTTAAGTGCAACCTGGATAACTGGATGGGAAATGGAAAATACACCCCTGGGGTTCCACCTGAGCCCCAGCTGAACAGGAGCTTTGGGTGCTGACTTGTTTAAACATGGGCTGAACCCTTGGCTAGGCTTAAAAGGGCCTCTGGGCCAATAGCCTAGTAACTTCCTATGAGCTGACACAGCCGTAGCCACACAGGGTGCCACCATTTTTTTTTTGTATCTCATAAAATTCTGACTGCATTTTATTTCCCCCCTCTCTAAACCACTAGTAGTGGTCTTCTGTACTAAAAAAAAAAAAAACTTTAAGAACTGCTTTTTGTGTAACGGATGTGAGGTTCTTCCCAGTCTGAGCTTTTTCCTTTACTGGTTTATTTTCATTTACTTTCTCCAAAGTTCTTTGCTGGCATCCAGGCAGTGTAATTACTGGCCAGTAACTGAATTTTACTGAAACTGATAACCTTTACTGGCTTTATCAGTTTCTCAGTTTTCACTCTGACAGCTCTAATCGAAGTGTTACTCCATGTACTGCCATCTTGCAAGTCTGTAGCAGAAAGTATCTTGAACAATACAGGTAAAGGGCTGAAAAAGAAAGAGCTTGCCAATATAGATTTCTGCAGGTAAGGCTATGGCAGACAGATATGGCAATACTGGAAAGAATTGTAAAATATTCGCTAAATCAAGGTACTGAAAGCAAGTTTGTCAAGCAGGAAAAAAAATGATAGAATGACTAGCTTGATAACAAGATTATCTACCATATCAGTGTTTAACTGCAGAATTAAAGCAGTGACACATGGCGAGGGAAGCAGGCAATGATGTTAATGGTAGTAAAATTCTTGGTAGAGTTCAGACCAGGACATATAGTCTAAACGAATAATTAGGGCATATAAAACACTTTAATTGTATGAATTAAGGAAGGACTGGGAATGAACAGGCAAATCGCACACAATAGAATGAGAAAGTTATGAGGTACTTTATAAGTAATGAAATCTAGAAGGTTTAGAATATCTGCTTGGAAATGCCTGCACAGGTACTCTTGTACTCCAAGTTGACTACAAAAAGTATTCCTCCCAAGTGGATACATGTTTGAGATGCGAGAGATTAGAAAGAGGAAACTGGCATTTATTGTGGAGCTCCAGGCCTGTTTTGACTTTAAACATGCCATAGAAAATATATTGGTAAAACTTAAATGAACATATGGTCATGAGAAGGGAGATACAAGGAGCTTTAAGTAAACTGATGCTGGAAGATGGAAATCCAATATTAACCTAATACTGAGATGGATGTCAAACATCACAAAAGTAATGCAAGACAATGAACTTGGATCCTTGAGAGTGGGAGGGAGGAAGTAAATTTAATAAGTGGCATCTGTTGTGCAATGTGTAAGGGGAAAAAACAAAAGGTGCAGTAAAAGAAAAAAAAAAATACTAGTGATGTGGCAGGCTAAAATGAAAAAGTGGTCAAATTTCGAAAAGTGATGTTTTGAGAGAACAAGTTTGTTTATAAGTGTAATTTGTTATAAGCAGTTTTATGACTGATGTGAACATGTAATCATTCGTATGGAAAAGTATATAAATATAAAGTATATAAATCAAGAATGCATTTATGATCTGAACACTGAGCAATGTAGATATGCTCATTAAAAAGTTCAGAGTAAGCCATGCAAGTTCCTGGCACCAAGCATTTGTTAATTGATATGTTAAAGCATTTTCTTTGTGTATGCATAGAGCCTGCTTACAGGGCGCTGTAGAAGTGTACAATCTTGAATCTGCACAGTTGAATGTATTTAATTTCATCCCTATCAACTAATACACTTTTGGTCCCCTCAAATTTAGCCTTGCAGTTAGATTTCATGATCTCCAAAGTCAGACCTGTTTAAGGATATGTAACTTACTAGGTAAATTAAGTAAACCTGTGCATGGACTTCTTGCGTAAACTGTACAGGATGTAAAATCTAAAGACCTGCTGGGGAAAAAGTGCTCTTTTTGACCACTTGTTATGATTTCTGTAGGTCAACATTGATTTTTAATGCTTAGAGTTTGGAAGGGATGCTTGGTTTGTTACTACTTGGATGTAAACTTGGTGAGTAGTAGTTTCTTTGTCATGGATTCTGAGAGCGTTGGGTATTACTAAGACAGTGGAGATTTGCACTCGTCGTAACTGACAGTTGCACTGTATTGTGTGCTGCTGCTGCAGATGCAAATATGAAAGTGAAGGGGGGCTTGTCTACAAAATGAATACGCAACAGGCTTTGTAAGCTGTTTAATTGATTTGATGCCCAATACTACCTGTGCTGCATTTGACCATTTCATGTTGGATATTATTACGATACAATGAAGTCAAAACTAAGTGGCATTGATATTGCATCACCAAGTCTTGTGCCAAAACTTGACCTGGAGGGAGATGAAGCTGGTCTTGTAGAGAATTCTGATAGCATCTGTCCATTACATGCTGATTCACTAATATCTTGCTTGGAGAGCCATCATTTAAAAAAAATCCAACATATGAAGAATTTTCCCACTTAATATCCCTCCTCCCAGGCTTGTGCATGCTTAGTTTCATAACAAGATGGTTCTGCTGGTACAGCAGAGCATTACTGTAGGAGGCACAAGGGAAAAATTAATCCACAAACCTCAGATGAACGATATTACGTAAAATAGTTAAAATTAAGGTAGTACAAATAGCATATAGAAAATGAAAACCACTTGCATAGTTTACAAGGAATTTATTTAACAGTAACAATATACCAGACTAAAACAGGCTTATTTGCTAACAGAAAATGTATAGTAAGAATCTCTGAGTTAGCATAATGGGGGAAAGAAAAGAGATGCTGAAATGTTTGCAGCGAATAGTTCTTTATAGCAAGATGTTTGTAGAGACTATTCTTCAAGGACAATTTAGTACATCAGCATCTGATTGATACTGGAAACTTGTTCAGAGATGAGTTCATCTCTGAAGGCCTTGGCAATGGGATTTTAAAAAATCACCCATACTTCAGTAAAGAAATAGCATCATCTTTACAAGCATAGCATGAGCTTCCTCTCGGTTTTGTCTTTTTGCAGTTACAATAAGACTGCAGCCATGACTCTTGCGTTTGTACTCGCCTAAGCCTATAACTTTAATTATTGTGTCTTCCAATGTCTCGCGCTGTAAAAAGACCGGGTCAGTTCAGGACTGTAGCCCCAGCAGGCGATTTTTTTAGTAAAATAGCGTGTGCACAAATTTCACTTTTCTCTTGCGTGGTGACATAGTGGTGCTGATTTTAGATGAGTGACTTGCTGCTACACATTATGCAAGTGGAGACTGAAAACTAACAAGACGCGATTCATTTGCGGCTGTCTTGAGCCCACCGAGTTATACTATTAGTCTGAATATTTGTGTGTGTGGCAATTGAGTTCTTGCGTTGCTTTATTTCCTCGTGTGCTATTCATTTTGTTTCCTTTTGTCACTGCATACACAACTTTATTATTTTTCTCACTGTTTTGGCAAACTTGCTTTAATGACAATTTGTTAGCATTGGTGCACAGCAGGGTCTTTAAATGAAATGAAGGGTGATCCTTAATGTCTTGGGTGTTTGGTTTTGTTCAGTAGATGCCTACATTTTCAGAGTTCAGCGATATCTAAAATCTGTTGTAGTAGATGCTGAAATAATCTGGTTTGTGCTGATGCTGCAATGCTTGGGACTTCTACAGTTTAAGTGAAGAGATTTAGGAAAAGAACATGGGTCTTTGTGGCTCTTCATCAGTGCCTGCTGAAAATGTACTTGGGATTCCTTTTTTGGTAGCTGTAGCTCTAGTATGGCTTCTGGAAAACCTATTCATGTCTGCAGATTAATGTGCATTAAAGGGGTGTGTGTGTGTGTGTGTGTGTGTGCGTGTGTGTGTGTGTGTGTGTGTGTGTGTGTGTGTGTTTTCATACGTAGACAACCATAAGAGAGAAAACGGCACCAAAAAACTGCAACCGAGTTTGAACACCAAAGATGACGACACTTAGCACTGCTGAAGATTCAGCAATCCAAAAGTCTTAATCTCCAAAATAATTTTATTAAATGAGCTGAACACAACAAATAAAATACATGACAGATGCTTGAACTTTTTCATCCTTAACACCTGGACTTGAGATCAGATAAAACAAGCTACACCACACATTTAAATATGCTCCAAGTAATGAATCGGTTAACATTAATTACAAATTTAAAAAGACAACTCCTACCCAGAGAACTGCATGTTAAACCCAGTATCCAAACTTAAGTAAATCATCAGAAATCCTGTGTTATTCAAGCCTACAATTTTATGTGAAAAAAAAAAATGAAGTATGTATATATTAAAAATATATTGACTATATTAAGACAGAAAAATATAAGAATGTTAATTGTCATTCTAATGTCAGTATTAAAAATATATGAATATAAACGCATGAAAAGACCCTACCTCAATTTAACACAAACTCTCAGCATCAATAAACAAACTATACTGCTTGTTACTGCTAGCATTACTATTTTTATTACTACATGTGAAGGCCACCTAATGTAAAAAATACAAATGTGATGAATATAGATGAAAAAAAAAAAAAACATTTTAGAAGTTAAAACTAATAGCTTTTTTTTTTTTTTTTTTTTTTTTTACTATAATCTAGCTGCCTGAAATTTCAATGTAGGGGGGTAAGAGAAATTTTCATTCAGACCTGGGTACCTGTTGGCCTCTAAAACAATTTGCCAATAGATTTCTCTATTATCCTCACCTCGCATGGCCTACCCCTAGGATCCTTTAGAAACTCTTGAAACAAAAAAAGTAAAGAAAACTCTTACGAGTCTTAGTATGTTTAAAAAGGGCATTAGTCTCATCCTTCCTAGAAATAGCATAAAAATGTTAGTACATTCTTTTCAGTTTTCTCACCATCTTCCCAACATAGAATGCTTCACTATATTTACATAGTGCAAGATAAATCACTCCCATAGTGTCAGAAAAATGTTTTGGCTTGAATAAACTTCTCTCGCCCTCACATCAATCAGTTTGGTATTAGCAATATGTGGGCATTGAACACACGCCCCACATTTGGAAGTACCTGCCCTTTTCTCACTGCGCACTCTATTTGTAGCACTATCTTGTTCAAGAATTTCCTTTCAAATTACTCCCTTTCCTAAACACTGTTCTGATATGTCTCTAACAATCACATCCAAGTCAGAGAATCCAGAAAAAAACAGCTCAATTATTTGAACCTCTCTTGGTCAAATTAGCATCACTACAATAATTTAATATCAAAGTTCCTTTAAAATTATTCTCTCTATTCATTTTACCACTACACTTTGATATAACATTAACACTCTGCAAAATGGGGCAAAATTTCTTTCCTACCTTAATTTGCTATTATCACTTTCTCTACCAAATGCATATATTTCCTTTCTAAAAATAAATTCTTAAACACACTTTTTTAAATCCTGATCATCAGAAGTCATCCTTTATGCCCTTATAAACTGCCCTTTGACTATGCTTTTTATAAGGGTGGGCACTTGTTAAGAACAAAGAATTGGAAAGTGTCCTTACAAAAATTAATCTAGCAAAAACCCTTTGTGATCCTCTAAAAATGCTGACATCTAAGTAATTGAAAACTTCCTTCGATATTGAGTGAAATGTAAAAAATCAGTGGTAGAAACTATATAGTCTAAAAATTCCATTAATTTTTCTAATGTCCCTGTCCAAAAAATACAGATGTCATCAAAGTACCTTCTATAATTCCAACATTTAGCATACTGTGAATTAAAAATAAGTGTGTACAAACATTTTTATGCCATTTCTAGAAAGGATGAGACCCTTTTTAAACCTACCAAGACATGCAAGAGCTTTCTTTACTTGTGTTGGAAGAGATTCTAAAGGATCCTAGGGGGTGGAACATGGGAGGCAAGGACTGAATATAGAGAAATCTATTGGCAAATTGTTTGATGCTGATAGGTACCGTGGCCTGAAGATCTCTTACTCCTATATTGAAACTTAAGCAGCTAGATTATAGTAAGACTAATAGTATTTTTTTAGTTCTAAATTGTTGCGTTTTTGCATCTATATTCATCACATTTGTATTGTTTGAATTAGGTGGCCTTCACATGTAGTATTACTACTAGCATTACTGCTATTTTTATTAAGTAATATAGTTTATTGTTACTGGGATTGTGTTAAATTGTTGGGGTAGGTTCTAGTTTTTTTTTCCATGTGTTTACATTCATATTTTTAATACTGACATCACAGTGACAGCATTCTTAGATTTTACCCTATTTAGTATATTTTTAATACATTCATACTTTGGGCAATTTAGGCTTGAATGACGCACAGGAGTTCTGATTTAAGTTTGGATAGTGGGTTCAACATGTGGCTCTCTGGGTAGGGTTTCTATTTTTAAATTTGTAATTGTTAATTGATTCATTGCTTAGCGCATATTTAAATGTGATGTGTAGCTTGTTTTATCTGATCTGATGAAGTCTGGATGTTCGGGACGAAAACGTGGTGAAAAAGTTTAAGCGTTTTGTCGTGTATTTCATTTGTGTGCAGCTCATTTAATAAAATTATTCAGCGATTTGTGTTTTGGACTCCTGAGTCTTCAGCAGTGCCAAGTGTTATATTTTCATATGTACTTATGCATGTGTGTCATTTTGTTGAAGGTACCTTTTCAAAGAAAAGCAGTAGATTAAAATAATGTACGTTTGAATGAAAATCCATTTTGTCAAAAACAT
>NC_056747.1:845311525-845384025 GCF_019279795.1 Protopterus annectens
TGCAAAAAAAAGGGTTTCCTGGTTCCTTTTCCCGCCTAAACAGAAGGCCCCTCCTATTTCTTCATTCAGGATCAGAGTGGGCCCTGTGCCAAAGTGGTTGGCACTAGCTCCTTGGGGATGGGGTCTGTTCTGGGCCCTGCGGACTGATACCTTCCCCTAGGGGCCTTGGCCCTAGATATCTCAGGACTGGTTTCTTCTGGAGGCTGCTGGGCTGTCTGAGTCTGTTCCTCCTTTCTGAGTGGCTTTGCTCTCCAGTAATGGGGAGGGTACCTCTTCCAGCCTGTTGCCCTTCAGGGTGGTAGAGAGGATCTTCTCCAGGACTGGAGCATAATCTCCCACTCCATGTCTACTCCTACCCTTCTCTACTTTGGTTGATGAGGCCTTCCATGCTGTCCCGGGTTAGCCTTCCTGTACTAGCCTTCCAGGGGCTTCTGCCCCTCACGGGATCCCCTCAGCTTCCAAGTCCTCCCAGCAGGCCCCTACGGAGGAGGCACTTTGTAAGAGAAAGTCCAAGAGGAGGCACTTGGACCCAACTGGAGTCTCTGAATTCACAGACCTCTGTGAAGGAGACTGGTCCCAAGATCTCCACCTGATGTCTCCTTTAGGGACATTTTGTAGATCTGTAGGCAAAAGGGTTGATGGTCTCCCCAACCTTTGTCTTCGGAGGAGTCCATGTTCATGAAAGCTTTCATGACAGGAGCATTTACTTCCTGAGTGTCCTGCCCTGCTGACGAGTTGGTGGATCTTTTCGCCAGCAGGGCTTGAAAGGAACCAGACACCATGGAAACAGTACCTAAGCGAGCTGACAAGTTCCTTAGACTTCCTGTGGACCGAATTTTCTGGAGCAAAGGAGTCCCAGTTGATGCCATCCCGGTTTCCGCTGCCACCAAAAAGGAGCTGGTGGAACAGAGCTCCATGGTTCATCCCCCAAACAGGGCGTTTCAGGCGACTGACCGGTATGGGAAGCATGTTCGCCTCTACTACCTTTGGTCTGAGGTCAATTACTTGGCACACTTCACCCGCCTTTAGAGGGACTTGGTCAAAGAACTCACCACTTCCCTTAGATTTGTTGCCAGAGGAGAACCTCAAGAAGGTGTCTCTGAAGCGCTCTACTCTGATGCGACAGAAAAAGCACATTGGTTACACACAACAGATAACTTTACATAGTAAGCAAAAACAAAGCACCAGTTCCACAACGAAAAGGCTCAAAATAAAAGTAGAGGTTTAATAGGGCTTGTAAAAACACCACAGTAGTCCACAGTACACAAAGTACGCAGTGTAAAATCACATCAAACGTTTCGTCAAACCTTCTTCAGATAATACAAACAAATAAAGCCACTTGTCAGTTACTTAAATACAATTGAATATAATTAAATCAACGCCTACAACCAATAGATTAGGTAGGTTTATTAATTACATAGTGGTAAATATAAAACTAAAACTGAAAGTGTGCCATACACAATACTAAAATGTAACATTAAAAGTCACAAAAATCCTATCTACTTAGTTGATAAGCAATATATGTTGTTGAATTTAATAAATGCTTGTTTGAACTTCATCACAATTAAAACCTTACATAAAATTTTTATAAAATGAACAAGTTATTAAGTAAACAATACTACACTCTACTGGCCAAATTTGATATTGCAACTTCCAATATTTGAAAGGAATAAATAGGAATAAAAAAATGTTAATAAATAGGAATAAAAATGTTATAATGTACTAATGTTAATTTATAAACTTTTTTAAAAAATACTTCTAAAATAAAACTGTTATAATTTAGCTGCCCTTAATTTTAAAACAGGTGCTAAGGAAAACATGTCAATCCCAGGATATTTATTTGATTCTAAAGTAATCTGCCAAAATAGTTCTCTGTATTCCAATAATGTTTCCCACATTCCACCTCTCGGGTCAATGGGTACTACTTCGACAACAAAAAATTCAAAGCTAGAATCTTTACAAATTAATGTGTGTTTGTACAGAGAATTATTGGCACATGATGTTCTGATATCATATGTATGTTCAGAACTTTGTTTAATTCTTCTTTCGCTTACCCACATAAAAGTTACAGTTCTTACACAAAGCGATGTAAATAATCCCTTTTGTGTTGCAGTTAACAAAGGATTTACACACCAAAGTTTTATTTCTTGCTACTAAATGGCAGCTATTACCTGTTTTTAAATATGTACAATACCTACAGGCACCACATTTAAAAACCCCAGCTTTTTTCTTCCTTTTATCAGTGATTCCTCTACAACTCGTCTCTATAATTCCTTTTATGTTGTTACCTTTCTTATAAATAAATTTGATGTCATGTTCAAAAATATGACCAAGGTCCGAGACCTGAGAAAAGTTGATCCATTCCTTTTCAAAGATTTTCTTCACTATACTAGATTGACCATCATAAGTGGTAATAAGACCCGAAACGTAACCGTCTTTAGGGTCACCACCTGAATGTGTTCCCACTACAACTTCTGACTTACCAAGTATTGGTGCAAATCTAGTTTTTCTCCCCTCCAGGACTTCATTCTTAATGTCCTCAAATAATACTTTTGGGTAGCCTCTTTGTGTGAACATCTTGTACAAATTTTCACATTCCCTCCTGAAAATATCATCATCTGAAGTCATTCTACATATTCGGACAAGTTGTCCTTTCAGTACACTTTTTTTTCTGATGAAACAGGTGGGAGCTAGAAAAATGCAAATAAGTGTTTGAAAATGTCTCCTTTCTATGTACCTTAGAAACAAATAGGTCATCAGCCTTTGTAATGTTGACATCCAAGTAACATACCTCTCTAGTATCAAATTTCCTTGTGAATTGGAGAAAATGTGTTGTCCCATTAATGTATTCCACAAATATGTCAAAATCATCCTTTGTACCTTTCCAGAAAAAACATAAATCATCCAAGAATCTACAATACAAAGTCCACTTGTCAATAAACCTTGGAATCAAAATGTACTTATTCTCCCAGTATGCCATAATAATGTTTGCATACGTAGGTGCACAATGAGACCCCATGGCAACTCCCTTAGTCTGCCTGTAGTATTCACCTTCAAAGAATAAAAAATTGTACTTTAGGACAACTTCCATAAGGACTAAAATAGTGGTAAAATCACTTTGGGAAATGTTCTTTAAAGGTAGTAACATTTCTTCAAACCACGTTAAACCAGTTTCATGTGGGATACTTGTAAATAAATCTATAACATCCAATGTACAAAATCCTGTTGTATCTTTGTACATAGAGGTTTCTATTTTTCTAAGAAAATCCCATGAGTCTTTTAAAATATTCTTGTTCTCATTTACCAAATGCTTTATCTTCACATCAATATACTTAGCAAGAGGTGCAGTAATAGATCCCTCAGAGGAGACAATAGCTCTAAGAGGTGGGTCATTTAAATCTTTATGCACCTTCGGAATCCTAAAGATGCACGGTATTTTAGGTTTTGTTACAGTCAAAAAATTAAGGGTTTTTTGATCTATAGATCCCTCAAGTAGTAAGTCCTGCAATATTCCCCTTATCCTATTGTATGCAATATGTATTTTATTCAAGGAGGTCCTGCTGTATTTGTCTGTGTTATTCAAAATATTTAACATCTTTCCTTCGTACACAAAACGGTCCATGAAAACAACCCCCCCCACCTTTATCAGGTTTCATAATCCTGATAGATCTATCCTTGCTCACAGTGTCCAAAATTTTCTCCTCATTGTCAGATAAATTAGGACGGACGTAATGCTGGGACAAAGACTTTCTCAATTCATGTTCTATTTTTAATTCAAAGTTTTTTAACTGGGGATGTAAAGGGGGATTGAATATACTCTTGCGTCTTAGTTCGTCACATGTGCCTGCAGTACTATTACCTTTAAAAAATATTTCCAAGTTTTTCTTTCTAATAAATAGTTTTATATCAACTAGTAGTTTAAACAAATTAGTCCTACGTTGTGGTATAAACCCAAAACCTTTGGAAAAAACTTCAAAATGTGTCGTAGTGAGTGTAGTATTTGAATAGTTGAATATATTAAAATCATTGTATGTCCATTTTTTACCTTCATTTAAGATCCCTAATATTGGTTCCACTGTTCGTGCCTCCAAGATGGGTGCCCCCCCCCCCCCCCCCCCTCCGTGTGTAGTTTTTTGAATTATAGTTTACAGGTTCCTTCTGCATCAACCTCTCAGATCTACGCAAAGGGGGAAACTCTTCCAAATCAATATCCTCATCTGCATGTGTAGGACTGCCATGTAATACAACTCGCTCATTCTCATTTTGTAAATCCAAGTTAACCCTCCTGTTCCAAAACTTAGGTTTGGGGTATTGTACCTTATTTTTATATTCATACATGTCCCTATCAATTTTGCCAAATTTCCTATTTTGCACTTCAATGCAATGAGATTCAATGTCCTTTAGTAATCTTTTGTACTTAGCTCTATTTTCTTCTACGGTAAACAAAAGGTCATTAATTACTGCTTTATTAATTTCTTCAATTGTGTTAGACAGTTTAGACATTTCATTTTCATTGTTTAAAATTATGGCCTCCATAATCGCAAAACCACAATTATCAAATGCCTTTACCAAGTTATTATAAAAATCAGTTCCTTCGTATACATTGTTTGGGTACTTGCTTACCCTTAAACCTTTAGGCACTATTTGTAATTTTAAACAGTGCCTAAGGTAAGCATTATCCATTTCAAGCATCTTATATTTATTTAAATGAAAATGTAGTTCGTTAGTCATTTGGTTGTAATTTCCTTTAGCAGTAGTAACATTCTTTTTGTTTGAAAAATCAAACTTGCCGTTCACTACTTCACTAAATAAAGTGTCAGTACCTTGATTAGACCGTTGTCTACTGGTCATGTCCTTGGTTTTACTAACAGCACGCCGTTGTGGCAAAGGACGCCTGTCCTGAGTATCCTCGAATGAAAAACATGGAAAGTCATTCAATATGTCCAAATTAGTTTCATCCTGCTCGTTTGCATTATTTTCCCCATTGTCGATGTGTACGGGCGTATCTTCATTCGAAGCAATACGCCTCAAAGCTTCCTGGTTCCCAGGCAAAGAGATAGAATTCAAAAGCGTCGCCACGGATTGGCTGACTGGCGTCAGGAGACCAACTAACTGAGTAAGCTGTCCGATCAGCTTACGCAGCTCACCAATTTCGTTTCTTCTGCCCTCACGTTCTTGAGCACTCATCGTTGAGGCATCCATGCTGAACAAATAAACGTATCCAAAGGAAGGTGCCAGCTGAACAAATAAGCAAAAACAAAGCACCAGTTCCACAACGAAAAGGCTCAAAATAAAAGTAGAGGTTTAATAGGGCTTGTAAAAACACCACAGTAGTCCACAGTACACAGAAAGTACGCAGTGTAAAATCACATCAAACGTTTCATCAAACCTTCTTCAGATAATACAAACAAATAAAGCCACTTGTCAGTTACTTAAATACAATTGAATATAATTAAATCAACGCCTACAACCAATAGATTAGGTAGGTTAATTAATTACATAGTGGTAAATATAAAACTAAAACTGAAAGTGTGCCATACACAATACTAAAATGTAACATTAAAAGTCACAAAAATCCTATCTACTTAGTTGATAAGCAATATATGTTGTATATAGACGGTTACGTTTCGGGTCTTATTACCACTTATGATGGTCAATCTAGTATAGTGAAGAAAATCTTTGAAAAGGAATGGATCAACTTTTCTCAGGTCTCGGACCTTGGTCATATTTTTGAACATGACATCAAATTTATTTATAAGAAAGGTAACAACATAAAAGGAATTATAGAGACGAGTTGTAGAGGAATCACTGATAAAAGGAAGAAAAAAGCTGGGGTTTTTAAATGTGGTGCCTGTAGGTATTGTACATATTTAAAAACAGGTAATAGCTGCCATTTAGTAGCAAGAAATAAAACTTTGGTGTGTAAATCCTTTGTTAACTGCAACACAAAAGGGATTATTTACATCGCTTTGTGTAAGAACTGTAACGCCTTTTATGTGGGTAAAAGCGAAAGAAGAATTAAACAAAGGATTTACGAACATACATATGATATCAGAACATCATGTGCCAATAATTCTCTGTACAAACACACATTAATTTGTAAAGATTCTAGCTTTGAATTTTTTGTTGTCGAAGTAGTACCCATTGACCCGAGAGGTGGAATGTGGGAAACATTATTGGAATACAGAGAACTATTTTGGCAGATTACTTTAGAATCAAATAAATATCCTGGGATTAATGACATGTTTTCCTTAGCACCTGTTTTAAAATTAAGGGCAGCTAAATTATAACAGTTTTATTTTAGAAGTATTTTTTAAAAAAGTTTATAAAGTAACATTAGTACATTATAACATTTTTATTCCTATTTATTAACATTTTTTATTCCTATTTATTCCTTTCAAATATTGGAAGTTGCAATATCAAATTTGGCCAGTAGAGTGTAGTATTGTTTACTTAATAACTTGTTCATTTTATAAAAATTTTATGTAAGGTTTTAATTGTGATTAAGTTCAAACAAGCATTTATTAAATTCAACAACATATATTGCTTATCAACTAAGTAGATAGGATTTTTGTGACTTTTAATGTTACATTTTAGTATTGTGTATGGCACACTTTCAGTTTTAGTTTTATATTTACCACTATGTAATTAATTAACCTACCTAATCTATTGGTTGTAGGCGTTGATTTAATTATATTCAATTGTATTTAAGTAACTGACAAGTGGCTTTATTTGTTTGTATTATCTGAAGAAGGTTTGACGAAACGTTTGATGTGATTTTACACTGCGTACTTTCTGTGTACTGTGGACTACTGTGGTGTTTTTACAAGCCCTATTAAACCTCTACTTTTATTTTGAGCCTTTTCGTTGTGGAACTGGTGCTTTGTTTTTGCTTATTTGTTCAGCCGGCACCTTCCTTTGGATACGTTTAACTTTACATAGTAACCGCTTTCACGGAATCCTCCTGCTTTCACGGAATCCTCCTGCTTTATCAGACTAACAGCGAATACAAACCGTTTCAAATTTAAAAAGGGTTCCCTATATCAGAGTAACCAATCAAAAAGTTCTGCTATTAATTAAAACCACAGTAACACTAAAAGGACCATAGTTCAAATACTTAATAGAAAGTAGAAGGTATATACAGTCATGTCAGATAGATGAGCATATATAACACTGTAGCACAATGTATACAGATTCTGTATTCATAAATACCAGAAATAAATAGCATTAATATAAAATCAAACTACTATTGACGTAATCACAATATAAAACCATTTTTGATAAATTTCAATGCTTAAGGGCCCTAGCTCTAAGAAAGGGTTTAAGGGATACTTTATACTTTATTAAGGCCAGGTGGCCTATCAGCTTGGAAATTTCAGTATCCACTCCTGTTCTGAGGCTTCAGTACTATTATTTAGATCCCCCCCCCCCTTATTAACGGGGACAACTCGAGCACTACGAACTTAAACCTATGGGTAGGTCCCTCTTTCTGTACCTGCATAGCTAACGCACTGCTCTTTCGTATTCCTAATGTCCTGCATGTGTTCTAAAATTCTGTCTTGTAGATGTCTGTTAGTCTTGCCTATATAAAAGGCAGAACAATTTATACAATAGCTAAAGTGGACCACGTTCTTGGTATGGCAGCCAGCATAAAAATTTAGCTCCTATTACAAACCCCTTGTGTGGGTTAATAAATTGTCTCCCAACATGTATACAAAGCATGCTGTGCATCTCCAAGTATAGGTGCCAAGTCTCTGATGTAATGTATTTATGGGCACTTACAACTTTATAACAAAGCTGTCTTTTAAGAGATCTATTATTATTGAAGGTAACAAATGGTTCTTCTCCCACTACTCCATTTAGATGTCCTTCAAGAATGCAACTGCAGTCATAACATGTGGGTTGTACTGCCTCAGGCAGCCCTCGGTCGGCCAGATTCCAAAGTCTGGGTCCGACGTCGGCTGATGTCGCATTTCTCTCTGACGTCAGAGCGGCCGGAGTATATAAGCATCAGCCGACGCCATTTTCTTCAGTCTTTCTTGCCGCGCGGTGCCCGAAGCAGAAGCAGTTCGCAAGTGCCGGTCGGTCAGCTCCTGTATTCTTCGATTCCGAAGTCATCAAAAAAGCTAATTACCCCGTTGGGGACCTTTTCTTGCCTCAGCCGATGTCAGAAATTACTGAAAAAGTTAACAATTGTATTTCTTGTGGTAAACAAATACCTCATAAGGATTTCCACTCTTACTGTCTCCCTTGCCTGGGCCCAGACCACGACGTCTCGGCCTGTGTAGCCTGTGCTCGCTTCAACAAGCGCACTCTCAGTCACCGGGCGGAGTTCGCTTAAGATTTCTTTGGCGATAAATTTGCTTACACCATGCCGTCGGATCTTCCGACATAGCAAACTCCCAAAAAGCGCAAAGACCAGGACTGACACCCTCGGCCCACGTCTACCACCGACTCCACGCCAAAACCTAGCACGAGTGCTCCGGTTCCCTCTGAGACGGTCTCTCCACCGCTCCGAACCGAAGACACCGCATTACCGACGACTGCGATTCCAGACATTACTCCGCCAGTTATCGATTTTCCTCCGGATACCGAAACAGAGGAAATGCCCGAGACCATTGCTGTAGACAAGGTCACTCCTGCACGTGGAGCTGCCAGGCCCCCTATGGCCATGTCTATTAAGGCCTACACTAGGGCTAAGGCAGCCAGCAAAACAAAGCATATTACTTCTAAATCCTTTCCTCAGCCTTCTCCAGAGACGCAAATTATGTCCATGGCTGCTGATTTAATTTCCATGATTAAAGGTTCACAGGCCCATCCTGAGAGGGGATCCCAGCCTCCTTCTGATAAAAGGCCCCGGGTTGAACCCTCTGACCCTATCCCTTCAGATGAAGAATCTGAGGGCTCGGTCTACTCTGATAGCCAGGAAGAGCTCTTCCAGACCTATGAGGACTCCGATGCAGATGATTCCATCCCCTCGGACTCCCCTCCTGAGGATATTTCTTTTGGGGAAGTGCTGCATACCATGAGGGAACATTTCAAGTGGCAAGGCCAGGAATTTTCTGACTCTAGGAAACGCCTTAGGACTTTCCTTAAGAAGCCTCAGCACAGGCCCTTAGCTATTCCTCCTGTACTTTATGTTTTGGTTGATTTGTATTCTGATTCTAGTGCTACCCCTGATTCTCTGCCTCCGGCCCCACCCAAGCCAGACAGGTATTACAGGGTCCCAGAAACTCATTCCCATTTATTCAGGGCCCATACTGCTGATTTGGAAACTATATTTCACAGGGGCCTAAAGGAGTTTCAGCCTCCACCTCTAAAAATCCTCTACCCTCCAACAGGGAAGCTAGGTCATTAGAGAGATGGGGCAAAAAGGTTTACACATCCACTACCTCCTCTATGAGAGCTTTAAATTGCCTTTTTCATATGTTACAATATCAAGATTATCTGTTAGGAGATTTACAAAAAACATTAGCCACTCCTGATTCTTTAGACAGGAAGACTTTGCAGGAAGCTGTACACAACACTCAGCAAGTAAGCAATCACTTCCTGCAGTGTGGATATGATGCACTGGAAGCTTCATGTAGGGCAGCTATGACAGGGGTAGTCATCCGTAGACATGCTTGGTTAAAGGATCAACCTCTACCAGATCATGTAAAAGCAAAACTTCTGGATGCACCTTTGGAAAAGAACAAGCTTTTTGGTGCGAATGCTAAGGATGTGTTAAAGACCATCGAAGAAAAAGCAAAATCAGTTCAGACGGTGAAAGATTTCCTTCAGGTACAACCCCCCAGATTCAGTAGGAATTGGCCTTCAAAAAACTGGTCCTTTCCTAATCCAGAAAAGTTTCAAAGGGGTAAGAACAGACGTGGCCGAGGAAGAGGCCAATACAGAGGCCCTTACAGGGGATGACAATGGCAGCCAGGAAACCAAAGAAGTGACGCAGGGGTTTCACCTGCCCCACAACCACAATCTCAATGACTTTCCTCTACTAGCGCCTACCAGGGAACAAATAGAAGCACCCCTAGGCGGGAAATTATCTCTGTTTGCAGAAAATTGGCACAGACTGACAAAGGACAAATGGATTTTGGACATTGTAGACCGAGGGTACAGGTTTCATTTTCATACCTTACCAAGAAAACAAGGCATGCCAAACCTACCACAAAACCAGAGGGCAGAGGCTATCAAGAAAATCGCTCTGCTGACTCGGATGAAAGCAATAGAAAGAGTTCCACAACAAGAACAAGATCAGGGGTTTTTACTCAAGACTGTTCCTTGTTCCAAGAAAAGAATCTCAATGGAGACCAATACTGGACTTGTCCGCATTAAACACCTTTCTCATAGTACCAAAGTTCAAAATGCTGACTCTACAGCAACTCCTTCCCATGCTGGGCAAGGGGTCTTGGCTGATTACTCTGGACCTCAAGGAGGCATACCTGCATGTCCCTATCAGACACAGCTGCAGAAGATACCTCAGATTTCTTGCAGGGCCAGAGCATTATCAATTCTCAGCATTGCCATTTGGCTTATCTACTGCGCCCAGAGTATTTACAAAATGCCTGGCTTCGGTAATTGCTCATTGCAGGCTCCAGGGGATACAAATTTACCCGTACCTGGACGACTGCCTCATACAAGCGGACGACAAATTGATGACAAAAAACCTGGATTATGTCATGCGATTACTTCAAGCTCTGGGATACACAGTCAACTTCCAAAAGTCCAGACTGCAGCCATCCCAGCAAATAATCTTCTTAGGAGCCAAACTAGACACAGCCTCTCAGATGGCTTACCTGACCGAAGACAAGCAAGAGAAGTTAACTCATTACTTCAAAGGTTTAGCAAAACTCACCCAGATGACTGCAAGGAGATTCCTACAGGCCCTGGGTTACATGGCATCCTGCATTCTCCTGGTTCCATTAGCAAGACTGCACATGAGAAAGCTTCAGTGGTACCTAAAAAGCATTTGGTCTCAACACAGCAACAACTTGGAGACAATCATACCGCTCATTCCATGCCTACAAAAGGAATTCCTATGGTGGGCCTCGTGAGCCAGGCAAACACAGGTATGTCATTCAAAAAACCACAGATAACACAGACCATGACCACAGACGCCTCAGACCTTGGATGGGGGGCGCACATGGAAGGCAGGTGTATACAAGGACAATGGTCTCCAAAGGAAACACATCTGCATATAAACCAAAAGGAAATGCTGGCAGTAATGCACGCCATCGAGGCTTTTCAACACCAACTCCAGCAAGGCCATTTACTGATAAGGACAGACAACACCACTGTGATGTGGTACATAAACAAGCAAGGGGGCACCCACTCTTACCCCCTTTGCAGACTGACAATGCATCTTTGGGAGAAATCAGAGTCTAAACATCCAGTTACAATCCCAGTTTGTTCCAGGAAAAGACAATGTGTGGGCGGACAGCCTAAGCAGGAATTTCTCAGATCCACACGAGTGGAGGTTACATCCGAAGGCCTTCAGACAACTCACTTCGACATGGGGCAAGCCAGAAGTGGACCTATTTGCCTCTCATCTCAACCATCTTCTACCAAAATTCTGCACAAGGACATACCATCCAAAAGCTTGGAAAATAGATGCCCTCTCATTCAACTGGAACTCACTAACAATCTATGCATTCCCACCTCTGCCACTGATGACCTCAGTATTAATAAAGATCAAAGCAGAGAAACCCAAGGGAATCATAATAGCTCCGGACTGGCCAAGACAACACTGGTACCCACTACTACGGAGCATATGTCACACCAGGAGGTGGGCCCTTCCCCAATGGCCTCTACTTCTGACTCAACACAACTTCGAAACAGTGCATCCAAATCTACAGACACTGCAGCTAACAGCCTGGGAGATCCCATAAATAGCTTAAGCCTATCTCTCTCCAAGGAAGTTCAGCGGATACTAACAGAGGCCCGAAGACCATCCACCAGAAAAGTTTACTTAGCAAAGTGGAAAAGATTCAGCAATTGGAATACCAGCAAGGGACATGATGCATCATTGTTGAACATCCCACTCATCTTGGAATATTTGGCAGATATGTTAAAGAACGGCCTCTCGTATTCTTCTGTAAAGATACATGCATCTGCTATTTCAGCTAGATACAGCACTGATCCTCCTGTTTTTTCACACCCTTTACTAAGGCAATTCCTCAGGGGAATCAAGAACGTTAAGCCACCAAGAAAGGCCCCAGTGCCAGCCTGGGACCTCAGTTTTGTCCTAGAAAAACTGACTCTACCTCCATTTGAGCCAGCAGCTTCAGTTGACTTGCAGTTTCTCTCTTGGAAGACAGCTTTCCTGTTGGCAATTACATCAGCAAGAAGGGTCTCGGAGCTACAGGCCCTAATGGCAATACCACCCTTTATTATTTTTCACAGAGACAGGGTTTCATTAAGGACCAACCCTACTTTCATGCCAAAGGTGGTATCCAGGGTTTCTTTAAATCAAGCAATTTATCTGCCTGCTTTCTTCCCCAATCCTGAGAACAAGGGGGAAAGACTGTTGCATACCTTGGACATTCACAGACAGCTTCGTTACTACCTGGACAGAACCAAGGCCAGTAGGAAGTCTGAACAGCTTTTTGTAGCTTAGCAGTCCAAGGAAAAGCAATTTCAAAACAGACTGTTTCAAAATGGATTGGACATTGCATCAGATTCTGTTACTCCTTTCATGGAAAGACTGTTCCAGCCAATGTCAGACCACATTCCACCAGAGCTACAGCCACCTCTACAGCATTCTTAAGAGGGGTGCCTACTAAGGACATTCTAGAAGCTGCTACATGGAGCTCCGTGCATACATTCTCCAAACACTGCAATCTCCCTCTATACTCTAGATCCAGAGCAGGCTTTGCTTCGGCAGTCCTGCAGGGTTTGATTGCCACACCATCTTTTACCTAGAGCATTCCTCCTCCCCCAGCTAAGCTGTGGTATTCTACCCACATGTTATGACTGCAGTTGCATTCTTGAAGGACATAGTACAGTTTTGTACCTACCATAAATGTAGATATCCGATAGACATGCAACTGCAGTCGGATTTTCCCTCCCTCCATACCCCTCTATGCCTAGGGTCCACTCCTATCCCTGTTTCTCTTAGCTGGGGATATCTGATGTCCTTCAAGGATGCATCTGCAGTCCTTACAAATGGGTTGTCCTGTCGTCAGGCAGCCCCTCGGTCGGCCGGATTCCAAAGTCTGGGTCTGGCCTCGGCTGGTGTCGCACTTCACCCGACGTCACAGCTGCAGTTTTTCGGGTATAAAGGCATCAGCCGACACCATTTTCCTCAGTCTTTCTTGCCGCGTGGCGCCCGAAGCAGAAGCTGTTCGCAAGTGCCAGTCGGTCAGAACCAGAGATTACTACTACCAAATACTACTTCGAAGACTTCTAAAAAGCTAAGTACCCCGTTGGGGACTCTTTCTTGCCTCAGCCGATGTCAGAAAAAGTGAATAACTGTTTAACTTGTGGGAAACAAATACCTCATAAAGATTTCCACTCTTACTGCTTACCTTGTCTAGGCCCAGACCACGACGTCGCAGCTTGTCTAGCCTGTGCTTCTTTTAACCGGCGGACGCTTAGACGTCGGTCGGAGTTTGCTGAGGAGTTTTTCGGCTCCGATTTTGCTTATATTATGCCGTCGGATCCTCCGACTTCGCAAATATCTAAGAAACGCAAGGAAAAGGACAGACACTCGCGGTCCGCGGTTTCGTCCGAAACTGCGGTTAAGCCAACCGCGAGTGTATCGGTTTCGGCTGAAACCGAGCTAGCGGTCCCTCCTTCAGCCGAAAACTTTCCTTCAGCCGAGGCCTCTTCCAACCTCGTGGAATCGGCTTCTGATATCCCTCCTGCTGTTACAGTTTCTCAGGAATTATCAGACACTATTCCCTTGGATGTTTCAACCCCTGCACGTGGAGCTGCTAGGCCACCTGCAGCCATGTCCATTAAGGCCTTTGCCAGGGCTAAAGCAGCTAAAACTACTAAATCTATGCCTGCAAAGCCCCCCTCTCACAGGCCTAGCTCTAGTTCACAAATGCTTAGTTTAGCAGAGGATCTTCTCTTTAATCCGAGGATCCCAACCTCAACCAGACAGGGCCTCTCACCCGCCTCCAGAGAAGAGGCCCAGAGCTGAGCCCCCTGAGCCAGTGTCTACAGATGATTCCTCTGATGACTCAAATGATACAGACCCTCCAGAGGCCCCATACTCCCCTTATGAAGACTCTGATGGTGAAGAGTCCATTCCTTCTGCCTCTCCGCCTGAGGAATTTTCCTTTGGGGAAACCCTGCATGCTATGAGGGAACAATTTCAGTGGCAGGGCCAGGATTTTTCAGATTCCAGAAAAAGGCTTAGAACCTTTCTGCATTTACCTCAACATAGGCCTTTAGCCATTCCTCCAGTTCTTTCTGTTGTAGATGATGCATTTAATGATGCCTGCTCTGCTCCTGATTCTCTGCCTCCGGCCCCTGTTAAGCCCGATAGATTCTACAGGGTCCCGGACACACATCACCACCTGTATAAGGCTCCCCTTGCAGATCCAGAGACTATCTCCCAGGGACCTAAGGCTGTAGCAGCCTCTTCTACCAAAAACCCCCTCCCCTCTGAAAGGGAATCCAGATCCTTAGAGAGATGGGGTAAAAAAGTTTACACTTCTGCTACTCTTTCAGCTAGGGCCTTGAACTGTCAATTTCACATGATGCAGTATCAAGAATTTTTGCTAGACCAGTTAACCAAAAAAGTGTCCTCAGATGAAACAGTAGACAAAAAATATGTGCAGGAAATGGTACATAACATTCAACAAGTCAGTAACCATTCCTTAAAATGCGGCTATGATGCACTAGAGGCTTCCTTTAGATCAGCCATGACTGGCACAGTCATCAGAAGGCATGCATGGCTAAAAGAACAGGCATTACCAGACCATATCAAATCAAAGCTATTGGATGCTCATATGGATAACATCAATTTGTTTGGCTCTCCAGCACAACAAGTTCTGAAGAAGATGGAAGAGAAGGCAAAATCTGTCCAAACAGTAAAAGATTTCTTACAGGTCCAACCTCCGAGGTTTAGCAGGAATTGGCCCTCCAAGAATTGGTCCTTTCCAGACTCCTACAGAACTCAGAGAGGCAGGAATAGGCGTTCAAGAGGCAGAAGCCAATCCAGGGGTGCCTACAGAGGCCGTCAGTGGCAGGGCAACAACCAACGAGGCACAGTCACACACAGCCACCACCACAACTACTGGTCAATCACAGTGACTTGGCTCTGGCACCGCCTACCAGGGAACGACTGCAAGCACCCTTAGGCGGGAAGCTAGCCTTATTTACAACAAACTGGCATTACATCACAAGAGACAACTGGATTTTACAGATAATAGACCAAGGTTACAGGTTTCACTTCCATACTCTACCAGGGAAGAGAGGAATGCCAAACCTACCTCCAAATCAAAAGACGGAAGCACAAAAACAGATTTCCCAATTATTAAGGATGAGCGCTATAGAAAAGGTACCATCTATGGAGCAGGGCAAGGGATTTTACTCCAGACTCTTCCTGGTACCAAGAAAAGAAGGCAAATGGAGACCTATTCTCAACTTGTCCGCTTTAAACACATTCCTCATCGTTCCAAAATTCAAAATGCTGACCCTACAGCAGCTTCTTCCCATGCTGGGCAAGGAGTCTTGGCTGGTGACTCTAGATCTCAAGGAGGCATACCTGCACATCCCCATACGACCAAACTGCAGAAGATGCCTCGGATTTCTTGCAGGATCAGAGCATTATCAATTCTCAGCATTGCCTTTTGGCTTATCTACTGCGCCCAGAGTGTTCACGAAATGCCTGGCATCAGTAATTGCTCATTGCAGGCTTCAGGGAATCCAAATCTACCCATACCTGGACGACTGCCTGATACAAGCGGACAACAAAAGCAAGCTAGCAGAAGATTTACAAAGGGTCATTTATCTGCTACAAGCCCTGGGATACACAGTCAATATAAAAAAGTCAAGGCTGATTCCATCCCAGAGAATAACCCTTTTTGGGTGCAGAGTTGGACACATCAAGGCAAATGGCATTCCTAACAGTAGAAAAACAGGAGCAGCTACCTCTCTACTTCTTGGCCTTAACAAAACAGAACCATCTGACAGCAAGAAAAGTTCTGCAAGCCTTGGGCTTCATGGCATCCTGCATAATATTGGTTCCTCATGCCAGGCTGCATATGAGAAAACTACAGTGGTACCTAAGGAATTTATGGTCTCAACACAAGCACAGCTTAGAAACCCAGATTCCCATTATTCCATGCCTGAAGCAAGAATTCCTATGGTGGGCTCAGGCTTGTCAATCAAACACAGGATTGCCTTTTCACAGTGCTCAACCAAGCCAAACCATCACGACAGACGCCTCAGACCTCGGTTGGGGGGCACACATGCTGGACAAGTGCATACAAGGCTTATGGTCTCAAAACCAGCTGCACCTACACATAAATCTAAAGGAAATGCTGGCAGTAAAACTGGCAATTCAGGCATTCAGACCATTCCTTCAACAAGGTCGATTGCTGATAAGGACAGACAACACCACAGTCATGTGGTACATCAACAAGCAGGGAGGCACACATTCGTATCCTCTTTGCCGGATGGCACTGGATCTCTGGAATGTGGCCCTGAGCTACAACATTCAGTTAAAAGCAATTTTTGTACCAGGAAAAGAAAACATCCTAGCAGACATTTTAAGCAGGACTACCACGGATGCCCACGAATGGATGCTGCATCCGGACATCTTCAAGACAATTACAAGAAAATGGGGACTTCCAGAAATAGACTTATTTGCATCCCCACGCAATCACCAACTAAAGAAATTCTGCACAAGGACGTACCACCCACTTGCTTGGAAGGTGGACTCCCTATCCTTCAGTTGGAAAAACCTGACAGCATATGCATTCCCACCACTTCCTTTGATGCACCAAGTGCTATTGAAGATCAGAGGACCGTCCAAGGATCATTCTGATAGCTCCAGACTGGCCAAGGCAACATTGGTACCCATTACTGAGGAGCATGTCTCGGGAACAAATATGGCCACTACCCCTGGTTCCCTTGCTGTTAACACAGAACAATTTCAACAATCTGCATCCAAGCCTGCAAACTCTGCAGCTGACTGCCTGGAACATTGCATAAGACCAATTAACCCAAATTTATCCCAAAGGGTTAAAGACATTATCCTTGAGGTTCGCAGACCCTCAACAAGAAAGAATTATTCAGCAAAATGGAAAAGATACCTCATTTGGAGTACTGCAAAAGGAGAAGATGTGTCACTGGTAAACATAGCCAGCATTCTGGAATACTTGGCTGAGCTCTTCCACACAGGCCTGTCCTATTCCTCCATCAAAATTCATGCATCAGCTATTTCAGCAGAATATGACTTGGATCCTCCTTGTCTTCTCACATCCTCTGCTCAGACAGTTTCTGAGAGGAATTAAAAATGTAAAGCCACCAAGGAAGCCACCATTACCAGCATGGGACTTGAACTTTGTGCTAGAAAAATTAACACTTCCTCCTTTTGAACCAGCAGCAACAGCAGAATTGCAATACTTATCATGGAAGACTGCTTTCCTGCTGGCAATCACTTCAGCAAGAAGGGTATCTGAACTTCAGGTATTAATGGCAGTGCAACCCTTCCTGATCTTCCATCAAGATAGTGTCCATGAGAACAAATCCTTCCTTTATGCCTAAGGTGGTTTCCAGAGTTTCTTTAAATCAGGCTATCCATCTACCTACATTCTTCCCCAACCCACAGAACAGGGGAGAAAGATTTCTGCATACCTTGGATGTACATAGACAATTACGCTACTACCTGGACAGAACCAAGGGCAATAGAAAAACTGACCAGCTACTGGTAGCATATGCAACAGGAAGGGAAGGAAAAGCAATTTCAAAACAGACAATCTCCAAGTGGATAGGAAATTGCATTAGATTTTGTTACTCCTACCATGGAAAGAAAACTCCAGAGAACATCAGGCCTCACTCTACAAGGGCTACAGCCACTACCACAGCCTTCTTACGAGGAGTGGCTACCAAGGACATTTTAGAGGCTGCTACTTGGAGCTCCGTGCATACATTTGCCAAGCATTATAATTTACCTTTATACTCCAGATCCCGAGCAGGTTTTGCCACTGCTGTTTTGCAAGGGATCCTAACTACACCATAACTTTATTTTTCCACCTCCCCCAGTTTGGCTATGGTATTCTACCCATTTGTAAGGACTGCAGATGCATCCTTGAAGGACATAGTACAGTTTTGTACCTATGTCCGATAGGAATGCATCTGCAGTCAGGATTACCCACCCGCCTTCCCCTCTGTGGTGCTCCTAGGGTATTTGCCCATCTTATAGCTAGCTGGGGGAATCTATTATGGTGTATTTGTTTGTATGTATGTACATACATGCTTATTTTTGTGTTTGCTCTCTACTATTTGGAATCATTGGCATTTATCCAAATTTAGCCTTCCAAGAGGGCACCTGGCATCTGGGGCAAGAAACACTGAGGAAAATGGCGTCGGCTGATGCCTTTATACCCGAAAAACTGCAGCTGTGACGTCGGGTGAAGTGCGACACCAGCCGAGGCCAGACCCAGACTTTGGAATCCGGCCGACCGAGGGGCTGCCTGACGACAGGACAACCCATTTGTAAGGACTGCAGATGCATTCCTATCGGACATCTACATTTATGGTAGGTACAAAACTGTACTTTATGGTGTATTTGTTTCATTGCTCATTTATTTGTTTGGAATCCTGTTTTTGTCTTCCAATTTGATACAGCCTTCCTTGGAGGGCACCTGGCATCTGGGGCAAGAAACACTGAAGAAAATGGCATCGGCTGATGCTTATATACTCCGGCCGCTCTGACGTCGGAGAGAAATGCGACATCAGCCGACGTCGGACCCAGACTTTGGAATCCGGCCGACCGAGGGCTGCCTGAGGCAGGACAACCCACATGTTATGACTGCAGTTGCATGTCTATCGGACATCAACATTTATGGTAGGTACAAAACTGTACTTTCCTTCACACTAGAAAGAATGTCCCAATTATTCTTAATGTCCGATACCACTTGTACATTGTTGGCATAAGTCAAAGGCAGTCGCCATACTTCACTACCTGACTCATTCCTCCCCAAAATACTGTTCACACTAGCACTGCAAGATCCTATCCCCTCAAGCCCTTCCTTGTTATAATATTACACCTACCATCTGTCTCTCTCTGTCTCTCTCTCTCTGTCTCTCTCTCTGTCTCTCTCTCTCTGTCTCTCTCTCTCTCTCTCTCTCTCTGTCTCTCTCTCTCTCTCTCTCTCTCTCTCTCTCTCTCTCTCTCTCTCTGTCTCTCTCTCTCTCTCTCTCTCTCTCTCTCTCTCTCTCTCTCTCTCTCTCTCTCTCTCTCTCTCTCTCTCTCTCTGTCTCTCTCTCTCTCTGTCTCTCTCTCTCTCTGTCTCTCTCTCTCTCTGTCTCTCTCTCTCTGTCTCTCTCTCTCTCTCTCTCTCTCTCTCTCTCTCTCTGTCTCTCTCTCTCTCTGTCTCTCTCTCTCTCTGTCTCTATCCTCTTTCCATAAATTCATGTTTGAGGGACAACAATGCTCCATGTAGTGTGTAATCATCATTATGTAAACGCATGCAGTGAAATATCTGACCATTCAAGACATTCAATGTAGTGTGTCTTGGATGCATACTGCCATTGTGCAAGACATTATTCTACCCAACAGTTTTTCTAAAGAGTGTGGTCGAGACTAGGCGAGGGGCATCCCTACTGATCTTCACATCAAGAAATTCAGTCACTCTTGTGCTATAGGTTCATAGCTAGGTACTAGGCTATTGGCCCTAGGGAGTATATAAGCCTAGCCAAAAAATGTACCCTGGCTTTCGCTACCCAAGAAAATTATTTTGCTGTGCCCCTGTCGAGCAGAGCCACAGAAGTGATCCCTGAGGTGAATTTCCCATTTCACATGCAGTCAAGATTTTTCTTGAAGAGTGCTAATGAGAAGCTCTGACATAGATAGGTAGTCTGATGTTCTTCATCTCACATTGCTGCAGTCCTTACACTTGGGTAGTCCGCTGTCCTCGGTCGGCCCGAATATCAAAGTATAAGGCTGACGTCGGTCAAGGCGCATAAGATTGACATCAGGACGTCAGGGTACAAATGCGCATGACCGACGTCATATCCTCAGTCTTTTTTGCCGCATGGTCCGATGCAGAAGCAGCGTTGCAAGTGCCGTTCGGCGTTCTGAAATTTTTCGAATTCGGAGTTTCAGACCGAGTCAAAGTTGGCTAAGTACCCGTTGGGAATATTTTAGTTTTTCTTGCCTCAGTGGTTTACCGGATGTCAGAAAAAGTGAATAACTGTATTTCTTGTGGGAAACAGATACCGCATAGAGATTATCATACTTTGTGTATTCCTTGTTTGGGGCCTGAGCACGACGTTGGGTGTCGCTTTTGTGCTAGGTTCAATAAGCGCACTATTAAGCGAAGGTTAGATTGTGCCAGGTTAGTCTTCGGGAAGCGGTGCAATTATAATATGCCGTCGGATGCTCCGACACCCGCTTCTTCGAAGAAGCGCAAAGACAAAGCAGCTAAGCCCAGGCAAGATGAGTCGTCCGTACCGGACGCCGGTTCTTTAGAGGTGTCGGTGGAACCGGGGGTTCCTCCGGAGGTTTCTCTGGAGTCCCAGGGGGAGACTTTGTTATTGCAGGATGTGGCCTCTCAGGAGGCAGGTCAGGCTGAAGGGGCTTCTCAGGTTACTGTACTCCCCTCCCTTCCTAGGGTGGTTAGGCCCTCTCCTTCTGTTTCCAAGGCTTCTCCCAGAGGCAGGCCAGGTTTAGCTTCTGTTGGTGTCACTCCTAGTTCATCAGGATCTGTGCCCAAGAAGCACATGCTTAAAATGGCAGAAGATTTAATTACTTTGATTAGAGGTTCTTTGCCCCCTCCTGATAAGAGGCCTAGGGTGGAACCAGAGTTGGGAGTTTTGAGCAGGCTTGGATGTTTCAGAGTCTTCGGCTGAAGACTTGCAGGAGTATTCTCCTTATTCTGATTCTGATGTGGATGATTCTACTCCTTCTGCTTCTCCTCCAGAGGATTTTTCTTTTTCAGAGACTCTTAATTCCATGAGGGAACATTTTAAGTGGGAAGGTCAGGACTTCTCTGATTCCAGGAAAAGGCTTAGGGAATTTTTGTTTACCCCAGCATAGGCCTTTGGCTATACCTCCTGTTCTGGATGTTGTGGAAGATGTGTTTGCAGAGGCTTCTCTTAATCCTGATTCTTTGCCTCCTGCTCCTGTTAAACCGGATAGGTATTACAGGGTGCCTGAAGCTCATAAATATCTTTTTAAGAGTCCTAGGGCGGACCCAGAAACTGTTAGTCAGGGGCCTAAGGGTGTCAAGGCTTCTATTGTAAAAAATCCGGTTCCTCCAGATAGAGGCCAGGGCTTTGGATAGATGGGGAAAGAAAGTCTGTACTTCTTCCACCTTAGCTATGAGGGCTTTGAATTGCCAGTTTCACATGTTGAAATACCAAAACTATCTACTTTCTCAATTGAAGTCTAAGGTAGATGCTCTGGCGGAAGGTATTGAGTGTAAAGAGTTACAAGATTTGGTACTTGTTTCTGAACAGGTGGGTAAGCATTCTTTGCAATGTGGTTTTGATGCTGTACAGGCCTCGTCTAGGGTGGCTGCCACTGGGTCAGTTCTTCGCAGGCACGCCTGGCTGAGGGATCAGAATTTATCTGACCATGTTAAGACAAGGATTTTAGATGCTCCTTTACAGTCTGATGTGTTTGGTTCACCTGTGGAGGCAGTCTTAAAGAAAATGGAAGACAAGGCTAAGTCTATGCAGACTGTTAAAGATTTTTTGCAGGTTCAGCCTCTGAAGTTTAGTAGGAATTGGCCTTCCAAGGGGTGGATGTATCCTTCTTATGATTCCCAGTCTAGGGGTAGATCTAGACGTGGTAGGGGCAGAGCTCAGGGCTCTTTCAGGCCTAGAACAGGGAGTTCACCTGCACAGTCTTCGGGTGAGGGCAGGGGTCAGTCCTTTCGTAAACAGGCCCAATGACCTACCTTTTCAGCTGCCAGAGCCTTCTCGTCTGGCAGCACCTTTGGGAGGAAGGTTGGCACTTTTCAAGGACAATTGGAGTTTAATTACCCAAGACAGATGGGTATTGGATATCATACACCAAGGTTACAAGTTTTATTTCCATACCTTGCCTCCTTTCAAAGGCATGCCAGACGTTCCTCCTCAGCAAAGAATAGAGGCTCACAAACAAATTTCTCTGCTACTTCAAATAGGGGCCATACAGCCGGTCCCTCTGCCAGAAGTGGGCCTAGGATTTTATTCTCGCCTGTTCCTAGTACCAAAGAAGGGGAACAAGTGGAGACCAATTTTGGATTTATCTATCCTCAACACTTATCTGGACATTCCCAAGTTCAAAATGTTGACGTTACAACAGCTTTTACCTCTGCTGGGCAAAGATCACTGGATGGTAACTCTGGATCTCAAGGAGGCCTACCTTCATGTTCCTATCAGAATAAGTTGCAGGAAGTATCTGCGTTTTCGGGCTGGGACTTCTCATTATCAGTTCTCTGCATTGCCCTTTGGCTTATCTACTGTGCCCAGAGTGTTCACGAAAGTTCTGGCTCCAGTGATAGCTTTCTTCAGGCTAAAAGGAATACAGATTTATCCTTATTTGGACGATTGCCTGATTCTGGCTCAAGGAAGGGACGAACTTCTTCATCATTTGCAATATGTGATAGCAGTGCTAAGATGCCTGGGGTATTCTGTGAACGAAATAAAGTCCAGTCTACTACCCTCTCAGGACATGTGCTTTCTGGGTGTAAGACTGAATACAGCATCCCAGATGGCCTTTTTGACCCCGGACAAACAAAAGAATCTTTCCCTTTACTTCCATCAATTGTCTCATCAGTCCAGGCTGACTGCAAGGACAGTCCTTCAAGCCTTGGGGTTCATGGCATCTTGTATTCTGGTGCTTCCCAATGCCAAACTGCATATGAGGAAGCTACAGTGGTATCTCAAAAATGTATGGACACAGCACTGCCAGGATATGGACACGGTCATTCAGATAATACCTTGCATTCAAAAGGAATTTTTGTGGTGGGCTCAGGAATGTCACCTAAACAAGGGACTCTCTGTGAATCGGCCAGAGGCGAGTCAGATTCTAACGACAGATGCCTCAGACAAAGCTTGGGGAGCTCATCTAAATGGAAAGTGGATTCAAGACACGTGGCCTGCCAGACTACAACATCTACATATCAACCTGAAGGAGATGTTAGCAGTCCAATTTGCATTAATAGCTTTCAAGGATTTACTTCTTCCAGGGCAGGTGTTGATTCTAACAGACAACACAACTGTCATGTGGTACATCAACAAGCAAGGGGGAACACATTCTTATCCTCTATGCAGGCAAGCAATGATTTTGTGGGAGACTGCTCTCAGTTTACAGCTAAATCTTCAGGCAAGGTTTCTGCCGAGCACAGAACTCCTTAGCAGATGTGTTGAGCAGACAATTATGGATCCCCACGAGTGGAAATTGGATCCTCATGTATTTCAGAAATTGACAGTGTCATGGGGAACTCCAGACATAGATCTGTTCGCTTCTCCACTAAACTACCAGCTGCCAAAGTTTTGCACAAAAGGTTTCATCCCACAGCCTGGAAAGTGGATGCTCTTTCTTTCAATTGGAGCAATCTTCATGTGTATGCCTTTCCACCTCTGCCTCTCCTCCCAAAGGTACTCCTAAAGGTCAGACAGGACAAGCCAAAGATGATTTTAATAGCTCCAGATTGGCCTCGACAGCACTGGTACCCATTACTGAGAAGTCTGGTACGGGAGCCTCCATGGCCTTTGCCATCGATTCCACACCTGCTGTCTCAGGAGAACAGTCATTTACTCAATGTCAAACTTCACTCTCTTCACCTAACAGCCTGGCATATTCTGTTTTGAACCCTGGAGGGTCTCAACTTCCACTGCAAGTTTTGAATGTTATTTTGGAAGCCAGAAGGCCTAGTACAAGGAAAGTGTACGCAGATAAATGGAAGAGATTTTTATTTTGGAGTGCAGCAAAGGAATTTGATGTTTCTGAGCCTAATTTAAGTGTGGTTCTTCAATATCTTACTGAGTTACTGGACAAAGGTTTGTCCTTCTCTTCTATTAAGGTTCATGCTGCAGCAATTTCTGCTCACTATGACTGTGACCCACCATTGTTTTCTCATCCTTTGTTCAAGCAATTTCTTAGAGGGGCAAAGAATATAAGACCCCCACGTAGAGCTCCTACTCCTGCTTGGGATCTCAATTTTGTGTTGGAGAAACTCACTCTACAACCTTTTGAGCCTGCAGCTACTGCCGAGTTGAAATATTATCATGGAAGACTGCTTTTTTGTTGGCCATTACCTCTGCAAGAAGGGTTTCTGAATTACAGGCCCTTATGGCAGTTGAGCCTTTCTTAATTTTCCATAAGGATAGGGTATCTTTGCGTACTAATCCTTCCTTTATCCCTAAAGTGGTTTCTAGTGTGACTTTAAACCAAACTATTCATTTGCCTACTTTTTATGCAAATCCCCAAAGTAAAGGGGAAAAGATTTTGCACACTTTAGATGTACACAGGCAGTTGCGATATTATTTGAGCAGAACTAAAGGGTTCAGGCAGTCTCAGCAGTTATTTGTTTCTTTTGCTTTGACTTCTCAGGGCAAGCCTGTGTCAAAACAAACTATTTCTAAGTGGATTGGGTTTTGCATTGCTTTCTGTTATTCCCATCATGGTAAGGAGATTCCAGCTGGGATTAGGCCTCATTCCACTAGGGCTACTGCCACTTGACAGCTTTTTAAGGGGTGGCAACTAAAGATATTTTGGAGGCAGCTACTTGGAGTTCAGTGCATACTTTCTCTAAGCATTATCACCTTCCACTTTACTCTAAATCTAGGGCTGGTTTTGCCACTGCTATTTTACAGGGCATTTTGGCAGCTCCTGCTGCTTTATAGTTTTGCCATCCTCCCTTACCTCTGCTTTGGGATTCTACCCAAGTGTAAGGACTGCAGCAATGTGAGATGAAGAACATAGTACAGTTTTGTACCTACCATAAATGTAGATGTTCGAAGATCCACATTGCTGCAGTCCAATTTACCCTCCCTCCTTCCCCTCTGTAGTTAGAGGCGGTTGTGTGGGTTGGGTTGTAAATATTGTGCATATTGTATATATTGTACATATTATTAGTGCAAGGGTGGTTGGTTGGTTGTTTGCTGTCTTTTGGTTTTGACCTTTCTTTTTAGGGTCTTCTGACATCTGGGGCAAGAAAAGACTGAGGATATGACGTTGGTCATGCGCATTTGTACCCTGACGTCCTGATGTCAGTCTTATGCGCCTTGACCGACGTCAGCCTTATACTTTGATATTCGGGCCGACCGAGGACAGCGGACTACCCAAGTGTAAGGACTGCAGCAATGTGGATCTTCGAACATCTACATTTATGGTAGGTACAAAACTGTACTTTCCAGAGTATGGGAAGTCTCTGGGACAGGAATCTATCCCCCCAGCATGTTCTGTTTATTGTGGTAACAATGTTTAGGTCCCTAGAGCGTGTAGCTCGGAGGGATTGGGATTTCTTTAAGTGGAGCATTTCCAGCAGCTCTGGGTTTGACATAGCTTTGTATGTTAGGCAGAGATCGCCCCTGAGTATGCGATGGAGTAAAGCTGTAGTTTTTTGAGAGACTGCGTAGGGCATCTGTTTGAGGCCAGTAATCCTCTTTGTGAGGTATTTCTGTGGTCTTTCCATTTGTTGTAGATGTCTTGTGAGGTACATACCAAAAGGTAGTAATGTTATATATGCTCATTTATGATATGACTGTATATACCTTCTACTTTTTAGTAAGTATTTGAACTATGGTCCTTAGTGTTACTGTGGTTTTAATTAATAACAAAACTTTTTGATTGGTTACTCTGATGTAGGGAACCCTTTTTAAATGTGAAACTGTATTCACTGTTAGTCGTCTGAAGCCGAAGGATTCCGTGAAAGCGCTTACTATCTGTGTAATTGAAGTTATCTGCTGTGTGTAACCAATGTGTTTTTTCTGTTTTTTTTCTGTTACTTGGAGTTTTTTGTTGGTTACTTTATCCAGTACTGATGGATTCAGTTCTTTTGTATCTGTTACTCATCACCCTCATCTGGACATGGCAGAAGGAATTGGATCAACATCTTTTACGGAAGCAGCCACGAATGTGGGGCTTATGAGTAATAAAGATGGTGGAAAAAGAATTGGCGACAGGTTCAACTCTCTATTGAACCTTCAAATGAATCCTTTGCTGTCAAGGGGATATGCGTTCACAACAAGGTATGCAAACTATTGATTGTAACCAGCAGGAGAGCTTTCTAAAATCTTAGAGCGCTCGAGAATAAGCTCTACAAGTATAAGCGTCTGCAGTGGCAGCGCTTTCAGTTGGAGGCTTCTCTCCAATTAAATATTGCGCCTAGAGGACTTGTTAACTATGCCTAGTTATGGGCAAACTTATCCTGAGCTCCTAAGGCGCTGGCAAACTCTGTGTTGAATGCAGCGCTAAATATATGCAGCTCTTGGTGGACTTTTTTAGACCAGAAGAAGATGAGCTGCTGAGAGAGATGTACACTTAATACATAATGAGATACTGGATAGTTATTCTGTTGACATCCTGGCAGATAAACTTTGATAGTTTGCACGATCAGATCTCTGTGTACCAAAAGAGACTCTCTACTACTAAGACCTGGAAGATACATAGAGACCTTAATGATTTTAAAACAGACAATGTTTTCTTTTGGAATCGAAAGTAATAGTACTGATTTAACTAAACGTGGTACAGGAAGTAGGTGTGGCTATGATAGCGTGGTGGCTGAGGCTAATGATTTGCCTCCGCCCACACCAAGAGAAGTGGCTAATGCCACCACCCATGCTAAATCGATTTTCAATAGTGCCAATAGAGGATCGCAAGATACCCCTACTAGTGTAACTAGAAGTGGAGAGGTAGGGGAAACATCCTCTTCTACAAAAGTGTTTCCTCCAGCCGTTAAACCCAAACAATACGGCTGCACTATGAGATATGCATTATACCAACAGTGAGAACGCTGCTCAATCTGAAGTAGATGCTGCTCATAAAGTACAAGGAGCTTTTTTACTACAGTCCACTCCCAATATGAGGGAGATCCAGGAGTCTAGTTTTGAATGGGGAAACAAGACTTCCACACAGCGTCGACGAGCAGACCAGGACTTGGAAAAAGGCCAAATCGGTCTAGTTTTTAATATTTTTTCTCCTATGTTTTGACTGATTCTCAGTTGACTTTGCTAAATAGGGGCTTAAGCTTTATACCAGCACAAAAGGTTGATTTAGTGAACGCTATTAAAGAACTTAATTTTTGGTAGAACTCTAACCTTGAAAACTATGTTTCAAGGAACCACTAATGAGCAATGTATTTTTAAAAAACTAGTGTGCTTATTCCTCCGAGTAACTCGGTCATTGACTTGTTTATAGAAGCATGTGAGAAGCAACTTAGGGAGAGGCTTGCTAGCAATGACAATGTATTTTATAATTTGCCAACCTTTGAAGAACAAGCGTTAGTTGAACTAAAATGTCTGACCTGTATTGAAATATGCCCTGCTGATAAAGGGGAGGTATTGTCATATTAGATAAGGATATGTACATACGCAATATGATGGGTGAATTTAGTGATACTAATACGTATTGTCAAATATCTAATACTGCTCTCAAGGTGGTTACTGACAAGATACAGATGTAATGCGATCATATCTCACCTACATTCATAACTGATGGGCTCGGAGCCGAGAATCGGCTCCGACTCAGCCGATACACTAGCACAAAGTCTCTCATTGGCTGGGCCCAACCCCCTTATCCCAGGATGCACCACGCCCAAACCCCCAGATCTCGTTTGCCGCTCCTAGAGTAACGACGTGGTCTCGACTTGGCTGTGGCTAAGTACCCTTCTTTTTTGGCCTTTTGGTCGCTTTTTGGCAGTTAGCTTAAAATTTATACTCAAACAGCTATTTTAATAGCTATCTGGTTGTTAGTTCAGTTGTGATTGACTGTGTTTATTGTTTAGGGGCTAAACACTTGCAAGAGTCTTGCAGTGTTTGCCATGCTTTCTCCTCTCGTGTCCTACACAAGAGGAAAAATAAGCTTATCCTGAAGGGTCTCCTCAAACCAGCCTTCGAGGAAGCTTTGGCTTCTCCCTCTTCAAAATAGAGGCAAAAGAAATCTTCGGCTCCAAGTCCGTCGGAGCCACCTGCAAAAAGGACTAAATCTGTGTCCCCTTCCTTGGCTCCACTGGCCTCTGAGCCGAAGGATAGAGGATCTAAAGCTGGGTCTCCCTCCTCGGCACCACTGTTTTTAGAGTCTCTGGATGAGAGATTAGGTACTCTGTCACCTTCTTCGGCTCCACTGATTTCGGAGCTGCAGGATAGAGGGTCTAAATCGGGGTCTCCTTTGTCGGCTCCATTGGTCTCTGAGCCACTGGAGAGTTTCTGCTCTGGAGTTGGTTTTGTCGGCTTCTGAACCGTCGGAGCCGAAAGGGGTCTCTGTTCTGGTCGAATCTGCTTCGGCCCCAATCCTTTTGGAGCCGATTCGGAGCCGGCCTTGTTAAGGTAAGTACATAACTAAAAGTTCTTACGGTTTGATTTATATGTGACGGGTATGATCTCTGAGCCACTATTTGAATATTTTAGTATAGAATTTCCAGTGGTTCCTATAATGTATGGCGTACCTAAGGTTCATAAGAACCTAGTTAGTCCCCCTATGCACCCTATCGTGTTTAGCAAGGGATGGGCTACTGAGCCCCTCTCTATATATGTTGATATGAATTTTACATCCTGTGTTGTGTGAATGTACCACTATTTTGAATGATACTAAGGATTTCCTTAATGATTTAGGGACTTGAAAGTATTAGAGGACCCCCTGTTGGTTAGTCACTTTAGACAGGGTCACTATTTACAGTGATCCCAAATGTCTGGGGTATAGAGAATATTAGTGAGCTACTACATGCATGAAATGTGCAAACAAGTAAGGTTAGATTAATATGTGCATTGTTGGAAGTCATTTTTAAGAACAATGTTTTTGTTTGAAGGGCACTTTATACAGAAGGTTGGCATAGTTATGGGCACTGCTTGTGCCAATAGCTATGCCAACCTATCTCTTGTGCAATGGGAAGCTGCTTATGTCCTTGCTAATAATGCATTTGTTGAGTCTATCATATGGTACAAACGATTTGTGGATGATATTTTTGCTATGGCATGATACAGAGGAACGCCTCAAGGAGTTTTTAGTATATGTTAATATCACCCCCGTTACTCAACTTCACCCACAAATACTCTGATAGAATGAGTTTCTTGATGTGAAGATTAGAAGGGATGCCCCTCACCTAGTCTCGACCGCACTCTTAAAACTGTTTGCAAGAATAATGTCTTGCACAATGGCAGTATGCATCCAAGACGCACTAAATTGAATGTCTTGAAAGGACAGATATTTCGCTGTATGTGTTTACATAATGCACACTACATGGAGCATTGTTGTCCCTCAAACATGAATTTATGGAAAGAGGATATAGAGAGAATGAGAGATTGATATAGCCTGGAGAGAGAGATGGTAGGTGTGAACCCTATTATAACAAGGAAGGGCTTGAGGGGATAGGATCTCGCAGTGCCAGTGTGAACGGTATTTTGGGGAGGTCCCAGAGACTTCCCATACTCTGGAATAAACTACCTATCTATATCAAACAAAGCTCCTCATTAGCACTCTACAAGAAAAATCTTGATTGGATGGGAAATAGGAAATTCATCCTGGGGATCACCTCTGTGGCTCTGCTTGACAGTGGCACAGGAAATTAATTTTCTTGGGTGGCAAAAGCCAGGGTACCTTTTTGGCTGGTCTTGTATAGGCCCCAGGGCCGATAGCCTAGTTACCTACCTATGAATGAGTCAGGTAGTTGCCTACCTATGAATGAGTCAGGTAGTGAAGTATTGCGACTGCCTTTGACTTATGCCAGCAATGTACATGTGGTGTGTGACATTAAGAATAATTGGGACATTCTTTCTAGTGTGAAGGAACTAAATGGAGTAGTGGGAGAAGAACCATTTTTTTACCTTCAAGAATAATAGATCTCTTAAGACAGTGTTATAAAGCTGTAAGTGCCCATAAATACACTCAGACTGACTTGGCACCTATACTTGTAGGAGATGCACAGCATGTTCTAGTATACATGTTGGGAGACCATTTATACACCCACAGAAGGGGTTTGTAATAGAAGCTAATTTTTATGCTGACTGTCATACCAAGAACATGGTCTACTTTAGCTATTGTATAAATTGTTTTGCCTTTTATATACGTTAGACTAGCTGACATGTAAAAGACAATTTTAGAACACATGCAGGACATTAGGAATGCGAAAGAGAGCAATGCGTTAGCTATGAACGTACAGAAAGAGGGACCTACCCATAGGTTTAAGTTCTTAGTGCCTGAGATTGTCCCTGTTAATAAGAGGGGGGCAATCTAAATAATAGTACTGAAGCCTCAGAACAGGAGTGGATACTGAAATTTCAAGCTGATAGATCACCTAGCCTTAATAAAATATCCCTTAAACCCTTTCTTAGAGCTAGGGCCTGTAAGCATTGAAATTGGTCAAAAAATTGTATCGTGATTAAGTGAATAGTTGTTTGATTTTATATTAATGCTATTTATTTCTGGTATGTATGAATACAGATTCTGTATACATTGTGCTATAATGTTATATATGCTCATTTATCTGATGTGACTGTATATACCTTCTACATTTTATTAAGTATTTGAACTATGGTCCTTTTAGCATCTGATGCAGGAATCCAAGACTTTGATATTCAGGCTCTGATATAGGGAACCCTTTTTAAATGTGAAACTCTATTCACTGTTAGTCTGAAGCGGAAGGATTCAGTGAAAGCGCTTACTATCTGTGTAATTAGTTATCTGTTGTGTGTAACCAACGTGTTTTTTCTGTTACTTGGAGTTTTTCATTTGGTTACTTTATCCAGTACTGAGGGATTCAGTTTTTTGTATCTCTACTCTGATGTCCCTCACTAATTCCTTGATGAGGTTAATTTCCAATGCAGCGGAAGCTACCTCTCGATCGGCAGGTACCAGCGTAGCTATAAGGCAGCATGCTTGGTTACGACTATGCGGGTTTTTGGAGGCCTTCAAAGTGTCTTTTACCGATGCTCCCTCTGACGGGTCCACCTTCTTTGGACCTCATGTGAAAGACACTCTAACCCGTAGTGAGCAGAAAGGGAAGATCTTGTCTGCAGTTGGGATCAAGTTTTCTACTCCTCAGAGGTCGTTTTCCAAAATCCATTGAGGAGCCGAGATGTGGTTCCGGAGGTCAGGCTTCCTTCCAGAATGCTCCCGATGATTCCTTTTCCAGAGGCAGGTGGAGAGAGTTCAACAGCAGACACTGCCGTAGAGGCAGGGGGGAATCCGCAAAATCAGGGATCCAGGGAACTTTTCTCTGAGCAGCCCTTTTAGGGCTCCTGAAGTGTTGCCCAACTGCCCTGGAGGCAGTCTGTAGTCTTTTCTCTTCACCAACTAGCCTGGACAAGCATTGCCTCCAATCACTGGGTGTTGGACATAGTTTCCAGGGGATATTTCATTCCATTTTTCCAACCTCAAGTACAAAGGTATCTTCCCGACTTAACAAAAGAGCCATACAAGAAGTCCCAGCAGGACAAAGAGTATCCAGCACTTATTCTCACTTATTTTTAGTTCCAAAAAGGACCAGGGACCTGCATCCTATTCTGGACCTCTGCGAGTTGAATCTATTCGTCAAGAAGTCCAAGTTTGGATGGTCACACTTCAATCCATCCTGCCTGTTACGCAAGGACAACTGGATGTGCTTGGTGGATCTCAAGGACGCCTACTATCACAGTCAAGATACAGGTGGCTGAGGAGTCACCTTAGTTTCTGATTAGGGACCAGTCATTTACCAGTTCAGAGCTCTGCCCTTTGGCGTCACCACCACCCCCCAGGTGTTTACTAAATGTATGGCAGTGGTGGTGGCTCACCTGAGGCTGCAGGGATTCTAGGTGTTACCATACCTCGATGATTGGCTCCTCAGTACCCATGAGGCATTGAATGTCACAAGCCATCTGATATGTCCTACTCCTGTTCAGCAAATTGAGGATAACGGTGAACCTCTCTGTCAAATCTGTTTCCAGTGCAAAAATTAGAGTTGCTAGGAGTCCAGCTAGACTGTGTGTCAGAGATTGCAGCATTACCTCCTCGCAGAGTACAGCTGATCCAGGAGTAGGTCATGCAAGTCATAAATCTTTTGTGTCCTCCAGGTCACTTGGTTCTTCAAACCCTAGGATCCATGGCCATACAGCTTGTGCCATTGGCAAGGTACCATATGCAAGTTCTGCAGGGGACCTTGGCGGTGCAGTGGTCCGTTCTCTCAACCTATGTCCATAAAATTGATGCCAGTATTCAGACTGCACCTTCTTTGGTGGAGTCAGTCTCAGGAACTCCTTCTAGCTGGGTTCTTTTCACTCCCTCCGCCCAAGGCCATGATGATCATGGGTGCTCCCCTGTTGGAGTTGGGTATTTCCAGGGGAGAACAGTTCAAGGCACATGCTCCCCCATAGAGACCAAATTGCACATTAACGTCTTGGAGATGAGCAGTCCCTCTTACCTTGTAATCCTTTCAGGATTGCCTCCCTCTGGGAATGTTTGCAATTCAATAGGACAGCATGGTAGTGGTTTAGTATATCAACAAACATGGGGAACACCACCCATGCCCACACTCTCACGGCCTCTCTGCACAACGGATAAGGTAATGTCCTCAAGGCGCTATTTTCTTGCAACGCATATATACCTGAGGTCTCCAGTGTGTTGGCTGACAAACTCAGCAGAACCATATTGAGTCCTCATGAGTGGTCCCTCAGTCCGATGGTGGCGAAGCAGATCTTTGATCATTGAGATCAACCCTGCTATGATCTCTGCTTCCCCAACAACAAATGCAACATGTACGTCACCCTGACCCCCCCCCCCCAATCTGGGGAGTCCCTGAGAGATGCTGTAGGCCACTATTAGCCTCCTGGTCTCTTCTGCACTTTCCATCCTATTTCTCTTATCCCCAAAGTTTTGCAGAAAGCACAACTCCCGAGGGCATCCCTGATGCTCCTTGCCCTTTTCTGGCCTTGCCAGCCATGGTTTTCCTTTTAAGATCTCATTTGAAGTATCCTCCTTGGATTTTGGATCCCCTTTAGGATCTGATCAGGGCTCCCTCTTCCTAATCTTTGGACCCTTCGTCTTGTTGCATGGTTTTTCCTGTTCCAATGATTTTGGAACAGTCCAATCTAGCTTCCCCCATCAAGAAAATTATCCTAGCCTCCCAAAAACCTTCCACCAGAGAAGTTTTTACTAGCAGATATATAAAGGCTTTCTATCTGAGCCAAGCACAAGAATCTGGACCCTTTTTCCTACTTCTGTGCAAGATATTCTCTTGTTTTTGTCCTCACTTTTTTAGGAAGGGGAAAGTCAGTTGGCTGTGATTTCCAGTTTTTATGAGAGTAGGGAACTTGCGTTCTCTCCTGACTCTCTAAAGCCTTCATGAATCAGTTTTCCTTCTAAGACCACCTTTTAAGGATCTCACCTTTTTGGGATCTAGCCCTTAGTGCTGCAATCTGACTGAGCCCATTTGAACCTGCAAGTTTTGTGTGACTTCAAATTCCTGTCCTGGAAAACGGCTTTCCTAGTGGCCATAATTTTGGTTGAGGGTGTCTGAGCTGCAAGCCCTTTCAATTGCTTCCCCATATATAGTCTTTCATAAAGATAGTGTCTCTTAGAATTAATCAATCCTTTTTGCACAAGGTTTCCCCTGAATCCAGTCTGAGTCTGTTTACCAGTTTTCTTTCCCAATTATTCCAATAAAGGATACCACATTCTGCATACGTTTGGATGTACACAGGCAATTGATTTATCTGCATTAGGACTAAAGAATTTCGCAAATCAGACCAGCTCTTTGTGACTTTTTCCCCAAATAGACGTGACCTTTCCGTTTCTAAGGTGACTCTAAATGGATCTCCAGCTGTATGTCCAATCTACACCAACAAGCATCCTGACGTTCCAGGAAAGGTTAGAGATCATACTAGGTCGGTGGCTACTACCTCTGCTTTCATGGTCAGACTCTCCATATTTGTGCTGCCCAGCACCTGGTTTAATCCTTGCCTTTATATCACATTATAAGCTGGATTCTGTTTCCAGGAACAGGGATTCCTTTGGTTCTGCAGTGCTTCAACATGTCCTTCCTTGAGGCTGCCCAGGGTAAAGAGTCACTGGGGACTCTGACCCTACTGTGAGGAATGACAACATCAGATAGTTATGTACTTGCCATAACTTGGCATCTGTTTTATCCTACATCATTATTCCTCACATTTTCCTACCACCATCCCCTTTCCTTGTTGGATCATCTGAGGTAGCGTGAGTGTTGTACAGTCTAGGCCTCTTCTCCTTTCTACTTTTTGGTTGCAGTGGTGGTGACTGTCAGCAAACTCAATCTGGGGGTTAGAGGGCAGCAGGGGATTATGGGAGAGGGAGGAGCTTGAGCCTTGGATCTGTCTAAGCTAAAGTTGCTGGCTCGGATCCAATGTCTGATCGAAGACCTTACTGTGAGGAGTGACATGGGATAACACATGCTAAGTTATGGCAGGTACATAACTCTTATGCTGTTTCTAATTATTTGGAGTTGAAGCTAGCCTTTATTAAAACTGGGGTAATTTTATGTCATGTATTTTAGTCTTTGAACTGTGATACTGAAACTGCTGTCTTTCATTTATGCAGTGTTGAGAATAGTATTCTGCAAAAATAGACTTGGGATTGCTATTTAGTGCGTTAAGTGGGTTTTGTCCACTTTTTATTGTGCTAGCCATGCAACCATTGTGTGGTATTGCTCTGGCTAGTTTTGACCCCCTGACTTGATGGACTCTGATATAGTGCCCCCCAATCATCTCACCCTTTTGCATCTAAAAAACATAAGTGTAAATCTAGAAATATACCTCAGCCTATGGCTTGTGACTCCACAGTAACCTTGGGCAGTCTGTCAGATCACTCACCATTTGCCGCCAGGTCCCCTGATACGGTGTTAAAACCAGAACTGTGCTTGACACGAGGGTCAGACACATCTTCCAGGATTGTACTACTGCTTATTTCAGGTATGGGAGAACCATACTCTTAGTGCAGAGGAAGTCAGGGTGCAGAAGCTGTTGCCAGTGTTGCTGCCTGTACCCCCCCCCCCCCACCTCCTGATATTGTCTGGTTTGCACTACCCATTCTTTCCATTTCCGTTTGTGCCATCTGCTTAACCTCAAGTGTTTTATGAAATGTCTTGCTATGGTAGTAGCCCACTTCAGGACTCTAGGCATTTCCAGTTTTTTACTTGGATAGCATGCTGATTTGTGCAGTCTATATCCAGGTGTTTGGAATAGTCAGAGAAGGCCTTGACCTTGCTGTCTTGAAAGTTGTCTGACACCCTCACAGACTTGTTTGTCTTCCTGGGTTGCTTAACTGACACAACAAGAGATTGGCCTTTCTTCCCGAAGACCAAACCATGCTCTGGAATCCTCTGGGAGATGTGTTCTCTGCAAGAGAATTCCTAAAAATTATAAAACTGTCCTCCATGATTCTCATGATACCATTTGCCCATCTCCACATAAGGAAGATTCGGTGGTATGTTGGAAATTGTTGGATCCAGCACCTACACTCCCTGGAATCCCAGTTGTTAGTGTTGCCCTTTATCAAACGAGAGTTAGTGTTAGAGAAGTCAGTTGACTGTCATTCCAGGACTTCCTTCTTCCTGCCTGTTCAGTGCAATCTCTCCAGACAGTGTTGTCTGACTTCGCTTGGGCAGCTGTGGCAATGGGAGTTTAAGTGCAGGCCAGTTGGGGTCCCAAGGATGCATTGAAGCACATCAGTATCATGGAAATGTTGATGGCGATCCATGTCTTGAGTTCTTCACTACCTGTGGACTCCATCGTTTCTCATGTGGTCACAGTGAACATTACAGTGATGAACCTCAGAGGTACAAGGTCACATCTCCTATGCTGTTTGGCAATGATGGCCTGGGAGCTGGCTTACAGCATTTTCTGACTTTTCAGGCATCATACATCCCATCAGAGCAAAGTATAGCCTGAGCAGACTCACATGATGGGTAACTCATTGCAGTGGTATTTCAGGATCTAGTCCAGATGTGGAGAACACCACAAATAGATCTGTTAATGTAATTTCAAAACGACTGGAGAAATTTTGTTCCAGATATCCTTGCAGCCATGCTTGGAGGACAGATGCGCTCTTCCCTTGGATGAGAATGTTTCTGTATGCATTTCTACCCTTTCCACTAATTCACAAGGTACTTCTGAAGATTTGGATAGAAATGCCAAAGGTCATTGTAGTGAACTCCTGTTGGCCAGAGTCTTGGTTCTCCCTTCTAATGGTATTGGCCAAAGGCAGTTGCCACAGACTTCTCACACTCTATTTGCTCATGCAATCTCAGGGTGACTGGTGCACTCCACTTTGGGGCAATTTCAACTGGTTGCTTGGATGATTCACCCTCTACTCTGTTTAGGCACATAGGATGTGCAGCAGGTGTTAAAGGAGACCAGAAAACCTGCTACTAGAAAAATCTTATGTTTACAAATGGATGATGATTTCTTAAGTGGTGCCTAAGCAGGAACAGAGGGAGGTTAACATCTCTGTAGTCTTAAAATATTTGTGTGAACTACTTCAGGATGGCTTATCGTACGTTTCCATTTAGGTGCATTTAGTGGCCATTTCTGTCTGCCAGTACATACCCCTTCTCTGTTTTGGTAAAACAGTTCATGAACGAGTATTGCATATGAGACCCCCCCCCCCCACAAGCAAATACCTCATTTGTGGGATCTCAAATATGTTATGGAAGAATTGACCTTACTACCTTTCGAATGTACTGTTCAGGCTGATCTGAAGCTGTTAACATGAAAACTTTTGCTTATTGCTCTTACATTGGCAAGGAGAGTCTGTGCTGCAAGCTCTAATATTGGAATGGACAACATTACCTGATTTTTACGGGCGATAGGGTTGTTACACCCTAACCCCTCTCATGTTGAAAGTGGTCTCAGAATTCACTCTGCCAACCTTGATGTGTTCTTCCCAGAACCTAAGAATAAAGGAGAGAAGTTGCTTCATACCTTGGACGTGCATGGGTAGCACTACCTTGACAGAACTAAATGCTTCAGGAAGGCTGAAAGTCTCTATTTGCTGTGCAGGGGCAGAGTGGTCAACATGCGTCTAAGCAAGCCATTGCACATTGGTTGTTCTCTGGTATTTTCTGTTACACCCACCAGGCAAGGTAAAGGTGCATTCCACCACAGTGTTGTCCTCTTTCAGTAGCATTTTAGGAAGGGGTGGACTCAAGTATTTTAGAGGTGGCAACTTGGTCCCTTAGTCCATACTTCCACAAAGCATTACAAGCTGGATTCAGAGCATGCTTTACTAGGGCAGTTCTGTAGGAGCTCCTGGACCTTGTCCTTCCCCCCAGGTTGGGTAAGGTTCGGGAATCTACCCGTATGCCAGTAAGGCAGTGCATTTGTTGAACATAGTAGAGCTGCGCAAGTCCTACTTGTAACAGATGTTTGTGGAACATACTGCCTTACAAGCAGGACCTACCTACCCACCCACCACCCCCCTTTCTGTATGTATATAGTTTGGTGTTGGGGATGGTATTTAACTAGACTTCGTGATAGCTGTGTTTGTTTATTTGAAACTGTAGGTGTTTGTCTTTCTATTATCTCTTCCTGCTGGACCCTAGAAAACTGAAAGGGTCCCTTCTGTGGGTCTGTAAAGCAGTTCGTGTACTGTCAGGTAATTGGTCCATCACACCCATAGACAGGAGGGGGCCCTAAACTTTGGTAGGCTGCCAGACGAAGGGTAGCGGGACACTACTACCCATATACCAGTAAGGCAGTTTGATCTACAAACATCTACCATTACAGGTAAGTAGGAGCTGTACATAAACAGAAATTGAACTAGAACAGAACATGATAAACTTACTGTTCTAATACACACCCACGTGTATACAATACACACACAGTAGAAATCTTATATATATATATTCAGGTTCTGGTAGTACAGAAATGGAAGAAAGGAGAGAGGAAGTAACTGAACTTAGGGAGGAAGTGACTGAAAAATATGCCGTTTTCTGGTTCATCAGGCAGTGCAGTTTCAGGGGTTCAGAAACCAATTTAGAGGTGCCCAAGAGGAAAATGTTTGTGTTGGAAGGACTGTTTTTGCAGTTAGTTCCTGACACTAGCTTTGTTTAGAGGCATGATGTACATCTGCATCTCTGGCAGTATAAAACTTGACAGCAGCTCTGGCACTGGAGTGCTAGTGGGTTCAGGAGTGCTTAGTGACTTATCACTTTCTTGTTGGGGAGTAGAATGCAGAGAGAATCCCACATCAGGGCAACTCTCTGGAGCAGTACTAGGCAAGTTGTTTGTAAAAGTAATGTGTGAGGCAAGCACCTCACACTTGTATCTTGTAAGACTCTCCATTATATGCAGCAAACTACTAAAAAGTAATCTGCACTGTTGGTGTAGACTGAAAGCCTTGACTGTGGCTCTTATGACCAGAATTTGATTAGAGACTTAAGTGTGTGATTTTGTTTAGCTGGCAGGGGTTGGATGGTCTTGACCTTTACTGGAGGAGGGTGGGATCTGGTTTGTCCGCTGCAGTAATCCCGCAGAAGAGGTTTAGAGTTGCAAATGATGCACCAAGGGTGGGCATTTGGTCACCAAGTCATTTTGCTGTCATCCCGGGTGCACAGTTCTATGCATTTACATTGAGAGTGTCGCAGTTCCCACAGATGCTTGTCACTCATCCTCCTGCCAATTTCAGTGGGTTCGGGCATCCAGTTGTGCATTCAGCCCCAAGATGCTGGCAAAGACCAACAGCCCTCATGGCTACCTGTCTGACAGCTCCTCATGTTGGTTGTCACCCCTGTATTACTGGGGGGGGTACCTCTCTTGTGGGGGGTGAATAGGCATATTGATGACCAAGCACTTGGCAGAAAGGGCCTAGGAAAAAATACACCACTTAGAAGCAGAGCAGATTTAAGGGCATTAAAAAAATCGTTCCCACATTGCTGCAGGTTTCCTTTTCTGAATCCCAGATTAGAGTTCTTCACATGAAGGTAATGCAGACCATAGGCAGCAACTCAAAATGTGTTGTCTTACTGATATTAATTATCCATTTCTGCTGTTTCCAGTGAAGGAGCACAAGACTGCTTGAATGCTGGAAGTGGTTTCATCATTACCTTCTACTGCCCAGCTCTCACTCCTATCCTTATTTCATTCTTCCTCATCTCATTTTGTCATTCCCTCACTTACTGCCTGTTACTCATCCTACCTCTCCTGTTTGCATCTTTTCTTGTAAGTTCATAGATTAGGACTAGGCTAACTGCTCATGCGGGCCATTTTAAGCCTAACCAATTACCCCATGAGAATAAAGCCCTGCACCTTGTGTCTGCAAGGTAAACACCTTAGCCATTATGCCAGCCCTCCCACCCACATAGTTAAGTACAAGGCTAGCTGCCCCTGTAGGCCATTTTAAGCCAATTTCCATTGCAAAGGTGAGAATTGGACATTGTAACTTTTGCCTGTGAGGTAAACATGTTAACCATTACACCGACTTCCCAACACTTCCTCTTCCCTCTTCATGCTTCTCACCATTTCTGTTTTCTCACCATGGTATCCTTCCTGCAGCTGTTCACTCTCTTTTCTTCTAAGGTCTTCATATTTTTTTATGCAATTATATGCTGCTATCCACTTAGCATAAGCCATCTCAATCATTATGGTTACATACTATCCAAAAAGGTTTTGAGCATAATTCCACATGTTCTTCCTGTTTCACTGTTGCAGTCATTACATTTGGGTTATCTGCCTGCAGGTAGCCCTCAGCTGGCCTGGATATCAAAGTCTTGGATTCCTGCGTCGGATGCTGACTCTTCTTCCATGACGTCAGATGTATAAAACATGCAACTGATGCCATTACATCAGTCTTTCTTGCAACGCAGTGCCCGAAACAGAAGCAGTTCGCAAGTGCCGGTTGTCCGACTCCTCAAATTTTCGTTTTTGAGTTTCAGAACCAGTCTTCAAAAAAAGCTAAGTACCCAGTTGGGGAACCTTTTTCTTGCTCTTAGCCAATGTCAATAAAAGTTAACAATTGTCTTACCTGTGGAAAGTAAATAAGTCCTAAAGATTTTCATTCATACTGCACTCCTTGCTTAGGCCCAGACCACAACATCCCTCGCTGTCAGTTTTGTGCCTTATTCAACCCCAGAACTATTGGTCATCTGTCTACTTTTGCAACAAATTATTTTGGTACTCTGTATAACTATTCAGAAATGCCTTTTCACTAAGCCATCAGACTACTGACATTCTGAAAAAAATGTAAGGATAAAGACAGACTGCATAGGTCCAGATGCTTCCGTTAAGCTAGTTGCCAGTTCGCCGGTACTCAGGCGCTTTCGCAGCCCATGATACCAGCTACTTCAGATTTGCAGGCCTCTACTGAGACCCATTCGGAGTCCGGTATGCCACAAGATGCTTCTTCGACTATGGAACCTGCGGATGTCTCTACCTTGGATGGGTCCGGAGCTGCTGTGCAGTCACTGGCTTCCGAGGGTGTATTCAGGCCTACAGACTTGCATATTAAACCGACGCCATCTTCTTCATCCAGGCTTAAAACTCGACCCATGCCTAGAAAACAGACGTCCAAACTGCATGGTCTGGCCCATATGCCTAAAAAAATGCTTAGAATGGCTGAAGACCTTATCACTTTAATTAGGGGAAGCCAGCCTTCCCTCTCTGAGACCTCAAATTGATTTTCTTTCTGATCAGGATTCTAATATTTCTGTTTCTTCTGATTACCAGGATTTGCTCTTATCTACCTATGAGGATTCTGATGCAGATGATTCCATTCCCTCTGCTTCCCCTCCAGAAGATTTTTCTTTTGGTGAAACCTTGCACTCTCTCTTTGGGAGCATTTCCGCTGGGAAAGCCAGGATTACTCAGACTCCAAAAAGAGGCTCAGGGAATTCTTACTCCTCCCTCAACACAGGCCTTTAGCTGTCCCTCCTGTTCTGGATATTGTAGATGATGCCTTCTTGGAATCAATCCTGTCCCCAGACACTACCTTCAGCGCCCAGAAAACCTGACTGGTATTACAGAGTAACTGACTCTAAGTTCCTCTTCAATAATCCTACTGCGGATCTGGAGACCATTTCCCAAGGACCAAAGGGCATTAAGGCTACTGCTGCCAAAAATCCTACCCCTTCTGATAGAGATGCTAGAGCCCTGGACAGATAGTGTAAGAAGGTATACATTTCTGCTACTTTGGCCATTAGGTCTTTAAATTGCTAGTTTCATATGTTAAAAATACCAGCAGCATATTATAGGATTACTTAAACAGAAAATGATGTTTATACCTGACTGTGTTGAATACAAAGAATTACAGGATTTAATGCATTCTGCTGAACAAATTGGTAAACATACTTTGCAATGTGGTTTTGACTCTTTAGGAGCATCTTGCAGGGCTGCTGTCACTGGGTCCATACTTAGAAGGCATGCTTGGCTTAAGGAGCAAAACTTGCCAGATCATGTCAAAGCTAAATTACTGGATGCTCCCTTAAACCAAGACCGCCTGTTTGGCAACAAACCAGAAGTAGTACTCAAAAAGATGGAGGAAAAAACTAAATCTGTGCAAACTGTTAAAGATTTCCTGCAAGTACAGCCTCCCAGATTTAGTAGGCATTGGCCTTCAAAGAATTGGTCCTTTCCAGTCTCTTCCAGGCCTTCAGTCCAAACCCAGGAACAGCAGACCACCTAGGTTACAGCCTCAGGCTACGTACAGGCCTAAGCAGGGGGTGGCTCCCACTTCCAAAGCAGGAAGTAGTAAGACACCCCCCCCCCCCTACGGAAAAATGTCACAATGACTTAACCTTAACCCTTCCAAGCCCTGCTCATCTGCCTGCCCCCTTAGGAAGAAAGCTCGCCTTGCATGCAAAAAACTTGGAACTCATTACCCAGAACAAATGGGTTTTAAATTTTCCAAGGATACAGATTCCACTTCCACACCCTACCAACCCCAAACGGTTGTCCAGACCTACCCCCAAGTCAGTGGGCAGAAGTTCAACAGTAGGTTCTCTCTCTAAGTATCCACCTGTCCCAGTAGAAGAAAGGGGACAAGGTTTTTATTCAAGACTTTTCTGGTACCCAGAAAAGACGGCTCCTGGCATCCTATCCTGGACCTCTCTATTCTAAACACCTTTTTGGTAATCCCAAAATTCAAAATGATGGCATTTCAACAGCTGCTTCCTGTGCTAGGCAAAGATGCCTGGTTGGCAACCTTAGACTTAAAGGAAGCTTACCTGCACATTCCAATAATTCCTACGCTTCAGGTCAGGTTCCATGCACGGTCAGTTCTCTGCACTTCCCTTTGGCTTATCTACTGCGCCCTGGGTATTCACAAAGTGTCTAGCTCCAGCCATTGCATTTTGCAGGCAGAGAAATATTCAGATATACCCATACCTGAACGATTGTCTGATTCAGGCAGAAAGCCAGGACCTGCTATTAAAACCTCTACCATTCGTAAAGAAACTTCTAAACTCTCTGAGGTACACCATAAATGAAAAATCTCACCTAGTACCCTGCCAAGATATTGTATTCCTGGGAGCAAGCTTGAACACAGCTTCCCAGATGGCTTATCTCACGCCAGAGAAACGAGGGTATTTGACAACCTACTTCAAACTACTGGCCACAAAGACCCAGCTTTTCTGCAAGGAAAAGGTTGCAAGCTCTGGGGTTCATGGCCTCTTGCTTGCATTCTACTAATTCCATATGCAAGACTGCATATGAGGAAACTCCAATGGTATCTAAGGTGGCAACATTCTCAGGACCTGGAATCAATGATTCCTATCATTCCTTGTATAAAGACAGAGTTCCTTTGGTGGGCAAAGGCCTACTTCCACAACAAGGGTCTCCCTTTCACTCTATCCCCTGCCACCCAAACCCTAACAGACGCATCAAGGGGGGCTCACTTGGCAGGGCAGTGCATTCAGGGCAAATGGAACCAGAGTCAGATGCACCTGCATTTTAACCAAAAAGAAATGTTAGCTGTACATAATTCCCTGATAGCCTTCAAAGACAACATCCTTCTAGGGTAATTATTGATAGACGGACAACACCACAGTTGTGTGGTACATACGCAGGGGAGGACCCCACTCGTACTCTCTGTCTGCAGACTAGCCATGACTCTGTGGAACACAGCCTTGAGCTACCAAGTGCACCTACAAGCTCAATTCCTGCCAGGCAAGCTAAATTCACTGGCAGACCTAAGCAAAAATCTCATGGACCCACATGGATGGAAACTGGAACCAAAAATACTCAACCTCTTGAACAAATGGGGGGACTCCAGAGAGAGACCTATTTGCCCCCCCCCCCCCTCAGAACTACCAGTTGATCAAATTCTGCACAAGGAATTCCACAGTCAAGCTTGGAAAGTGGATGCCCTGTCCTTTACCTGGGAAATCCTCTGTTTATGCCTTTCCCCCTCTGCCTCTCCAAGGTTCTGCTAAAGATCAAACAGGGCAAGCCAGGGACAATACTGATTGCACCAGACTGGCCTCACCAGCACTGTTACCCCCTCTTGTGCAGTATGGCATTGCTGAAGCCATGCCACCTACCTCAGACACCTTCCCTGTTGCCCCAGCAGGGGGGGCAGATTCTGCACCCTCAGCTTCAAACCCTGAACCTTGCAGCCTGGTTAATTCCTTGAGCTGTCCAATAGCATCCCTCAGTAAGCAGGTGTTAGATGTCATTCTGGAAGCAAGGAGGCCTAGTACTAGAAAATCCTATGCTGAAAAGTGGAAAAGATACTGTTCCTAAAGCCAGATTCAGGGGATGGGTACAACGGTGCCCAGTTTACTTCATATTCTTCAGTACTTACCAGAAATGCTCCAGAAAGGCCTAGCCTTCTCGTCAATTAAAATTCATGCCTCTGCCATTTCAGCACATTATAATACTGAACCTTCCCTCTTCTCTCATCCCCTGCTAAAGCAATTCCTCAGAGGGGCTAAAAATGTGAGCCCCCAGGTGAGCCTCTACTCCAGCCTGGGACCTTAACTTTGTATTGGAAAAGCTCAATCTCCCTCCATTTGAACCAGATGCAACTGCAGAGTTGAAATTCCTTTCTTGGAAAAGTGTCTTCCTTTTAGCCATCACTTTAGAAGAGTGTCTGAATTACAGGCCCTCATGACAGTGGAGCCCTTCATTATATTCCATACAGACAGGGTTTCCCTCAGGACCAATCCTTCCTGTATGCCCAAGGTGGTGTCTAGTGTGGCCCTAAATCAGTCCATTCATTTGCCTACTTTTTTCCCCTAATCCACAAAACAAAGGAGAATAAATACTGCACTCTTTGGACGTGCGCAGGCAACTTAGATTTTATTTAGACAGGACTAAGTCTCTCAGAAAATCTGAACAACTGCTAGTTGGCTTTGTTGCAGGGGCAGATGGGGAAGGCCATTTCAGAGCAAACCATTTCTAAATGGATAGCCCATTGCATTCATTTCTGCTATAAGCTCCATGGAAAACCTACCCCACAGGGATAAAATCACATTCCACCAGGACTGCATCTACCTCTACAGCCTTTCTCAGAGGTGTCCCTACCAGAGACATCCTAGAAGCTGCTACCTGGAGCTCTGTACATACCTTCACCAAGCATTACCACATGCTCATTTTTTCTAAATCCAGAGCTGGTTTTGCCACTGCAGTCTTGCAGGGCTTAATAGCTGGCTCTAATGCTCTTTAACGTCCTCCCTCCCTTAGCTTTGGGAATCAACCCAAATGTAATGACTGCAACAATGAAACACGAAGAACATAGTACAGTTGTGTACACTTACCATAAATGTAGATGTCGGAGTGTATTCACTGTTGCAGTCCTGGTTACCTTCCTTCCGGCCCCCTGACTTCTCTTGGAACTACCTTTCCTTTTTGTTTTAAGCTTTCTAGTGTATTTGCTTTTTGATGAAGGTGTAACATTTGTAATTGCTTCCCATTGTGGGGCACCTGACATCTTGGGCAAGAAAAACTGATGCAATGACGTCTGTTGCATGTTTTATACCTCTGATGTCATGGAAGAAGAGAGAGCATCCGACGCAAGACTCCCAAGACTTTGATATTCAGGTTGGCTGAGGGCTACCTCCAGGCAGATAACCGAAATGTAATGACTGTAATAGTGAATACTCTAACATCTACATTTATGGTAAGTGTACACAACTGTACTTTTCCATCCATGTTTTGACTTTGTAAACCTCTTGAATGTTATACACATTTGTAAATGCAAGAATATTCTAAGTGTTTTTAGGATATCTTTGTATCTGTAAATATGTTTTGTTCATTTTTTTTTGTGATCCTGTTCACCTGGGCTGTGCCTGCAAGTGGTCCATTGAGATCAGTGCACTACCTTGGTAAATAAAAATAAGTGACATAACTAAATTTAATTTGCCTAGGTATCGGGCAAATGTTCTCTGTTTCCTATTGGCCTTTATAGTCTGTGACCTGACTAAATATCCACATAGGCAATTATTGTAAATCCATTTGGTACTGCAGAAGTTGCTCTATTTGGAGCAGCAGCCTTTTTAACCTTTCTAATTTACGTAAGGTGTGAACTTCTGACTGTGCCTTAACTGAGCAAACTTCTGCCTCTCTATCCCCAAAACACAAATTGGGGAAACGCAACTAAAGGAATGGGAAATCTCACCAATCCTTTAATTTGTCAGATTAAAAAAGAAATCTGAATACTTCAGAATTGATCTAATGAAAAGACAGATAACAATGGAGCAAAGTGAAAAAGGTGAAAGTAAGCATCTGGCTATTAAGGTAATGCCAGCCACCACTTTTGGTAAGCTTCTCATGCAATGCAGTGCATTCTGATTTCCAGCTTTACCATCCGTTGATTATGATCTTCTGACTGCAGCCATTAATTGACTGGAAGCCAAGTCCCCTCAAGCATTAACCTCTTCTGCATTAGTGCTTCAAGTGTTGGCTCAGTCAGTGCGAGGTCTGACATCTTTCACCAGGTGTTGCTGTTTCAGGTGCCTGGTGCAACCCTTGCTTTACTAGATGTTTTTTCTCAACGGCGGTTTTATGGGCATATATTTACCAGATGCATGGCTCAGTTCTGTCTCCATTGCTGCTCTCTTCTAATATTCATTGTTTGGCTACCCAACTGCATGTGCTTAAGACATTGTCTTCAGTTTTGCTGTACTCCTGTATTTTATTTCTCATCCAGAGGGACTTGTGGTGTGTTGTAATTCAAAATACAGTTTCCCCATTATGATTACATTGTTATAACCAGATTGTTCCTCCTCAAAAACTCCATCTAAGATAATTGCCCAGAATGAAGAAACCCAGTATGCACACCTCTAATAAATGAAATTTGGAGCCAGCATTAGACTCTGTCATTAAAGTTATGGATAACTAGGATATTGCTGCTCCTCCTTTTTTTCCTGGAAAATCTCTGGTTTGGGGATATTCTGTGATTAATACAAGTGAAAAGGGAAACTGGTCCTAGTGTTTTCCAACCACATGAAACCTGCAGAAAACATATAGAAGTATTCTTCTGGGTTAGTGGCTGCATTGGTCAATTGTTGTAGGATGCTACATCCCTTGCTTTTAACATCTAGTCTTTGAACTCCAGCTCATCTAATGCAGATGAGAATATTCTGGCGCCCCCCCCACCCAAAAAAAAAAAAACAAAAGTTCCCCAGACACTCCCCATCAGGACATTGATATCTCTGCAGTTGCATTGAATAGGAACCCTATGTGTCACGCCCAAGTAGACCATTCTTAGAAGGAATCTGTGGATCACTTCAGGAGATGTATATTAATGCCTTCCACCTTGTCTCAGAGTGTTTAGCTCCTTGACTACTTGGGTTTATGTGACATAATACATAATGCTTCAAATGGATTCCTTCAGACTCCTTTAAGAATGCTTCCAGTGCTTAGGTGTCCATGCCTGTTATGCTGGGCAGCCTGATGTTCCATGGGACATACAGTAGCTGCACTGAGTTGTAAGGGTGACAGGAAACTGCATTTTTGTGTGCCTGAACTTTGGCTGTACTTTACATTTGCTAAAGATTCAGTGGTGACCTTTTCATCTCCCCTTTTAAGGGCCTGTTTTTAGGCTTGAGAAAGATGAACATCTGAAGCGCTTGATAGAGAAAAGTAAGCTATTATAGCTGCTGACTATCTCCTCATCCACTGTGCTCTTTTTCTAGAGTGCTGAAGAACCAGCAGAAGTTTTGGCTCTGGCACAGCCTGCAGCCCTGGCAGCAGGAGGCACATGGTGTCCAATAGTGCTGCTTACCTAGTGGCTGTGACCTTTGGTATTTTCAGGTTAGCCCTAGCCAATTTTAGGGTGGGCTTTATTAGAGACTCCATTCTGACTGTCTGCCCTTGGAGGTGGTGAGAAATTTTCCCTCTGTGCCCCCTGTTTCTTCCTCCATAACCATGGAGACATGGACAAAGGAGTTTTTATATATATATATATATATATATATATATATATATATATATATATATAAGAACTTCGTGACAATAAAAGCATTCAATAAAATAGTAAATAACACCAACAACTCTTGTAGAACTTTAGCTTTGCCTTATTTATTATCAAGACTTCTTCAGAAAGACATGTTTCATAAGTATGAGCAACCATTTTCACTTCCTTTATATACATTAGTTCTAGCAGGCCATTTAAATTAACAACAGTTCCTTTCCAATAGAAAAGTGTGAACAAGCAGGTGCTGTGTGCATTTTCATTAACATTACAATTGCAGTTACATAAGGCAAATTGGTCAGACAGTAATAGCCTTGTGGTGCCGTGTGCATACTAAAAGGGATTGTGTGCAAAAAGGGATTGTGTGCAAAAAAGGGATTGTGTGCAAAAAGGGATTGTGTGCAAAAAGGGACTGTGTGCAAAAAGGGATTGTGTGCAAAAAAAAAAAAAAAGGGGGGGGGGGGGGACCAGGAAAGATGACAGTCATGCTGTGATGATTCTAATATAAACACATAACTTATGAGTGTTTGCCTCCAAAGGTAAGTAAAGAAGGGAACGGAGGAAGGTGGAGGAGTCAGGTAGAGAGTCCTACTATGCTTTGGCATCGGTGTGTGTGTAGAGAAATGTGTGGGTATGCCACCTGATGGGGTAGTGGGGGGAATGCGGTGTGGACTTGAGGGTGGGCTGTTAGGGGCTGCCCATGACAAGGAGCCTATGAATAACAGTGTCCCCCAGAAGACTGTCAGTGCAGATGGTACCACCCGTGGGCTGGTTTGGGTGGTATCACCCCTTTAATGGCTGCGTGAAAATGTGAGACCGGGGGGTATAGTTGGTGGGGTCAGCGGGGGCTAGCCTGGTGATTGGGAGCATGTGTGTAGGGGGTATGGGGGAGTCAAAAGTAGAGAGAGAGTGGGAGCATGTGTGCAGGGGGTATGGGGGAGTCAAAAGTCAGAGAGAGAGAGGAAACACGTTATATTCACTTGCACAGTTGTAAATCCATAAATAAATATAAATAAATGCATAAATTTTGCAACACAAAAAATGTAGTCTACTGTGCTTTCTGCGAACACTGTGGGAATTTCTATATCGGCAAAACGAACAGGAAGCTGAGTAGCCGTATTAAAGAACACACTGCAGCAATACACAAACAGGACAGTTTGAATGCCTTGGCTAAACACAGTACTATTTGCCCAAACTTCACAGGATTCAAATTCACAGTGCTGGAAAAAATAACAGAATTTGTAGGGGACATGGACACATTCCTGCAAGTCCGGGAATTAAAATGGCAGATAGAACTGAGAGCTGATGTCTATCCAGGTCTCAATGAGACACTGAACATTAAATGTGCACTTAAATGGTATAGAGATTGAAATGTGATAGGGTTTGAAGAACTGTGCAAGAGGGTTTGAAGAATTGTGCAAGTAGATTTAATGTGTTTATGGATTTACAACTGTGCAAGTGAATATAATGTGTTTCCTCTCTCTCTCTCTCTCTCTCTTTTGACTCCCCCATACCCCCTACACACATGCTCCCAATCACCAGGCTAGCCCCCCGCTGACCCCACCAACTATACCCCCCGGTCTCACATTTTCACGCAGCCATTCAAGGGGTGATACCACCCAAACCAGCCCACGGGTGGTACCATCTGCACTGACAGTCTTCTGGGGGACACTTGTTATTCATAGGCTGCTTGTCATGGGCAGCCCCCTAACAGCCCCCCCCTCAAGTCCACACCGCATTCCTCCCACTCCCCCATCAGGTGGCATACCCACACATTTCTCTACACACACACCGATGCCAAAGCATAGTAGGACTCTCTCTACCTGACTCCTCCACCTTCCTCCGTTCCCTTCTTTACTTACCTTTGGAGGCAAACACTCATAAGTTATGTGTTTATATTAGAATCATCACAGCATGACTGTCATCTTTCCTGGTCTCCCCCAACCCTTTTTTTTTTTTTTGCACCCAATCCCTTTTGCACACAGTCCCTTTTGCACACAATCCCCTTTTGCACACGATCCTTTTGCACACGATCCCTTTTTGCACACGATCCGTTTTTTGCACACTATCCCTTTTAGTATGCACACGGCACCACAAGGCTATTACTGTCTGACCAATTTGCCTTATGTAACTGCAATTGTAATGTTAATGAAAATGCACACAGCACCTGCTTGTTCACACTTTTCTATTGGAAAGGAACTGTTAATTTAAATGGCCTGCTAGAACTAATGTATATAAAGGAAGTGAAAATGGTTGCTCATACTTATGAAACATGTCTTTCTGAAGAAGTCTTGATAATAAATAAGACAAAGCTAAAGTTCTACAAGAGTTGTTGGTGTTATTTACTATTTTATTGAATGCTTTTATTGTCACGAAGTTCATTTCTTAGTTAAAGTTTCTTCTCTTCGTTCAATTTTTTTGAGTGCGGTTAATTTTAGATATATCTATATATATATATATCTATATATATATATATATATATATATATATCTATATATATATATATATCTATATATATATATATATATATATATATATCTATATATATATATATCTATATATATATATATCTATATATATATATATCTATATATATATATCTATATCTATATCTATATATATATATCTATATATATATATATATATCTATATCTATATATATCTATATCTATATATATATCTATATCTATATCTATATCTATATCTATATATATCTATATCTATATCTATATCTATATATATCTATATCTATATATATATCTATATCTATATCTATGTATATATATATATATCTATATATCTATATCTATATCTAGCAGAGACAGTATTACCATTTTTTTTCACCTTTGCTCCATTCATTCTTTTCCAGATGTGCCACCCTACCAAGAAAAACGTGGAATGAAGGATGCTTATAATTTTGAAAATATCACCTTGAAGGTCCTGCTTCACCAGCAACAAGAATCTGGGATAGTATAGTCCCCTTCTAGATTGGAGTGGCATAAGAACTTAATCTCCTTAAGAGGCCTTCCATGGGTTTAACTCTTCAGTAGTACTACTACGATGTCCTAGTTTCCAGAGGAGGTCGGATGTGTTTTTTTGGATCTTAAAGGACCTTAACATGCACCTAAAGATTATAGATCAGTAATGATTATTCCTTTGCTTCCAGAGGGAACCAGTCATTGCCACTGTTTAGTCCTTCCTTTCCATCTTTCGTCAGCTACCAGAATGATCATGTGTGTAGTGTTTTGTAAGTGCTCATTTGAGACTGACACACACCTGAGTGTTTCCTTAACTAGACAGCTGCTTTCTTATGTCTTTGTCAAGGGAAGTCTGTCTATTTAGAAAGTGCTGAGACATTCCACCAAGGACTTGCTGAAATTTGCAAAGTCTCATTTTCGTAATGGCCAGCTGTTTAGTTTTTTTTACAGACTTTTCCCAAGAGTCCAGGACTTTGGAAAGCATTTTTGCTTATAGAGATTATTAAAACATTGTGAAAGGCAGAGTTCACGTACTCCTGCTAGTCATTTTGTTCATCTCAGGCCTGTGGGATTTATGGCAGTGGTCATAGTCATGGTGCCTCATAACAAGTATCACATGAGAGCCCTGTATTAAAATCTTGAGGTGCATTTGTCTCAGAAGAATCCTGTGGTTGCTACATTTAGTTTTTGAAGATCTACAAGGCTCTTTCAGTCAAACCTATACCTTGCCTTGCACAAAGACAGCATTTTTTATTAGCCCTTTGTTCACACCTGAAGTAGCTAGTGAGAAGAATTTTTGAACCAAACAGTTAATTTGCTTGCATTATTTGCTCAGTACTGTAAGCAGGTAGAGTATCTGCTTTGTTGCATGGATGTACACAAGCTGTTTTGGTATTATGTTGATGGAACTAAGTCTGTCCTTATAGATGACTATCCTTTGTAAAAGTCATAAAGCCAAATAACTCACTGAACAGAGCTTATTATAATTGCACTAGCTTTTATGAGATGTACTGAAAATATTGTAGTACATTCTACTAAGGGCTTTTTTTTTTACAGTCATTGTTTAGCTACGGTAGACACTGTTTGTGAAACTGCTAACACCTTAACAAAACACTACTTGCTGGATGTCACTTCCAGATCTAGACACACTTTTTTGGTATTGCATTTATCAATTCTGTTTTTTTGGGAAGCCAGCCAAGAGTGTAAACTGGGAAATCTGTCTGCTGAAGAAATCTATAATGAGGCACACTATCAAACCAGAAATGTAGAGCGTGTGTTTGGGTTGTTGAAGTTGCAGTTCTGGTGCCTAGATGCATCTGGTGTAGCCCAGCAGCACAATTCACAGACATGTACTGAAATATTCACAGTCTGTGCCATGCTACTCAACATCCTGAGAAAACTGCTTCAGCAGGACCAACAATGGGGAAGGAGCACACATCCCACCACCAATGCCAAGGTCACCACAGCCACATGCAGGTGAGGAGTTAGAGGGGGAAGCAGCAGCTGCTTTGGGTGTAGGCAGATGTAGGCATGTTCAGTATGCCCCCTTGCATTAGCTAAGAGACCCTGCACAGGTAACTGTCACAGCCTTGACCTCCCTATGTGTTGGCTGTGTACTGCTTGGATCAGGCAGTCAACCCTGAACTAAAACTGTTGCAACTGCTGGGTTTACAAGGTACGTGAACCTGGAGTGTATTGTGCAATTTGAATGACCTGGCATATCCCTGCCTGTTACTTGGTAGTGTAAGCTAGTAAAATGTGGGATATATGTGCAGGAATGACCTTAACGTGACAGCAGAGACTTGTTTGACTTGTGTGTGTCCATTATTAAGTAGTAGGCCTTGGGCATCAAAGATTCACACAGTCATTCCTCTTCAAAAGTCGTGGTCACTGTATGCCCTCAGTTTAGCACCATACGTTTATACTGGAAAATCATTAGAGAAGTTGGAAAGTAATGATGCACACTGCAGTTTGACTTCACAACCCTGACAAAGATCACTGACAATAAAGATAGAAACCTTTTGATATCAGCTGTCTAACTTTCTAAGACTAACCATAAGTCAAAGGTGCAATTACTAGTTCAACATCATAAATGCAGATATCCTAAGTACCAAATCAGTTATGCACCCTGAGCATCCAACACAAAGCTGATGTGTCCCTGAACCAAAAGATACAAAACGGGAATATGGCACAGTTATCACTTGCACGGGGAGGGGAGTCTAGGTCAGCACAAAAGGTTGGCAAGTATGTGAGTAAAAGAGAAGCAGGCAAACATTTGGATAAAGCAACAAATGGCCAGTGATACCAACTTGAGTATTAAGTTGCACTGCTGAACCATGTAACTGGGGTGGGTGTATATGCGTCTCTGTATGGGTCTTCCAGGTGAAATTTGTGTGTGTCTACATGAATACAGGCAAGCTCTCTGCTAGCTCTGTCTTGGTGTGTTCCACAGGTGTGAGCCGTGCATGCTAGAGGTGGCAGTTCATTCACATCCCTGACCACAAGAACTGGCTCTGCCAGGAGTTGCACTAACAGCTCATTCTTCTAGAAGCTTGCAAACAGAAAGAAAGGATGTGGGTTGATGGGCAGAGAGTTGAAGAATGAAAGTGGACAAAACAGATGGAACATTATGGTAAGTACATAAGTTCTTCAACTGATGTCAATTTTCATTCTATCCTTAACTGATGGGGCCTTGGCTTCTTCTGTACCTTTTTGGAAAGGGTTGGATTCTAGGAGTATTCTAGAAGCAATAACTTGGTCCTCTGTGCCTACCTTTATAAAGTACTATAAATTAAATTCTTCCTAACACTAGCTATACTAGGACTGTCTAACAGACTCCTGGACCCTTCTCCTTCCTCCTCCCAGTCTGTCTATGGTAATCTACTCTTATATCTTAGACTACTGTAGCAGTGATCAAATTAAGAACATAATGCAGTTGTGTAGGTAAACTTGCCATAACTGTAGATTTTTGGAAAATCACAGCTGCAGTAGCCGCTCCCTCTCTCTTCCCTCATGCCTCTGCCTTTTTGGAGGAAGGGTTCCCTTGGACCTCATTATTACTGACCCAAGCTTTTTATACATTTTTTTTTTTTTTTTGGCATGGCGTAAATGTTACTATTTTCCCAGCATTGTCCTTCTCAGGATTTGAACCTCCCTGTCTATTGGCTTGAAAGCTTTGAAGGGCTTGGTCCCCAAACCTAGCTTTGTTAACGAAGCTGACTAACAGATGTCCTTCAAGGATGCAACTGCAGTCCTGACATATGGGTTGTCCTGCCTCAGGCAGCCCTTCAGTCGGCCGGATTCCAAAGTCTGGGTCCGGCGTCGGCTGTTGTCGCCCTTTCCCCGACGTCAGAGCGCCTGGGGTATAAAAGTGTCAGCCGACGCCATCTTCTTCAGTCTTTCTTGCCGCGTGGCGCCCGAAGCAGAAACAGTTCGCAAGTGCCGGTCGACCATCTCCTGTGTTTTCAGCTACTGAAGTCTTCAAAAAAGCTAAGTACCCCGTTTGGGACCTTTTCTTGCCTCAGCCGATGTCAGATCAAAGAGAAAAAGTTAATAATTGTTTAACTTGTGGGAAACAAGTACCTCATAAGGATTTCCACTCTTACTGCTTACCCTGCCTAGGCCCAGAACACAACATCTCGGCCTGTGTAGCTTGTGCCTCTTTCAATAAACGTACTCTTAGGCGTCGGTCAGAGTTTGCACAGGATTATTTTGGGGAAGATTTCTGTTATATCATGCCGTCGGAGCTTCCGACAGCGCATTTACCTAAAAAACGGAAGGATAAGGACTGACACCCGCGGTCACGGCCGACACCACGCTTAGGCCTACCGCGAGTGTCTCTGTCTCTTCTGAGCCGGTTTCACAACCGCTACAGACAGACGACACCGCCCCATCGGTTACTTCGGTACCGGAGGCCAGCTCTGTGCCGGTTTCTGTTCTCCCCTCTGAGACCGTAGCCCAGGATATCTCTGACACCATTTCTGTGGATAAGACTACTCCAGCACGCGGGGCTGCCAGGCCTCCAGTGTCTGTCCATTGAGGCCTACACATGTGCCAAGGCTGCCAAACAGGCTAAGTCTCTCCCTCTAAGATCTGTTTCTCTGGGATCCACTTCTGGTTCTCACATTTTAAGTTTAGCTGAGGACCTTATTTCTTTAATTAGGGGTTCTCAGCCACATCCAGATAGAGGCTGTCAGCCGCCTTCTGTCAAGAGGCCTAGGGTTGAGCAGGTAGACCCCCAGTCCTCTGATGAGGCCTCAGGTGATTCTGCTCATTCAGACTACAAGGAGGAGGCCTTCCCGGCCTATGAGGATTCTGATGCGGAGGAATCCATTCCCTCTGCTTCTCCTCCTGAGGAGTTTTTCTTTGGGGAAACGCTTCATTCCATGAGGGAGCACTTCAAATGGCAGGGCCAAGAATACTCAGATTCTAGGAAAAGGTTAAGGGAATTTTTAAAGCTACCTCAGCATAGACCCTTAGCTATTCCTCCAGTTTTAAATGTTTTAGATGATGTGTACTTAGAATCTAGTGTTTCCCCTGACTCCCTCCCCCCTGCTCCTGTCAAGCCAGACAGGTACTACAGGGTCCCAGACACACACATCAATTTCTGTACAAGGGCCATACTGCTGACCCTGAAACTATTTCTCAGGGGCCTAAAGGGGTTTCCTCCACTACTGCTAAGAATCCACTTCCTTCGGAAAGAGATTCTAGGGCTTTAGAAAGGTGGGTTAAGAAAGTATATACATCTTCCACCCTTTCTATGCGAGCATTAAATTGTCAATTTCATATGATTCAATATCAGGAATACATGTTGGATGACTTGCAAAAGAAATTGGCTTCCCCTGAACCATTAGATAGAAAGGGGTTACAGGAATTGGTTCATAATACGCAGCAGGTTAGCAACCTTTTCCTTCAGTGTGGATATGATGCATTGGAAGCTTCTTGTAGAGCAGCAATGACAGGTGCGGTCATACGCAGACATGCTTGGTTAAAGGAACAAACATTGCCAGACCATGTGAAAATTAAGCTTTTGGACGCACCACTAGAGAAACATACGCTATTTGGTGCTACTGCACAAGAGGTTCTAAAGAAAATAGAGGAAAAGGCAAAATCAGTGCAAACAGTCAAAGATTTCCTCCAGGTACAGCCTCCAAGTTTCAGCAGGAATTGGCCTTCTAAGCATTGGTCCTTTCCAGACACAGACAAATTTCAAAGAGGCAAAAACAGACGTGGCAGAGGTAGAGGGCAAACTCGAGGCTCCTACAGAGGACGTCAATGGCAGCCTCCGAACCAGAGAGGTGGGACAGGACCTTCCACTGCTCCGCAGGTACCATCTCAATGACTTGACTTTGACTCCGCCATCCAGGGCTCAATTAGAAGCACCTTTGGGCGGAAAATTATCTTGATTCTCACAAAATTGGCACAATATTACAAAGGACAAATGGATACTGGACATAATAGACAAAGGATACAGATTCCATTTTCATGCACTACCAACAAGACATGGCAGGCCAAACCTGCCACCAAATCAAAGGGCAGAGGCACTCAAACAAACAAACCTACTTTAAATAAGAGCAATAGAAAAGGTTCTTTCTGCAGAACAAGGCCAAGGATTTTATTCAAGACTGTTCCTTGTTCCAAGAAAAGAAAACCAATGGAGACCCATTCTGGACTTGTCCGCACTGAATACTTGCCTTATTGTGCCAAAATTCAAAATGCTGACTTTACAGCAACTCCTTCCCATGCTGGGCAAGGGGTCTTGGCTGGTAACTCTGGACCTCAAGGAGGCATACCTGCATGTCCCAATCAGACAAAGTTGCAGAAGATACCTCAGATTTCTTGCAGGCTCAGAGCATTATCAATTCTCAGCATTGCCCTTTGGCTTATCTACTGTGCCCAGAGTGTTCACGAAATGCTTGGCATCAGTAATTGCACATTGCAGACTTCAGGGGATATAAATATACCCTTACCTGGATGACTGCCTTATACAAGCGGACAGCCAACAAGCCTTGTTAAAAAACTTGGACTATGTCATTCACCTACTGCAGGCCTTGGGATACACAGTCAATATTCAGAAATCAAGTCTCGTACCATCCCAACAAATACCTTTCCTGGGTGCCACACTGGACACAAACACCCAGATGGCGTTTCTGACACAAGAAAAACAAAACAATTACCAGAATACTTCAGAAAATTGGCAACACTCACCCAGATGACTGCAAGGAAAATCCTGCAGGCCCTGGGTTTCATGGCATCTTGCATTCTTCTGATTCCACATGCAAGGCTGCATATGAGGAAACTGCAATGGTATCTAAAAAGTCTATGGTCTCAACACAGCCACAGCCTGGAAGTATTGATCCCACTCATTCCATGCCTTCAAAAGGAATTTCTGTGGTGGGCTCAAGCAAGCCAGATAAACAAAGGTCTGCCTTTCAACAAGCCTCATACAAGTCAAACCATAACAACAGACGCCTCAGACCATGGATGGGGGGCGCACATGGAGGGCAGATGCATTCAAGGACAATGGACACAAAAAGAAAAGCACCTGCACATCAACCAAAAAGAAATGCTGGCAGTGATGCATGCAATCAAGGCCTTCGAAAAGTTCATGCATCAGGGCCACCTACTAATAGACAGACAATACCACAGTTATGTGATACATAAACAAGCAAGGAGGTACCCATTCCTACCCTCTTTGCAGACTGGCAATGAATCTCTGGGATATTTCCCTACAATTGAAAATAGAGCTACAATCCCAGTTTGTACCAGGGAAGGACAATGTTCTGGCGGACAGCCTAAGCAGAAACATCATGGATCCACACGAATGGATGTTGCATCCAGACATTTTCTTACAAATAACTCAAGCATGGGGAAGGCCGGATATAGATCTTTTTGCCTCCCACCTAAGTCACCATCTGAAAAAGTTTTGCACAAGGACATACCATCCTCAAGCATGGAAGGTGGACGCTCTCTCCTTCAGTTGGAACTCTCTAACACTATATGCCTTCCCACCTCTTCCTTTGATGACCAAGGTGTTACTAAAGATCAAGACAGAGCAACCGAAAGTCATACTGATAGCTCCAGACTGGCCAAGACAACACTGGTACCCACTGCTACGGAGCTTGACACACACCAATCCGTGGCTCCTTCCTCAATGGCCACTTCTTCTGACAGCACAATTACAGGGCACTACACCCCAGCTTGAAAACATTAAAGCTGACTGCTTGGAAGATTCCATGACTATTCCTCAGGATACACTTTCCAAAAGGGTAAAAGACATTATCCTGGAGGCGCACAGACCTTCCACTAGAAAAACATACTCAGCAAAATGCAAGAGATTTCTTATCTGGAACAGCAAAAAGGGTCAAGACCCATCAGTGATGAGCATTCCACAGATCCTAGAATATTTGGCTGAAATGCTCCACAATGGCCTTTCATATTCTTCCATAAAAATACATGCTTCAGCAATATCTGCCAAATATAACACTGATCCGCCTGTATTTTCTCACCCATTGCTAAGACAGTTTCTGAGAGGTATAAAGAACATCAACCCTCCAAGGAAACCACCAGTGCCTGCATGGGACCTCAACTTCATGCTGGAAAAATTAACTCTTCCTCCCTTTGAACCAGCATCATCTTCAGAGTTGCAATTTCTGTCTTGGAAGACAGCTTTCCTTCTGGCAGTAACCTCAGCAAGAGGAGTCTCTGAGCTACAGGCCCTTATGGCAATACAACCATTTCTCATTTTTCATCTGGACAGAGTTTCTTTGAGAACCAATCCGTCATTCCTGCCAAAGGTGGTATCCAGGGTGTCCCTGAATCAAGCTATTCACCTGCCTGCCTACCTTTCCCAATCCTCAAAATAAAGGAGAGAGACTTCTGCACACCTTGGACATACACAGACAGTTGCGCTACTACTTGAACAGAACAAAGTCTTTCAGAAAATCTGACCAGCTTTTTGTAGCTTTCGCTGCTGGATTGCAGGGAAAAGCAATTTCCAAACAGACAGTTTCTAAATGGATTGGAAATTGCATTCGATTCTGCTACTCTTTTCATGGAAAAACTGTGCCAGCTGACATCAGGCCACATTCCACCAGAGCTACAGCCACCTCCACACCCTTTTTAAGAGGAGTGGCAACAAAGGACATTTTAGAAGCTGCTACATGGAGCTCCATGCATACATTTTCCAAACATTACAACCTACCTTTATATTCCAGATCCAGAGCAGGGTTGCTTCTGCAGTCCTGCAGGGCATTTTAGCTACACCATCTTTGTTTTAGTGCCTACCACCCCCCAGGTTGGCTATGGTATTCAACCCATATGTCAGGACTGCAGTTGCATCCTTGAAGGACATAGTACAGTTTTGTACCTACCATAAATGTAGATGTCCGATAGGTATGCAACTGCAGTCAGGTTTTCCCTCCCACCTACCCCTCTGTGGTATTCTTTTGTGTTTATACCCCTCATTTTAGCTACCTGGGGTAATCTTTTATGGTGTATTTGTTTTTATGTTGTTGTACTTGTCTGGAATTTTTTCTCTATTTTCAAAATGTAGCCTACCTTAGAGGGCATCTGGGGCAAGAAACACTGAAGAAGATGGTGTCGGCTGATGCTTTTATACCCCAGGCGCTCTGACGTCGGGGAAAGGGCGACCACAGCTGACGCCGGACCCAGACTTTGGAATCCGGCCGACCGAAGGGCTGCCTGAGGCAGGACAACCCATATGTCAGGACTGCAGTTGCATACCTATCGGACATCTACATTTATGGTAGGTACAAAACTGTACTTTTGTGTGCAAGGAAGTTGTCCTTAATCTTTGGAAGCTGGATATATTCAAACATCTGCTGTTAAGGTAAGTACTTGTACTACTGTACTTGCTGCTTTAGCCTTCAGAACTTTGAATGTTGGGTTCCTATGTCAACATTGCAGCTTTTGGAAAAATGATCCAGTCAGCTGCTAACCTCCATTACTCAGATTAAGGCTTGTCTCGATTGTTTATTAGCTTTTATTTCTTAAGTAACTAATGCTCTTTGAAGTGTTTTAGGACTCTGGTGATGCTCTATCCAGAACAACTGCTACTGGACAAGTAATTGCTTTGTTAATGCACAGAATTTACCAGAGGATGTCAACGCTGAAATCTTGTCTGCTACTCAAAATAGTCCTCCTGCTGTTGTCCTTTAAAATATTTGATTAAAGAAGGGAAATTTAATTTGGAGGCCACTCAGAATTTTTTCAGCCCTCCTTGCCAAGGTTTAATAGGAGCTTTCCTTCTGTTTCAGGATATTTTTATAACCTACAGAGCAAACAGTATTAGCAAAATTCAGGCAAACAGAATTTCAAAAAACAATGGAAGACTGGATCAAAAAAGGGGGGACTATCCCAAAATCATATGCCCCTTTATGCATCTATCCCTTCCCATCTTGCCTATCCTGAAGTCTGGGTCTTTATTTTCATTTGTGTCATCAGATAACAGCAGACAAGTGGGTTTTTAGAATCATTAAAAAAAAGCTGCAATTGGCAGTGGGTGTCACTTCCACCTTTTCAGGAGATTCCACCTCATCTGTAAAATCCAACTTCTGTTTCCCCCATCCTGGAACAAATGTGGTCTCTAGGGGGGTCATGGAACTAATTCCTCCAGAACAAATGGGCAAAAAATTGTGTTCACTAATTTCTGGTGCCAGTGAAAACTTGAGACCAGTCCTAGATCTTTATTTTCTAAAGCTTCACATAAATGTTGCACAATTCAAGATGCCCTCCTTATTGTTTGTTGCTTCTCATCCCATCACTGTTCACAGGCAAGTATTAGGCTAACCGTCCTTTAGGACAAATTTTAAGTCTAGCCAGTTTCCCTTTTTTCTATTCAATTAACCTGTCTCATTTGGTTAGAGATTGGCCTTAAACCCATCCCATGGTCAAAAATTACATATTACCCCTAATGAGAATAACTGGGATCTTACAGTAGGTAATTTGAGGGGAGACATGCATGGGATAAATTTATTTATTTTTTATTTTACATTTGTTAACCGGGTGAATCCAACTGGATACATGTCCATTTTCAATGGAGGCCCGGGGAGAAAAGCTCCAGAGCAGTTAAATTGTTAACATATAAGATGGCGAGTTTAACAAAAGGTAAATTTGCCAACATTCACAGGATACATTTTTTACACACCTTATAGAAGTATAGAACAGCAAGGACAGAAAGAAGGCAGAATTGATAACTTACACAAGACATTTTTACACCTGAGAGAAATTGTGTACAATTGGTTTACTTTTCAGTGGTGAGAGTTTACATTTACCCCTGTAGACAATAAAAAAAATAAATAAATAAAATAAAGCATTTAGGAGCTGCCTTTTTCCATTAGTAATACAGGGGTCAGTCCTGGGGTAAATTTTTTTGTTTCCCCATCCATAGATCCAAGTTTATCTTGAATATGGATAGGGATGAACTTTGTTTTTATATGGATGGCGAGTCCATTGTACAGCAGTGGTATCTTCTGCGAGGTATATGTCCCTCCAAACCATTCTGTCCATGTTGCAGAAGGTTTATATTCCTAGACCAAGTATTTCTGATGGCATTTAAGTTGTTGATGTGCAGTAAATCTGTCATTATTGAGTTAGAGGATGCCTTGCTTGATGATTTTTTTTTTTGTAACTTCTAATTTAGAATATACTTATCACATCCCAGACATGAGACTTTAAGGTTCCGCATGTGTGGTTTACACTTTACACTTTCAGTTCCCTTTCTTACACTCTGGACTACCTACAGTTGCAAAGCTGTTTATAAAGCCTCTGTCATCGGTAGAAGCTCCTTGCAGGTTGCAAGGCATTTACAGTTTTCCATATGTAGACACAACTGTCTTACATTTTCAGACTCTTTCAAATTTTTAAGAATTTCTTGCTTTGGTAAAGTGCCTCCTCCTCAGTATGGGGTTTCAGGTGAACATACAGAAATCTCTCCTACAGTGTAGAGTTTTTTGAATGCTTTCTGGATACATCTATGTGAGGGCTTTTCTTACTCAGAACAAATTAGATCTTAAAGAACAGTTTCTCATTTTCCCCAACCAGTCTCTCATCATCTGGGGAATATCTTCAGATTAAGGGTTTCATGGCCTCCTACAATAGGATTTGTCTGGTCAGGCTTTCAAATTAGGAAAATTCAATGGTTCCTCTGTTCTGTTTTGATTAGAGTCGCACACGGTTGTCTCTTTTTTTTCCAGATCCCAATGTTAGGGTTTGTCAAAAGGGAATTATTTTGGTGGGTGGAGCATTTACTTCTCAGTACAGGTCTGTTCTCCCTTCTGGCTCCAACTCTAACAGATGCCTCAGAATTTACTTTGAGGACTGATTCCAGTGGGTCGAAAGATCCGTCTCTGTGAAACAGAGCAGATTAAAACACACACATGTTAGACATGATATCAGTAATAAATGTTCTAAAAAAAACCTCTAAACTATCTTTGGACTCCAGGTTGTCTCCCAGTAATTGGTCAACTCCAGGCCCTTAGCTAGTAATCGTAAGTCAACACCACAGTGATGTGGTGTATAAGCAAACTCGTAACCAGATCATACTCCTTTGCAGATTAGCAATGGTAGCTTGGGACCTAGCAACTCATGACAACCTGTCTCTTTAGGCTACTTGCATTCTGTCATTGCAAAATCTTGCAATCAAGCTGAGTGGTACCAGGACAGACTCCCTCAGTGATGGAAGCTGAATCCCTGTCTCTTCCAGGCCAGGACTTCTCCTGTGTGCCTTTTCACTCTATCCACTGATAACCAGGGTCATTATAAAGAACAGAATGTCTTCCTTTTGACCCTGGCAGCAGTGGTTCTCCCGTTTGAAAATGGCCAAGGGCAATTACCATAAATTTCCTTACAGAATGGACTTGCTCACACAAGACAGGAGTTTTACCACACCCAACTCATCTTCAATTGACCACCTGGATGATGTTTTAATACCTTTTAGGCATTTGTTATGCAGCAGGTATTGGAGGTGAGGAAACTTGCCACTAGTAAACCATGTATGTGTGGGTGTTAAACGATTTAACTGGTGCAATAGTAAGAACCAGGACCCTTTTGAGGCTCAGACTGCTCTGGTTCGCCAGTATTTGTGTGAGGAGTTATCCTCTGGCTTTTCTTACACTTCTATAAAAATTCATTTGTCTGCCATTTCTGCTTGTCCTACAGATCCCCTACTTTCTAATTTGCCTCAAGTCAGAGTTTTGCAAGTGTTTCTTTACATTTGTCTACATGGAAACCAGGTGGCGGCTGCTTAGAATATCAATTTTGTGCTAGAGAACCTAAAACTTTTTCCGTTTGAACCAGTTCACGAGGCTGAATTGAATTTTTAACTTGGAAAAGTGTTGCTCATTGCTCTAACTCTTACAAGAGTGAATTACAAGCTCTTATGGTGAGTCCGCTATATCTCATTTTAGATGAATATAGGGTATCATTGAGAACAAATACTTATATTTATCTGTAAAGTAATTTCAGAATTTTGAGTCAAGCTATTCATCTCCCCGTTTTCTTTCTAGATAAAAAAAGGGGATGGAGGGAGAGGATTCTACATAACTCTGGATGTCCACAGACAGCTCTGCTACTATGTTGACAGGATGCAAACTTTTAGGAGTTCAGATAAACTGTTTCTCTGTTTGTGTTTGGCAGGCTGGTTGTTTTTTACTTCCAGCTTTCTCTCAGAGCTATCCCAGGTAACCCAGGCTGGGCAGCTAGACACTGGTTGGGCCAGTAGCTTATTGATCCAGGGCTGCTGGGCTTTATGGTGGGCACATGCCAATAGGGGCACATATACCCCTCCCACCATTAGCATGGGTCCCTGGGGGCAAGTCTGAGTAGGCCGGGTCCTCAGCCCACTTAGTCAACATGACCAAATCACCTAGAGCCATATTTTACACTGTCAAGTGGCTAGCCCTGCCATGGTGTGAAGTCTGTGATCTGTGTTTTATCTTGGATACTGTGCACTACAGTAGATGCCTAAAGCGGTTGGTCTGTACAACTCTTCCCCCTGTATGGCACCATGTAGAGTCTGTACTGCTGCCCACAGATTCATTCATTGGTGAGTCTGCGATGGAAACGGTCAGCATATTTTTCGGACATGGGAGGAACCCCATGGAGACACAGGGAGAACATGCAAACTCCAAACAGGCATTGGTCAGAGGTGAGGATCGAACCTTGTGCATGGGAGGCGAGTACCTTAACCATTATGCCAACTGGTCTCGCACTAAATGTCTGATCCTGCGGTTTCTCTCGTACTGAGTAGGATTACTATTGCAACAGCACATCAGTAGGGTAAAACTAACCTGTCCCATGGCTGTCTAATCCCAGCTCACTTTCCCTATTAGTGGGTGAACAATCCAACGCTTGGTGAATTCTGCTTCGCAATGATGGGAAGAGGCGACAGTGAGGGGATCAAAAAGCAACATCGCTATGAACACTTGACTGCCACAAGCCACTTTATCCATGTGGTAACTTTACTGACACTTCCTGCTTAAAACCCAAAAAGCCAGATGGATCATGAGGCCCCACTTTCATGGTCTGTATTCATACTGAAACTCCAGATCACGCGAGCCTTTGGCCTTCTGCTCCATGGGAAGTTTCTGTCCTTCCTGAGCTCGCCTTAGGATGCCTGCGTTACTCTTTGACAGGTGTACCACCCCAGTCAAACTCCCCACCTGACACTGTCCTTGGAGCAGGTCGCGCCAGGGTGCTTGGAGCCAGAAGCGAGAGCCCCCCCACCTTACTGGGTAAGTGGAAAAACAAAGGTCAGAGGGGACATGTCGGCAAAGTTGCTGTATGCAGACTATGTGGCATTACAGGCAGACTCTGAGCAAAAACTTCAAAGGAGAGGAGAATAGAATGCAAAACTAAAGGCACATGGGATGAAACTAAGCACAGATAAGACCGTGGTAATGGCAGCATATTGGGGAGATCAGAAGAAGCTAAGGACAGAGAGAAGGGAAGATGGTGGAACAGGTAAACATCAAGTATCTGAGAGGAGTGGTTTTAGAAAAGGGTTGTCTGAACGCTCCAGACACCTCAACCTCATTACCACAGTCAACAGAACATGCTGGAGGGGATAGGTCCATAACCCAGAGACTGCCCATGCTCTGGAACAGACTTCCCATACATGTCGAGCAGCGTACCTCACTAGCCCTCTTCGGGAGAAATCTTGAGTGGATGAGAAATAGAAAGTTCACCCCGGGGGTCACTCCAGTGGCTGTACTTGATAGAGGCACTGGGAACAAACGACTGGCGGCACAATTTCAGAGCACTTCTATGGTCTAGGCTCCATGGCCATTAGCCTAGTACACACCTATGTATGAAGAGGGCAAAGCTAGAATCAGAGGGGCTACAGCCAAGTGGCTTAGAATGTCAGGTGTAGTCTGACAGAAAAGAAGCTGAAAAGTAAGGTGTACAAGACCTGGCAGTAAAGGCAGAACAGTTGAAGCTAGAGGTGATGGAAATGAAATGACTGAGAAGGGGTGGTAAGAATACACATTGTGGACAGACAAAAGATGAGGACATAAGACCAGAAGCCAGAGTAGCTCTAATTGCAGAAAAGATCAGAGAGAACAGATTGCGGTGGCTTGGTCACATGTAGAAAAACAGAAGACAGTCTGTTGAGGAAGATTTTTGACGCAGGAAGAGTGTAAGAGGGAGCGAGGAAGTCCAGCAAAGAGGTGGATGGATTGTGTAAAAGATCTGCAGCAGTCTGGCATGAATGTTGAATGCAGGAGTGTGGCACTAAATTGAAAGAGATGGCGACAGTTAACATGATACCCTGACCCCATGCAGAAAAATGGGGAAAAAGGGGGCTGCTGCTGATGAGATGCTGTTTATTTCCTATAAAGGTAATAAAAGAGGAAATTAGTTTTAACAGACAATTTGTAAATGGATGTCTTGTGCTATTTTTTTGTTTTTATTTATATATATATATGTGTATATATATATATATATATATATATATATATATATATATATATATATATATATATATATATATATATATACACACACACACACACACACACACACACACACACACACACACACACACACACACACACACACACACTCTTACCATAGGAAGTCGCTTCCAGGCAAAATCGGAACCCATTCTCCTGAAGATTTGGCTTTGCGTATGTTTTGTTTTTGAAAGGGCCAGACTCTCTAATTATTCCAGTGGCAATAACTTGGTCCTCTGTATAGTTTTACAAAATATTACTGATGCTTTTTTCCAAGTCCTGAGCATCTTTTGCTAGGAATATTCTCCAGGGACTTCTGGACTGTGACACTACCTCCACCCTTTCTGTCTAAGCTCTGATAATCTGCACTTGGAGTTTAAGCTACTGATGAACATAGTACAGGTGTGTAAGCTAACTTACAACAAATGCTAGAACAGTTGACTTTTACAGTAGGAACACTCGCCTTCCACCCCCTTTTTCTGTTATGCTTTTTGCCAGGGTGTGGATATTTTTTATTTACCTTTTTTCCTAACATACCTAAAGGACAGGACTGTAGCTTTCCTTACTGAGAGTCAAGAAAGCTCTGATTGACATCCTAATTGACTTTATACTGCTGTCCTCTAGCTGTTCAGCCGTTGGGGAGCATGGAAGATGCCCCAAAGCTTTGAATGCTCTATTATTCCTTGTTTCATCCACAAAAAAAGTAAATTGTTCAGCTTTTGTCATCACAACAGGCCACTAAAGTGCCTCAGCTGCAGGTTGGTCACTGTGTTATGGTCAAAACTGGTTTCTTGGAAAACTCTTTTCTTAGTCTCACTGTCTTTGTCTCTACAGTGACCATGGCTGGGGGATTAGGTGCATCTTGTGTGGCCATTGGAGTGCCACTTGTCAGGCAAGGAAGAGTCTGTTTCTGGAATAAGGGGCGGAGAATGCCATTCTGTGTAGCCGGACAGTTGTTCCCATACGTAGGGAAGTTTTTTTTGCTGGTAATACTAATTACATTTCTTCAGAAATGCCTGTCAAAAAGAAATGTAAAATATGTATTCTCCTGTCTGTCATCTTGGACAGAACTTAACTTATTGGGTTTTGTTGAAGGATTAATGCAGGGATTGACCCTTCCTATATGGCTAATAATGGTAAAAGAAAACGGAATTCTTCATTTTCTGGAGAAATTCAAGAAGCTGAACGTCTAAATGATTGAGAGGGACAGGTTGTGCTTTGCCTGCACACACCCCTGACTCAGTCTGAGGAGAGTGTGACTTTGGCCAGTCCCCTTTAAGGATCCTGTTCCTTTATAACTGTTTCCAGAATAAAGCCGCTGTTTCAGTCAGGGAAAAGTGATTTTCAGTCCTTCAGGAGGTATGTTTTGTTACAACTGCAATTTCCATAGTCTTCTCCTATTCCTACTGATGTCCTTCATGGATGCATCTGCAGTCATAACAACTGGGTTGTCCTGTCGTCAGGCAGCCCTTCGGTCGGCCGGATTCCAAAGTCCGGGTCCGGCTTCGGCTGATGTCGCACTTCACCCGACGTCATCTCTGTTGGTCTTCGGGTATAAAGGCACCAGCCGACGCCATTTTCCTCAGTCTTTCTAGCCGCGTGGCGCCCGAAGCAGAAGCTGTTCGCAAGTGCCGGTCGGTCAGATCCAGAGATTACTACTTCCGAATACTACTTCGAAGACTTCTAAAAGCTAAGTACCGCGTTGGGGACTCTTTCTTGCCTCAGCCGATGTCAGAAAAAGTCAATAACTGTTTAACTTGTGGGAAACAAATACCTCATAAAGATTTCCACTCTTACTGTTTGCCTTGTTTAGGCCCAGACCACGACGTAGCAGCCTGTTCAGCCTGTGCCTCATTCAACCGACGAACGCTTAGGCATCGGTCGGAGTTTGCTGAACAGTTTTTCGGCTCAGATTTTGCGTACAATATGCCGTCGGATCCTCCGACTACCCAGATTGTTAAAAAATGCAAAGAAAAAGACCGACACTCGCGGTTCGCGGTTTCGGCCGAAACCATGGTTAAGCAAACCGCGAGTGTCTCTGTTTCGGCCGAAACCGAGAAAACTGATCAAAGCACAGCTGAATCAATGACTACTACTGAGGCTCCTGCTACCCTACTTGAAACTGCCTCAGAAATCTTACCTACAGTGGTTACTAGTGACTTATCAGACACCATCCCTTTGGATGTCTCTACCCCAGCACGTGGTGCTGCTAGGCCTCCTGCAGCCATGTCTATTAAGGCCTTTGCCAGGGCTAAAGCAGCCAAATCTACTAAGTCAGTGCCTGTTAAGCCCCCCTCTACTAGGCCCACTTCTAGTTCACAAATGCTTACTCTGGCAGAGGATTTAATATCCTTAATTAGGGATCTCAATCTCACCCAGACAGGGCCTCTCAGCCCCCAGAAAGAGAGCTAGGGCAGATCCCCCGGAGCCTGTGTCCTCTGATGATTCCGCGGAGGACTCTGATATTACAGACCAGCCAGAGGCTCATTTCTCCAATTATGAAGACTCAGATGCTGAAGAATCCATTCCAGCTGCTTCTCCACCAGAAGAATTCTCCTTTGGGAAACCTTACATGCCATGCGAGAACAATTCCAATGGCAGGAACAGGATTTCTCAGATTCCAGAAAAGACTTAGGACTTTTCTGCACCTACCACAACACAGGCCTTTAGCTATACCTCCTGTCCTCTCTGTTGTGGACGATGCATTTAATGATGTCTGCACTGCACCAGATTCCTTACCTCCAGCCCCTGTCAAACCAGACAGATTTTACAGGGTTCCAGACACTCATCACCACTTATACAAGGCCCCACTTGCAGACCCCGAAACCATATCCCAGGGGCCTAAGGCAGCAGCCTCGACCACAGCAGAAAACCCTATCCCTTCTCAAAGGGAAGCCAGGTCTTTAGACAGATGGGGCAAAAAGGTTTACACCTCTGCTACTCTCTCAGCTAGAGCTTTAAATTGTCAGTTTCACATGATACAATACCAAGAGTTTATGCTTGATCAGTTAACTAAAAAGCTATCCTCTGATGACTCTATGGATAAGAAATGTATATTAGAAATGGTAAATAACATACAACAGGTCAGTAACCATTCCTTAAAATGTGGCTATGATGCACTGGAGGCTTCATTTAGATCAGCCATGACTGGCACAGTGATAAGAAGACATGCATGGCTGAAGGAACAGGTCTTACCGGATCATGTTAAAGCTAAGTTATTAGATGCACCTATGGATAAGGCCAGTTTGTTTGGTACACCTGCCCAGCAGGTAATGAAGAAAATGGAAGAAAAGGCAAAATCTGTACAAACAGTTAAAGATTTCTTGCAGGTTCAACCCCCAAGGTTTAGCAGGAACTGGCCTGCCAAAAATTGGTCCTTTCCTGACTCCACAAGATCCCAAAGGGGCAGGAATAGGCGTCCCAGAGGCAGAAATCAATCCAGAGGGTGCCTACAGAGGACGACAGTGGCAAGGTAATAACAGAGGCACAGACACAGCCACTGCCACTACAGCAGCACAGTGACTTGATTCTAACTCCGCCTACCAGGGAACAAATAGCAGCACCATTAGGCGGAAAATTAACATTATTTTCAAAAACTGGCACTATATCACAAAAGACAAGTGGATTCTGCAAACCATAGACCAAGGATACCGGTTCCACTTCCACACCTTACCAGTCAAAAGAGGAATGCCAAACCTGCCTCCAAATCAAAAAACAGAAGCTCTACAGCAGATAATGCAACTAACAAAGATGAGAGCTGTGGAAAAAGTGCCAATAACAGAACAAGGCAAAGGATTCTACTCCAGACTATTCCTAGTTCCAAGAAAGGAAAAAGCTGGAGACCTATTCTCGACCTGTCCATCTTAAATACATACATCATTGTCCCAAAATTCAAAATGCTGACCCTCCAGCAACTTCTTCCCATGCTGGGCAAGGAGTGCTGGCTGGTAACTCTAGATCTCAAGGAGGCATACCTGCACGTCCCCATACGACCAATTTGCAGAAGATACCTCAGATTTCTTGCAGGATCAGAGCACTATCAATTCTCAGCATTGCCCTTTGGCTTGTCTACTGCGCCCAGAGTATTCACAAAATGCCTGGCATCAGTAATCGCTCACTGCAGACTACAGGGAAGCCAAATTTATCCATACCTGGACGACTGGCTGCTACAGGGGGACAACGAAAGCAAGCTGACAACAGATTTACAAAGGGTCATTTACTTGCTACAAGCACTGGGATACACAGTCAATTTACAAAAGTCAAGGCTGATACCATCCCAAACAAGGACATTCTTGGGCGGAATTGGACACAGTAAAACAAATGGCATTCCTAACTGCAGAAAAACAAAAGAACTCCCTCTTTACTTCTTGGCACTAACAAAACAGAACAAGCTAACAGCAAGAAAAGTTCTACAGGCCTTGGGCTTCATGGCATCCTGCATAATCTTGGTTCCACATGCCAGACTACATATGAGAAAACTACAGTGGTACCTAAAGAATTTATGGTCCCAACACAGGCACAGCCTAGAAGCAGAAATTCCTCTAATCCCATGCCTAAAACAGGAGTTCCTATGGTGGGCTCAAGCATGCCAGTCAAATCCAGGCCTACCTTTCCACAACTATCAAGCAAGCCAAATCATCACAACAGACGCCTCAGACCTAGGATGGGGGGCTCACATGCTGGACAAATGCGTACAAGGATTGTGGACACAGGACCAGCTCCATTTGCACATCAACCTAAAAGAAATGCTGGCAGTAAAGCTGGCAATCCAAAAATTCAGACCATTCCTCAAAGCAGGACATTTGATGATAAGGACAAGACAACACCACAGTCATGTGGTACATCAACAAACAGGGAGGCACTCATTCATACCCCCTATGCAGAATGACTTTGGACCTTTGGAACCTGGCGCTCAGCTACAACATCCAGTTACAGGCAATGTTCGTACCAGGAAAGGAGAATACTCTAGCAGACATGTTAAGCAGAACCACCTCGGATGCTCACGAATGGATGCTACACCGGACATCTTCAAGGCCATCTCAAAGAAATGGGGAATGCCACAGATAGATCTATTCGCTTCCCCTCTCAATCACTAGCTCAAAAAATTCTGCACAAGGACGTTCCACCCACTTGCATGGAAAGTGGACTCGCTCTCCTTCAGCTGGAAAGGTCTGACAGCATATGCATTCCCACCTCTTCCCTTGATACACAAGGTATTACTAAAAATCAAGGAGGAACGTCCAAGGATAACCCTGATAGCTCCAAACTGGCCAAGACAACACTGGTACCCATTGCTGAGGAGCATGTCTCGGGACAAAATATGGCCAATACCCCTGATGCCTTTGATGTTAACCCAGAACAACTACAGCATCATGCATCCAAACCTAAAAACTTTGCAACTGACTGCATGGAACATCACATAGCGACTAATCCAGAGCTTTCCCAAAGGGTTAAAGACATTATCCTTGAAGCCTGCAGACCTTCAACAAGAAGGAACTATGCAGGAAAATGGAAAAGGTTTGTCATTTGGAGTGCTGAAAGAGGAAAAGATGTGTCCAATATAGACATTGCTAACATTCTGGAGTATTTGGCAGAGCTTCTACATACAGGCCTGTCCTATTCCTCCATCAAGATACATGCATCAGCTATTTCAGCAGAATACAGCTTTGATCCACCTGTCTTTTCACATCCTTTACTCAGGCAGTTCCTCAGAGGGATCAAGAATGTAAAACCTCCTAGGAAACCACCATTGCCAGCTTGGGATTTGAACTTTGTGCTGGAAAAGTTGACACTGCACCTTTTGAACCAGCAGCAACAGCAGACCTGCAGCATCTATCGTGGAAAACTGCTTTCCTACTGGCAATAACCTCAGCAAGAAGGGTTTCTGAACTTCAGGCCCTAATGGCAGTACAACCCTTCCTAATCTTCCACCAAGATAGTGTCCATGAGGACTAATCCTACATTTATGCCTAAGGTGGTATCCAGAGTGTCTTTAAACCAGGCAATCCACCTACCTACCTTCTTCCCAAACCCACAAAACAGAGGGAAAGAATGCTGCATACCTTGGATGTACATAGACAGCTACGCTACTACCTGGACAGAACAAAAAGTAACAGAAAAACTGACCAGCTGTTTGTAGCCTATGCAACAGGAAGGGAAGGAAAAGCGATTTCCAAACAGACAATCTCCAAATGGATAGGAAATTGCATACGATTCTGTTACTCCTTTCATGGAAAACCAATTCCACAGAACATAAGGCCTCATTCTACAAGGGCAACAGCCACTACCACAGCCTTCTTACGAGGAGTGGCAACCAAGGACATTATTGAGGTGGCTACTTGGACCTCCGTGCATACATTTGCCAAGCATTATAATTTACCTCTGTATTCCAGATCCCGAGCAGGGTTTGCCACTGCAGTACTGCAAGGGATCCTATCCACACCATAATCTATTCTTCCTCCTACCCTAGTTGGCTATGGTATTCTACCCAGTTGTTATGACTGCAGATGCATCCATGAAGGACATAGTACAGTTTTGTACCTACCATAAATGTAGATGTCCGAACTGGATAGCATCTGCAGTCAGGATTACCCTCCCTCCTTCCCCTCTGTGGTACTCCTAGGGTATTTACCCTCCTAATAGCTAGCTGGCGGGGGGGAGTCTCTTATGGTGTATTTGTTTGTATATATGTACATACATGCTTATTTTTGTGTTTGCCTTCTATCTTTTTGGAAACATTGGCATTTACCCAAAATTTAGCCTTCCAAGAGGGCAACTGGCATCTGGGGCAAGAAACACTGAGGAAAATGGCGTCGGCTGATGCCTTTATACCCGAAGACCAACAGAGATGACGTCAGGTGAAGTGCGACA
>NC_056747.1:845386525-845393247 GCF_019279795.1 Protopterus annectens
TAAGACCTTGAGTTTTTTTCTGGTGGCTGAAGTATTGAGTACTGAAACATATAAAAGAACTGGAAGTGGGATCCATAGAAAAGAGTAGGGGCAAACTACATAGAAAAATGGGAATTGTGGGAAGAGTACATGCAGAATAATTTGTGGGAGGAGTGAGTTTGTGAAGTTGGGTATTCAGCAATTTATGTAATGTTGAATTGATAAACACAAAAGGATATATGTGATCTGTAATGTTTGCAAGTGGGAATATGTTAATATGATTTTTTTTTTAGATAAATGTATGTGCTTGTGTTTTAAGTGGTAATTCAATAAATGTGTTAAAATAATAATAAAAAAAAAAACATCCCAGAAAGTTGCTGATAAAGCAAATGTTTATAAAAACATGGGAGGGAGTTTCCAAAAAGTAGAGGGCCACCCCTCCCCAAGAACTAAATCAATCTAAGTCTCTCTGACTTTTTGCAAGACTGTCCTGCCCCCCCAGACAGCTCGGCACTGCCTGAATCCATCACAGTTACTTCTGGCAGTGGGATTCCCCACTCACTTGCAAGACTTAACTTCTCTCTTTCTTCGTATAATGTAACATACAGTATACTGTTTCACGGGGTGTAAGGCATTCTCCTCCTTACTCTTAGCAGAAGAGTTTTATTCAGCTTTGTTCTTTTACCAAGTTGTATGTTACCTCATAGTTTTCTTCTGAGTTTTTTGATAACCTTAGATTTTTAAGATACATTTCATCACATTCCTTGCTCCACATATCAGAAATTTCTAAACATTTTCTTACTATGGGTTTACATCATCAATTAATTACTCACTGGGTTTACATCAATTACTCTCTGCCCTTTGGTCCATCCACTGCTATAAGGGTGTATGTCAAGTGCCTAGCTCCAGTGATAGCCTACTGCAGACTCCAAGATGTTCACATACCTCCCTATTTAGATTGACTGGTCTTTCCTTGCACAGTGTTCTAAGTATCAGGAATCTCTTGCCTGGGTGAGGGATCTCCTATGTAGACTGGGATTCTAGCAGAATTTATTTATTTATTTATTTATTTATTTATTTATTTATTTATTTTTTGTTGTTGTTTTACTAATTCTCACATGATTGTTTTCCTGTGGTGTCTCTAGGACACCTCAATTCAAAGAGCTTTTCTCCCATAGAAAAAAGTGGAACTGTATCTAGATTATTCTTGGGTTTTCTTTTTCAGCACGGGAATTCTTCAGGATTCTGGGTCTCGTAGCATCTATGATTCTCTTGTTATCTGTTGCAAATATCCACATCAGAACAATCCCTCAACAACTGTTTCCAGTTTTGTCTTTTACGAATAGGGAAACGTTTTTACTGGAGACACCATGTTTCTCAATCCAGAGCTCCCATTCTTTCTAGATCCAACAGTTTGTCACTACAGATGCTTCAGGAGTGTAGTCTGTGGGGATAGACATGCAAGTCTTTGGTGCAGGCAAGACAGACCAAAACATATAAATATAATGGAGATATTGGTACTTCTAAGATCTCTCAACATGTTAACTTTTTTTTGGTCCCTGGGACCATTACAAGTGTTTACAGACACCACAACAGTGGTATGGCACATAAGCAAGGGGGATTTGGTTCTTTCGTTTCTGCAGGCTAGCTGTGGTAGCCGGGTATATAGCTTTTCAACACAATTTCACTCTACTGGTATCTTACTGGTATCTTACCTAATGTCAGAACAAAACTGCGTGGCAGACTAGCTGAACAGGACCACCATAGACCCTTACAAATGAACATTCCATCAGGGGATCTTGCACGATTTCCCACATCTGTGGGAAACACCCAAGATTTTTGCCTCCACTCTTGACTATTGGAAAATTTGTATTCCAGATTACCATGGTTGAAGGCTTGGAAGATTGATGTATTTTCTTCTCATTGGACAGGAGTTTTCCTGTTTGCTGTTTATTCCCCTTTCCAATTATATTCTGTTTTTTTCTGTAAATTTAGAAGGGCTCTTCTAAGATTATTATGGTGACTCCCATCTGGTCCAGGCAACAGTGGTTCTCCCTTCTTTTGGAATGACCAGGGGCAATTACCACAAGCTCCACACAGACTGAATCTACTTGTACAAGATAAGGGGTGTTTGATACCTCCCGACTGTAACAGTTAACAGACTTCCTCTATCTTAAAATTTTTATATTTTTCTGGTACCTTTTTATGAGGGTGTGGAGTTAAAGGAGACATTAAATCTTGGTACTAGAACTACATTTGTTAGTAGAGGGAAAAGGCATTTTAGCAGATACCAAGAAAAGAACCAGCACCCATTCAGGACTAGTGTTCTCTGGCTGTACATTAATTGTGCGAGTTACTATCCTTTGACCGGTTTTTCTTAGTCAAGGTTCATCTTTTGGGTCCATATTAAAAGACTGAAGAGGTGTTTGTTTCAGTGAACTCCTCTTGGTTGACTCGTAATGAGCGAACGCTCAAAACAACGATTTCTTTCCATGGGAAAGAAATCGCTTTGCCATCCCCATGTGTTTGCCCCTTTCCTCATTGCACTGCGATCTCAGAGTTGGTATATTTAGTTAGGAGGGGTGTGGGGGGAACAGCCTCCCAAGTTTAGGTTTTAAAGCGTGTGTTCTAGCGGTTTCTTTCCCAGGGAAAGTAACCACTACTTTGAGCTTTTGCACTTTAGTGCGTTCTCTCATTACGTGTCGACCAAGAGGTGTTAGCTGAAACACCTCTTCGGTCTTTTAATATAGACCCCATCTTTTGGCCATTTCAGTATGTCTACCCATGGATTCCCCTCTTTCATTGCAGTCTCAAATGAAAATGTTTTTAAAAGGGGTGTTGCACATGAAGCCTCCTAGATTTCATTTGACTCCTTTGGGAATCTTACTTTGCTCTTTATATAACTCTTGCTGCATTTGAACTGTGACTCATCAGGCTGCTGTCTTGAGGTTCTTAACTTGTAATGCAGCTTTAATGATTGCACTGACCTTCTGTAAGAAGCATGTTTGAGTTGCAAGCTGTTACTGTGGGTTAGCCTTCTCTCATTTTCCAGAAAGATAAGTTATCCTTTAGAACTAATCTTTTATTTATGCATATAGTTGTATTTAGTTTTCCTTTAGCCAACTTCTCCATCTGTGTCTTCTTACAAAAATCTACTATAAGGGAGATAGGATAGTCACTTTGAATGTCCACTGACTACAGTACTGACTTGATAGAAAAGAATATTGCAGGATCTCTGATCTTTTGCTCTTGTCTTAGACAACCTGTGTCAGTTCATATGGTTTCTTAATGGTTTTCTGTTGCTATTACCTTTTAGTGTATCCACTACAACAAAACTGTTCCAGGCAGGGCCAAGGCTCATTCAACCAGGGCATGGCTTCATTTTGTGGCTTTTTTTAGAAAGAGTTGTATTCTAGCAGCTTTCTAGAAACAGCAACTTCATCCATTGCACTTTTTGAAAGCACTGTGAACTAGTTTCCTTTATGGTCTATGACATACTTTGCTATTCCTTTCTCCATGGTCTCCTGGAGCCTCTTACTTCTTTGTGAGAGTCAATATAAGCTGTGGTAATGTATCACAAAGTAGTCTAAGGGCATGGAAGGCTAATTGTATCCCTCTAGTATTTCAGAAAAGACGTGGAGCACTTGAGATGTGTTGCATGGACTTGAGCTTCAAGAACTCCTCTTTTTGGAGGATGGCTATGTGAAGTACACCTAAAAATCCAGAAGTTTCCTCACTTCCTCTGACAGTATTGGATGACTGCCCTTACCCTGTTAGTACACAGGGCCCTTCCCATTATCCCCCACTAGACATGTACAGTGGTTTCCCCAGTCTTTTTCCTGCCCTAGCAGTTTAGTAATTCCGCCACCCCTTGTAGTGATCATAGTCCTTTGCCAGTACCCACTTTCCAGTGTTTGAGTCAGTCCATATCCGCATACATTTCAGGCAGTGAGTGCTAGATATCCCTGGAATACCTTCTCCCTCTGGTTTTATTTGCTTCCTCAGGATGACCCTCCAGTCATACGTATCGGTCACCCACCTACCTGTCATTTATGGGTGCATTTATCTTCAAAGTATCCTGCCTTTCCCTGCAGCCCTAACTCCACACCACTTGAGCAACAAATAGAATACCCTGCTTGGTTAGTTCCCCACATGTCTGTGACCTGTCTGGACCCTGTTCCTACCACAAACCTTCTGCAGCACTGGAGTTCACATGTATACTGCGTCCGAAACTGTAATTCTCCTGTCAGTATGCACATGATATGTATAATGATTCTGTTCAAGAATTGTGCTTCTTTGGCAGTATAGGATTAAAGAAACAGCATTGTGTGTCTGATATCCTATGCTGATGCCTGTATTATGAACCTGTCTGCCACAATGCCTTCTGCACCACATTATTCTTCTAAAGTTGCTACATAGCACAGTTCGACTTTGCTGTCTTGCAAACGCTTTTTACTTTATAAATCATGTCCTGAATTGGAGAAGTGGTTGACAGGGCTATGTGAAGCTTGCAGTTGTGGCAGGTCAGGTAGAAAAGTTGCTTAAATGGATGCTGGAATATATCAGCAGCTACATTAGACTCATGGAGGGGAGTGATTTGGGACAGTATTTGAAGTTTACTTTTGTGTTGCAAACTTGGCATGTTCAAATTGTAACTAGTTTCAGCAAGAGGTCTCTGAGTACCTTTTCTATATGTAAGACCAGATGTTCTCTAGAAAATTAAATTATTTTCTTTTTGTAATCTTTAATGACTAAATCCACTTTTTTTCAGGAACTTAAACCTCATATTTTCATAGTGGCTGAACAAGCTTACAGGAATGTCCAAAGTCAAGTGGAACCAGTGAACCAGTCTATAATTGTCAGTGGAGAGAGTGGTGCTGGGAAGGTAAGTGCAAAGCTGATTAAATTCTTCTAGAGTTATTTTATTTGTTAGTAAAGGTGGACATATCTTTGTTTACCTAGTCCTCCCTTTTTAATGCATTCAGAATTCTAAGCATCTCTTCACTCTCAGTCCTCTGTTTAATTTATTCCACTCATTCTTTAGTGAGTAGGCAGTTTGTTTATTCACCGCCTGTTCTGGCAGACTATTTCATTCATACACAACCATCTCCATGAAAAATGCTTTCAGACTGTGTTCTGTCCCCCCCACCACCACTTTGATCCAGTCTCATAATACCAGTATTGTGATGAAACTGTATCATGTCATATTTGTTTGTCTCCAGGAAAGATTTCCATTTTTTCAGCTTGTGTTCATGATTCACTCGTCCCTGTCACCCTTACCCTCATAGAAACCTCTTGTTGAATTCCTTGTGGTAGGCTAATTATATCCCTCTAGTATTTCAGAAAAGACATGGAGCACTCGAGATGTGCTTTTGCCAAGGCCTTGTGTATTGGTGCCATTATTTAGTCTCTCCATAAGGATACACCTCAGTGCCCAGTTTTCTGCTGCTTTCACTCTGTCGCACTGTTCTTGGTGGGCAGTCTTTGTATTATCATTCTCGCATCCTTTTCCTGTTTAATCCCTTCATTTTGCCTCCTTCCAGCTGGTAGCTTGTGGTCCAAGTGCAGATGTTCTTCATCTCGCATTGCTGCAGTCCTTACATATGGGTAGTCCGCTGTCCTCGGTCGGCCCGAATACCAAAGTATTAGACGTCGGTCATGGGCGCTCAGATCTGACATCATAGCGTCAGGGTATAAAAGCGCATGACCGACGTCATATCCTTAGTCTTTTTTGCCGCATGGTCCGATGCAGAAGCAGCGTTGCAAGTGCCGTTCGGCGTTCTGAAATTTTCGTATTCTGAGTTTCAGACCGAAACCAAGTTGGGCTAAGTACCCCGTTGGGGAATATTTTTTGTTTTTTCTTGCCTCAGTTAATTCCGGATGTCAGAAAAAGTGAATAATTGTATTTCTTGTGGGAAACGGATACCGCATAGGGATTATCACTCTCTTTGCATTCCTTGTTTGGGACCGGACCACGACGTAGTTGGGTGTCGGTTTTGTGCTAGGTTTAATAAGCGCACTATAAAAAGAAGGTTGGATTGTGCTAGGTTAGTCTTTGGTAGCGGTGTAATTATAATATGCCGTCGGATCCTCCGACGCCCGCTTCCACGAAGAAGCGCAAAGACAAATCCTTGAAACCTAGACAGGTTGATTCGTCCGTTTCGGACGCCGGTCCTGCCGAAGCTACAGTGGAGCAGGTGGATCCGGCTGAAGTTTCTGTTGAGTCTCAGGGGGAAACTTAGATTTTGCAGGATGTGGCCTCACAGGAGTCAGGTCAAGCTGAAGGGGCCTCTCGGGTTACTGTTCTCCCTTCTATGCCTAAGGTGGTTAGGCCTTTGGCTACTATTTCTAAGGCTTCTTCTAAGGGCAGGTCTGTTTTGCCTTCCTCTGGTGTCCCTCCAGGTACTTCAGGGTCTGTGCCCAATAAGCACATGCTTAAAATGGCAGAAGATTTGATTTCTTTAATTAGAGGTTCTTTGCCCCCTCCTGATAAGAGGCCCAGGGTGGAACTAGAGTTGGAAAGTTTGGATCAGGCCTCAGACGACTCAGACTCTTCTGCTGAAGATATTCAAGATTTTCCCCCTTATTTGGATTCTGATGCAGAGGATTCCACTCCTGCTTCTCCTCCAGAGGATTTTTCGTTTTCAGAAACTCTGCATTCCATGAGGGAGCATTTTAAGTGGGAAGGACAGGATTTCTCTGATTCACGAAAGAGGCTTAGGAATTCTTGTTTTACCAACAAA